>NC_054535.1:37049735-37360735 GCF_017654505.1 Polyodon spathula
AGAGATACTCTGGAATTTTGAAAGTAATCCTGAGCTTTACAGGTAGCCAGTGCAGCTGGGCAAATCAGGGGTTAATGTGATCATGATTTTTACATCTGGTAAGGATCCTGGCAGCGGCATTTTGAACTAGCTGCAATCGGTTTATGGAGCATGACGGAATACCACCACAGAGCGAGTTGCAGTAGTCGAGTCGAGAGGAGATGAATGCATGACAGAGTATCTCTGCATCTGGGAGAGAAAGGTAGGGACGGACCTTTGAGATGTTTTGGAGGTGGTAGAAGTAGGATTTGACTACAGAGGAGATTTGGGCATCAAAGGAGATGTTATTATCCAGAAGTACACCAAGGCTTGGTACAGTTGGGGAAGGCAGCAGCAGACAGTTTCCAAGGTTCAAGGCAGCAATATTGAGATTCTTGAGTTGAGTTTTCAATCCTACTAGAAGAAGTTCCGATTTGTTAGTGTTGAGCTGAAGAAAATTTGCAAACATCCAGGTCTCGCTGAGGGACGGACCATGGCAGAGGGACATCCAGGGTCATCTGCATAGGAGTGAAACATGAGGCTATGTTGCTGAATGAGGTGACCCAAGGGAGGCATGTAGATGTTGAAGAGAAGAGGCCCAAGAACAGACCTTGTTCCAGTGGCTAAACTATGCCCTCCAAAATCATAGTTCCGTATCTGTCTTATAGTTTCAGAGTTTATAGCTTTCAACGTTTCCAGTTAAAAATAAGTTGTTGGTATTTTAGAACAAAATTAACTGTTTTTATGAAAAGGAGTTTAAAACACAATGTGTGGGTTTCACCCACATGATCACACATGACATGAGTGGCAGTACTTAATACTCTCCTCTGGCATATGCATAAACCTTATTTTAGATTTTATGTAGTATTTTTAATGAGCAGGTCAAAAGTTAAATATAGATACAGAGTATGTTGAGATCATTTAAATATACCCAATGTCTACAGCATAACATTAACAACAATATAATTTAAGCAATAATTTCCAATGCAGTGATCATTACCTGCTAGATCATTCACAGCGACAAAATAGTCTAGGGAGATTTGTGTCACATAAATCCAAACAAGAATAAAATATTTGTTTGATATGTGGAAAATATTGTTTGGAAGATTATTTTTTTATGAACAGTTACAGATAGTATTTATCTTATTTCAAGATTTCCATTACATGAGAGTAGATGTTGAACTTGCTGATTTGAACTTGTCTCTCGCCAAGATAAGCACCAACTAAGATGTAGCTTTGCAGAAAACTAATGTGATCCATCTGCATCTCCATCCATTTGCGTAGTTTTCCATCTGATGATGTAGATATACTTCTGTCTGGTGTTGATTGCTGAAGTGTAATGCTGGCTCCAGGGATCAGCTCATTTTGCCTCCCCAGTGCATCAGCACACACAACGGCTGTGATGCTGGCTCCGGTGATCAACCCAGTGCGGTCTCCCCAGCACATCAGCATGACAACCGTCTGAATTGAGCTAAGTAGGGTACATCTCTGGGGTCTTCAAGTGGGCACCTTCCATCCTTGGTGTTTTGTTGACTAGCCCAGCATCACCCACCTCCATCCCCCACTCAGCTCAGCCCAGCCTGTACATCAGCGTTGCTTTCTTTCTATTGTGCTTGAGATCACCATCCAGAATCTTTCCGTCTCAACCACAGCCAGTTGCTGCTCCTTTCTGCTGCTTCAGATAAGTTCTTCACAACTTTTAGCAACTGAACCCGACATCTCTGAGAAACTTGGTCCATCCTCGCTGTTCTGCTTCAGCAGCTAGTTGAGCATACCGAAGTTTCTTCCTCTCATACGCCTCATCCACTGCATTTTCCTATGGCACTGTTAGCTCTACCAGATGAACAAGGCGTGCTGATCCAGACCATAGGACAATGTTTGGTCTAAGGTTGGTGGTGGAAATCTCAAGTAGAAAACTAAGCTGTTGACCAACATCTGCCAGTATTTTCCAGTCTCTAGCAGTTTCCAGTTGTCCTGGGCGAGGCTTGGTTTTAACACCTTTTCTTGGTGGTTGCTCTCCTGGATGGAGGAATATTGTCTTTTGTGTGTATTGCTTTGATGGAACTGGTGGCAACTTATTTTTAAGGTTATGCTTGTCTTCCAATGCTAAGGCCAAACATCGCAGCACCTGGTCATGGCGCCAAGTAAACCATCCTTGGCTAAGACCCACCTTACATCCTGCCAAAATGTGCTTTAATGTTGCAGGTAATGAACACAAAGGACATGAGTTAACCTAACCCACCCAGAGGTTTAGGTTCTGTGGTGATGGGAGAACATTATATGCTGATCTGATGAGGAAGCTGATCCTGCTCTGTTCCATTGTCCATAGGTCTTGCCAGCCAATCTTGCGTTGTTCCACACTCTCCCATCTCATCCATTCTCCCTATTTGGCTTGGGAAATGGCCTTTACACACCTGATCCTCTCCTCCTGCTTGTGCACCTCATTGACTACCCGCTTCCTCCGTTGAGCTGGGGTTGTCTTATGCCATGTAGGAGGAGCTGAACTGAGACCAAAACCTCCTTTTCCATGCTGAACTTGCCCCATAATAGCTCAGATTCAAAGGGCAGCCTTAGCATCTTCCACAGCTTTCTTTGCCATCCATTTTTTTCCAGTTTTCAACATAGGTGCTGCCTCCCTTCCTTCACCTTTAACTATAGAGATGCTCCTTTATTTAGTGGACTTGAATTGCATTGTGCCCATTCAATGTTCTTGGTTAATTTGCCCAATAACCAATTAGTGCAGGCTACTGTTGTAGTCATTGTTATCAAGTCATCCATGTATGCTCGAATTGGTGGTAGTCGCATTCCAGAAGCCAAGCACTCTCCTCCCACTACCCATTTTGATGCCCTAATAATTACTTCCATTGCCATAGTAAAAGCCAGTGGAGACATGATACATCCTGTCATTATTCCAACTTCTAGGCATTGCCATGTAGTGCTGAATTCTGAAGTTGAAAAAAATTGAAAATCTCCAAAGTAGGCTTTCACTAAATTTGTTATTGTCATCGGTATGCTGAAAAAATCAAATGCTGCCCAAAGAAATTCACGTGGCACTGAACCATATGCATCAGCCAAATCCAGGAATGTCAAACGGAGCTCCTTCCTCTACTTTTTTGCTGATTGAATTTGTTGCCAGATTACACTGATGTGTTCTAAGCATCCTGGGAAACCTGGAATGCCTGCTTTTTGTACTGAAGTGTCAATGACGCAGTTCTTTAATAGGTAGGTTGACAATCTCTGCAATAATGCTGAAGCAAATCTTGCCTTCTACGTTTAATAAGGAAATAGGACGAAACTGACCGATGCTTGTAGAATCCTTTTCTTTTGGTATAAAGACTCCACCTGTTCGGCGCCATGCTCTTGGTACAACCTGTTTTTCCCATGCCACTTTCATCAATTTCCACAGGATTCGTAGAACTCCAGAAGCACTCTTGTACACTGTATGGAACTCCATTAGGCCCTGTAGAAGATGATGTCTGTGCTTTTTTCACAGCTTGCTCTACTTCTTTCCACTTAAGTGCACAGTCCTCCATTTGGTATTCGGATGGATTGATAGGTGGGGTGTCTGAAAGAATTGCCATAGGCTCCTGCCTTTTTGAATCTGTATGTGTTGCTTCCAAATATCTCTCCAGCTCAAACTTAGATGATTTTAGTGTGCCATTTTTCTCACTGGTGAAGATCTTCTTTACAAATTTGAATGGATCTTTATAAAAGTTAGTTCTTGCATGCTCTTTCTTTTTGTAGTGTTTTTGTAGGTGCTCAGCTCTGCGCAATGTTGCAAGCTTATCTTTTATGACCCATTTGTAACAGATGGAGTCACATCCTTCTGACTTTGTTCTGCTTTTCTCCATTGCTTCCTCAACTGCCTCCTTTCTCTAACTAAGTGTTCAATCTCCTGCTGCCATCTAGACTTTCAAAATCATCGTTTCAGTGTAGTAAACCTTTCAGTAATGCAGTGATCTGCCGGATAGGGCCTAACTGACCTCCTGGGCTTAAGATTAGTATCCTATATTTTGCGGGGTGTCTAATTTTCAAATTAACATGCCTCAGATTGCAAAACTAGGTTAGGATGTTAATCTAAGTTTTTTTGTTTTCTTTTTGTGATGCTATTTGACAAGTTTCACAAACACTCTGCCCCTGCGAAGACCATGAAAGGATGGTCCTTGCTTCCTTTTCTCTCTCTTTACATTTTTAAATAATTGCAGTAAAGTTGAGATACCGGTGTCAACAGTATGGAGCAGATGGTTTTTAAAATGTAAAGGGACAGTTCTAAAATTGCAGCCCTCTACTGTGAGGTTTATAATTGCCAATATGTTTATGTGAAATGTGTGGGAAATTATTTTGGAGACCACCAGTCTTGCTACATCAATACTTTTATTCCAAACAACAAACGTGGTATGCTGTGTGTTTAAATTGATGTCATCTTATGTTGTGTATTTTAAAACAAAAATTAGCACAGCACAGAATCCTGTTTTAAAACTAAAAAAGAAAAAACATTACCATGTGTTTATACAAATTACTGTAATATAATCTATTTGCTGTCATAAGTAAAAGACAAGTAAATATCATCAAAGTTATAATGTTTACCTACTGTACATGGGACCCTTAAAAAGCTGGTGTTTTTAGTGTAGGAAATGTAAACTCCAGAGTAGTTTTGCACTGAAATTAGGAAAGAAATTACTTTTGTTTCTGAGTTGAGTTGTTATGTGAGAGCTTGGCTGAAAATCTTGTCATTGCGACTCATTAGGAATGTTCTATTTGGAAAGTCACAGATGATCATTACCACTATAATATGGAGCCACTGTAATGAAAAACAATTCAGCAGTTCCTATGCACGGATAGTTGTGTTTGTCATAAATGTATTGTGGAGCTTCAGAGTGAATGATCCACATCTTATTGGGCGATGCTTTCTTTATGACTAACAAGTGAATGTTACTGAAAGGTTGGGCCAATGTCAGGCACAATCTAATTGTTAACCCTAAACCACAGCTCCATCTCTGTAAAATGTTATCATTAGGTGAAACTAAAGAATCTGACTCTAAATTACAAGCGTCTGACTGGGTTCCCACAGGCTTGTAGAGGAATATTTTAATGATATTAAAATTTAAACTGAAACTAAGTTACTAGTCATAGCAAAGACATTAACCAAGATGCTTGTACTTTTTAAAATTCTACCGCAGACTTTAAAATTGAGTGTTTGAAATTATCAGCGTATTCCTAATCTGACCAAAAACATCTCGCACATACAAAAAAAAAATAATAAAGGGTGGGCTATAAAAAATAGACAAGTTTTAAATATATATATATATATTATATATATATATATATATCTATATATATATATATCTATATATATATATCAGTATATAATATATATATATATATATATATATATATATATGCACTAACTTGGCCTCACCATGTTTATGGCTAACAGTAAATACTAGTAATATTGGCAACATTTTCTTTTTTTTCTTTTTAAACCTGGCCTCTGAGATGTCACATCTTGATATGGCTGATGTCGTTATTGTAACTTGACTGTTTTTGTGATGTTTTAAACACTTTTTTATCACTTTTAACATTTAGTTTTTTATCACTTTTAACATTTACAATATGTTTTGCTTCTTCAAAAAGGAGAACAAAAATTGTAACAATACCATGTGCCTCCATTAATTGATGATTGTTTATATAAAGCTATTTTTGGTTTATAATGGTAATAATCAGTTCATTCCTGGAAGTTAATTATACCTTTATCTAGCATTATTGACACTGATGAGCAGCAATTATCAGCAAGGGAAAAATACAGAAAGCCTTTACTGTAGTACAAGTATAGATAATTTGGGGTAGGATTTTATAACACATATGTAAAATGCTGGTTTATAACTAAAACAACATTAATTTGTGTAATGTGCCAATGCAATGTTACTTGAGTAGTCTAAAAGTCGCAGACATGTAATGACCAATGAAACTACACAGAACAGTATTTCATATTCTGTTCAGAATGCCTTGTGTTTTCTTTGTTAACTTTTCAGAAATTGAAAACATTTTACATTTATACCATTCCAGCATATTTTTTACAGTAACTTCAGTTCGTCAAAGTTCTTGACATATTAAGAAAATGTCACCAGGCTATGTCCAGTATACAAATTATCAACACAGTACCAGGTATTGCGCAGGTATTACAATAGTATTACATGTTCATATTATTATATGGTCATAGTATTACATGGTCATAGTATTACCTGATCATAGCATTACATGATCATAGTATAACATGATCATAGTATTACACGATCATAGCATTACATGGTCATAGTATTATATGATCATAGCATTACATGATCACATAGTATTATATGTCCATATATCCCCTGTAATCTAAAGTGCTGCCACATATTTTGTTTTTTGTTAAAGGAAATTAAACTGCTAATGAGAGGAGTAAAAAATACTTTGAATAGTTTTTTTTTTTTTTTTTTTTTTTTTTCCCTGGGATCAAATTAACACCCTGGTTGTGTTGTACACATTTTGTATAATTTGCAGTTTTATTGTCCTTTCACACAAAATTGCAAATTACATTTTTTATGTAAAGACTTTGATAAGTCTGTCCCACTGTGCTTGAAAATTTGAACAACTGCTGCTATTTTGTCTAATTAACAAGCGGTCAAGGCGTTGGCAAATCACCTATAAAAACCCCATATCAGGATTCATGTATGGAGTGGGTAGGAACATAAAATAAAAAAGAACACTCTAGATTTGAAAAAAATAAGTATATTTTTCATTTAAAAAGAGAAAAGAAATACTAGGTAAAATGATTTGAATTTAAATAGTTTGCAAAAATAGGGAGTCTCCCGTTGTGAAGCATACATTGTTCACAGCAGTGTGTCTGGCTGATGAAGCACCCCATATAATGAAAGGAATTGAGTTCTTATAATAAAACCAATCTTCATGGTGGGAAAATGACATTATGGTTGTCAAGAAACGGATTCCTTTAATTTTTACAGTCAGAAACATGACTTTGTGATTAGCTTTACCTAAATAATTTGCTTCTGAAACATGTGTCGTATTTAAAACAAAAAAATAGCCTTTGTGAAAAAAACTATTTAAAGAGAGCAAAACCGCAGTAAAACTGTAAAAATCCTCTACTACCATACCAAATAGATTTTTACACACAGAACAGTGATTATTATGTATTTATTTATTTTTATGAAAGAAGAATGTGACAGGTAATTATGAAACAACTAAAATGAAAATATGCCATAACAAAACACTGGTCCCTATTAACAAAAAAATATATATAAGACAAACTCGGATTAAACTCATTTCCTAATGCTACAAATACTTTACACAGTCCCGGCCAAATTTAACACTTGCTTATTGTAAATTACTTCTTAGAATACACATTCACTTCACACAAATTTCATGTTTGTGCAAATTATTTTGGAACCCCCTCATGGAAGAGCCGAGTGTACAGGATATTGGGAAATATAGTGCTCACACATCAATGACATTTCCATGAAGCATAGAAATGTGTGACCGAGGCAAAAAACCTGCGTTATCCTTGCAGACAAAAGTGGAGGCGTTGAAAGTGGTGGATAATACACCACAAGAAAAAGAATGAAGTTGCTGTAGATTTCAGCATTCCCGTAAACACTTTCTCAACCATTCTGAAAAAAACAGGATACAATAACACAGTAAGTAAAATAGGGGATGCATGTCATCAGCCTTTTTGATTTGCTCAATACCCGGATGTTGAGGACACCTGTGATCACAATAGGATAAACAGATTTCAAAATGCAATGAATACTTTTTTAAAGTTCATTTACAAGCATATTTTCCATAAAATGCACAGTACTTTTAAAAACGTAATACTTTTAATTGTACAGTAATTGAAATGTTATTTCAGTGTTAATGTAACTTCAATAAAAACTGACAGTATGTATTTGGCTTAGACTCCTGATAACAAGAAATAGTGATAAGACGATTCTTTTTGCCGGACCCTTGAAATTCGTATAAATGAGAGTTAACTATTTTTCCCACGCAAACGTATCTGAACAAAACTTACTATTCAGGATATACCCCTAAATATCTCACAAGACAAATGCATGCTGCCAGTGAAAAAAACGACACAGTGTATTATGGTTGTCTGTTGTTTTTAGAGTAATATATATTGAGCTATAATATTAGGGTATATACCATGGTTTGTATGTTCTAGGTATTTTCAGCCACTGTTAAACAAGCAGAGCAAGCTAGAAATAACTGCTTATTTTTGTGTTAGTTATTTACATGATGCACCGTATACAGCCCAATAAATCTGTTGATGCAGAGAGCAGGTTAGGAGTTTAAAGAGCGCCATGCCTCGACAGTGGATAACTGAAGGATGAAAAAATTAGACTATGAAGGCAGCTGCAGACATATCTTTTCCTTGACTGTTTTATGCCAACTGTCTAAGATGTTTGTGGCTTTGTACTGATTTTGTTGGCGTGGTTTGGGACTAGTTATCTATTTGGAGGGTATAGTCAATGCCCATACATTTATGAACATTGTAGCTGATCAGGTACGTTCTTCAAAGCTTCACTTGTGCACTGATGGATGAGTTGAGTTTTAAGATGACAATGCAACTATTCAACCTGTGTGTGGTTCGAGGAACATAAATTAGAGCTCACACACCTGCTCAATCCCCAGATCTCAATGTAACTGAGCCTCTGTATGATAAGTTGGAGTATCGAATTCGTCAGTGACCAGAGGCGCCTGCATCATTTTTAGTGACCTTGTTGTATCCAGAACACCCTGACATCTATCTTGCTCAATGTACAAAAGACACATAAATGCATGCTACGATTATATAGCAAATTCTATGAAATGCAAACAACAATGCAAACCACAAATTGTGTCCAGTTTTTGCTGTCTTTTTTGTTTAGATCTGTTCTTGTGCAGCATGCCTCAATGCCGTGTTGTTTTTAACTGCAGAATTGACCTAATGACAGCCTTTCCTTTACGTTTCAGAGATTTCTCTAAATAGAAAAAAAATTGCAAAAATTACAGAACCCTTTGGAGATTCTATTCAGTGTCATTCGCTCCATCTAATACCTTCATGCACTTCTGTAAAATATGTTAAAAAAAAAAAAAAAAATGAAAAAGGGCAGAGACCTGTCTGATTCATCAACTTTTCTTTTAGAGGTAAGGATTATGACCTCCAGTCTATCTGTGTATCTGCTGTAGGAAACAGAAAGGAATGTTCACTGTTCCGTGGCAGAGGAGCAACACAGTCCAAGATGGCTGCAGCCATGCATGAAGCGAGTTGCTGTATGAAAAAGGCAGCTACTTATTTCATTTTTAAACTTTAATGAAATATCCAGGAAAGCTCAGTCAATGTGTACAACATTGTGAACAAAGTTTTCTCTGTGCAGTTTTTGGTGCTTTCACATTATTGTGCTATCTATATATATATATATATATATATATATATTATATATATCTATATATATATATACAATTAGATATAATATATAGATATACTAGACGTTTGTATTCATAACATAAGTAAAAACAAATCATGATTTTAAAAAAGGCAACCAATGTTTACAGATGTTTGCTAGATATTTTATTTTCAGTACCATTTCAAGAATGCAATGCAAGAATGAATGGGTCATCTTTAAGGTATATGCGAACTGCAAAGATGGTTTCAGCACAATGTAAGGAAATTACCTGAATGTTGGGTTATTCTTTTTTTTATTATTCTGGGAAGGCTTTAAGGTCAGCATCCTGCATTTAGCATTTACATATTTCTAGAGCAATTCAATAAATAAACAATGCCTAAATTCTATTGAGGTCACATTGCATTTAAAAAGATATGTTACTAATATAAAACCAAAAAGAGATAATCAAGGATACATGTAGGATAACCTATAAACAAACCAAAAAACTAAAATAAGAACTCATCCCAAGAGAAACAATGTCATGGATTTCTTTTCAATTAGTTAAATCTGCCATTGGAACACTTATATTTAAAACCAACTGCAGTCAGTAGTGTTCCACTGCAGATGTGATTCTTAATCATTTGTTTTAGTTTAAATTTCTAATTTCCAGGACATGATTGCTTCAGCCTTTAAACACTGTTTTAGTGGAATAAAAATATAGTGCCAACAATGTGCTGTGGTTAGAACTAAAACGTTTAGACAGGAAAGTAACTTAAGCTCCACAATAATACCATAGTGTGTAGTATCTGGAAGTAATAATGTTTATTATCAAGAACATTCAACGGAACAGCTGCATGACATCATTTGAAGTTTAACAGATTGCAGAGTGTTGCTTTTTTTCACAGCATCTGTCCAGGGGGGCACAAATATGAGCTAAACTTTATAAAACTGGAAAATGCGGCTGTCTAAGTAGAGCATGAGAACATTCTGATGCATATATGTGAAGATGTATTGTAAAAGTCTAGCTGTTTGTTTCTATGTGGATGTCATCAAGTTTGTTTTTTTTCTAATACAAACTAAATATGCAAAACTATCTGCCAAAAACGTATAGTAAGTTTATAGCTAAAATCGCTTCTGCCAAAGTCCAGTACATTCTAAATAATGTGAGGTCTCGAGCTTCACTTTTCAAAAAATACCACAATAAGTGACATAAAAGCAGTGTTTTTATTGGATGAATTCCATTAAATAAGAGTAGATGTTAAAACTGCATGCTGATATTGGACTTAGCCCTCACCAAGATAAGCACCAACTAAGACAAGGCTTCTTTGACTGTAAACTAATGTGATCCATCTGCGTTTCCTTCAATCTGATGATGTAGATATCCTTCACCCTGGTGTTGATGGCTGAAGTGTAATGCTGGCTCCAGGGATCAGCTTATTTTTGCTTCCCTGGTGCATCAGCACACACAACAGCTGCAATGCTGACTCCATGGATCAACCATAGTGTGGCCTCCCTAGCACATCAGCATGATAACCGTCTGGACTGAGCTGAGTAGGATACTTCGCTGGGTGGGCATCTTCCATCCTTGGTGTTTCATCGACCACGTCCGACATTACAATTTTCCCTTTCCAGTCCAATGTCGGGGTGGATCTGAGCAATACACATAGCCTTTGCACCACAGAGATAACATAGACATAAACAAAGAAGATAGCTGCTTCTGCTTGCAGTACTCAAAGAATATCACTGACATTTGCAGAGCTTTTTGAGATGTTATAGTAATAAAATAATGATTTGGATCACATTATTGTGGAGTTTGGTGATAAAACAAGTGATGAGGAGAAGATTTATCAGTATGCACGACTATGAATAGGTATGTGATAAATACAGCGAACAAAGGGTGGAGCTTGGCTGGAGATGCAGTGCTAAGTGTCCTTTTGCTATGCAGTGCCTTTTAAACCGGTTTTACTGTGAAAAACATCTTTTAAACAGCGCATGTAAAATAAACAGCGCGTGTGAAAATAAACTGGATCTGACTCACCTAACAGGCGCAGAATAAATGGACCGCTAAGGGTTAAGAGGGCTCGACAGTGATTCAGGCATCCCAGCATCACCACCCTCCGTCCCCCACTCAGCTAAGCCCAGCTTACTTACCTTCCTTTACATCAACGTTTTATTAATGTATGGTTGGAAAGTGCCATACATGAACAATTGCTTAGAGCAATACGAAAGGACTGCATCAGACTGCAATACAGTGCCGTGACTATATAAAGAAACTAAAAATACAGTACAAAAAGGTTAAAGATGCCAACAACAAAAGTGGCAACTGTACGACAAGAACTAGAAAACCAGAAGCAAGCACCAGAAAAGCAAAGACTGCTTATTAATGTGTTGGCATAACTGGTGACTGCACTTACAAGGAAAACTGATCAGCTGGATAAAACTGTTGTACTAAACTTTGCACTTATTTTTTTACATAAGCAGGTAACACTATAGACTTGTAAAATATTCAGTTTTTATATTTGTGTTCTAAATTACTTAAATACGGTCTGTTTAATTTTTATATCTGTGTTTGTGTTTATTTATATACAATACAACATTTTTTTAAAGCACTCTCCAGTACTTATTTGTTTGTGCAATACCTCATACGTAGAATTTAATGGCACGCTTTTATATTTTAGTTTTTTATTAATTAAAAAACACACAAACATTGTTAACTCACATCAACAATGCACAAAAACAATGAGTTTAGTATGAATTAATGCAAGCATAATGATAAAGTAATGCCCAGCTGCAAAGTGTAATGCCAAAGCATGTCTGCTGTCCACTTCAGAGGTATCTGGGTTTTCTGCCATTACATACACCGGTTGCTGCAGCTGCACAGAGTGGGCGAAGCTTGACCAGTCCTCAAAGTACCTTTTGCCTTCCTGCTCACAAATGTTTGTTTTTACAGATTCAATTTTCTACATATATGCTATTAAAAATACTAAAGATGTATATACTTCAAAATCTTTAACATTTACTTAGATATTTTGTTTTAATGATTTGTATTTACATAAGATTTAGCTGCTGGATGAGAACAGTGCTTTTAACATTGAGGGGAAGACTAAATGCAGAAATACACATAATTTTTCTTAGCAGTACTTACAAAGTTGAAGTAAGCTAAAAAAAAAAACCCAACAACAACAAAAAAACTACATTTATCAAATACCTTCTGTCAATAACTACATTTTTTGCCAATAACTTGATTTCCTCACTTCTATTAGCATTATGGTATCATATTGAATAATTACAAAACTCCATGGCCACTGTAAAACTATACTATACTCAACCACTACAATATTTGCTTTAATAGCAAACATAATGTAAAAAGCAATACAACAACAAATATTATACAATGTTTTACATCTTGTCCTGTGTACAGCTTTTTTTTAATTTTTAAAGACCACCAACACAACAAACAAAATACTTTTTTGCTGCCAGTTGCTTTTCGCTTCTTGCTATTTACTCTAAAAATCTGTATTTATAAGCATGTCAATTAAAGTGCGGACAACAAAAATAAAAACAGCCATTCTTTCAACCTCCATGTTTACAAATGATCCGTTGTTTCTGAAAAGACACAGAATCCCAGCATCCTGTTCTTCACAGAATGCCATTTGATATCTGGCATTGCGCAAATACTTCCTAGGTTAACTGTACCTGAGAAAATGCAGTGGAAATGCAGGCAGCCTGTGGCAGGACAGGTCACTGCCTGTAAATAACATATTGTTTTGTGGTGCTTTGGTGGTGGTTGGCAGGGATAGGATTAATTTCCTATCCCTGCCAAAATACATGTGAGAATGTGGCTGGAGCCTTAATTCGATCATCGCTAATTATTAATGAATTAGGCTCCAGCCACATCCCATAAAAGGAGAGCCAAGGGTTCCATTTGGGAAGAGGAGTTTGGTGAGTGAACCTGTGTTTTGTTTCTGCACAGTGATGGCTCTGCCCAGCCTGACCTGTGTTTTACATTTTTGTTTAACCCTCTGCGGTCAATTTATTCAACGCCTGTCAGGTCCAATTTATTTTCACACACGCTGTGGTATTTTACACGTGCTGTTTAAAATTATTTTCTTCATAGTAAATAAGGTTTAGAAGGCACTACATATCAACAGGAAACTCAATACTGCATCTCCAGCCCTGCCCCACCCCTTGTTCACTGTATTTATCACATACCTCTTCATAGTTACGCATACTGATAAATCATCTCCTGATCACTCGTTTTATTACCAAACTCCTCAATAATGCAACCCAAGTCATTATTTTATCATCTATTATGACATCTCAAAAAGCTCTGCAAATGTCTGTGATATTCTTTAAGCTCTGGATGCGGAAGCAGCTATCTTGTTTGTTTCTGACTGTGTTATTTCTGTGATGCAGGCCCTGTGTGTATTGTTCAGATCAGCCCTTTGCCTCGGCTCCTATCGCTCTCACTCAGAGATTCAAAGGTTTTCTTTGCTTTTTCCGGAGAAAAAACAACTAGAGACTTGTGTTTTTCCGACATTGGACTGGAAAGGGAAAATTTTAATATCGGACCTGGTCCGACATAGGACCGCAAAAGGTTAAACCTTTATTTTGCCCTTGTGCCTTTTTGTTTGTATTTATGTTATTTTTGTTTATTAAAGTGCGCTTTAGTGCTTGTATTGCAATTTCCTGGCTTCTGAGTCTCACTGCCGTCCTGTCACACCATGGTAAAAGCCAGTGGTGAAGAGGTGCATCCTGCCAATTTCATGTAGTGGTGAATTCTGAAGTTAAAAAACTAAATTGCAAATCTTCAAAGTAGGCTTTCACTAAAATGCTGCCCAAAGAAGCTCATGTGTTATTGAACCATATGCATTAGCTAAATCCAGGAATGTCACATGGAGCGCCTTTTAGCTGTTTGAATTTGCTGCCAGATCACACTGATGTGCTCTAAGCATCCTGGGAAACCTGGAATACCGGCTTTCTGTACTGAAGTCTCAATGAAGCAGTTCTTCAATCTAAGCTGACAATCTCTGAGCAACAGTGCTGAACAAAATCTTGCCTTCCACGTTTAACAGGGAAATAGGGCGAAACTGACCAATACTCGTAGAATCTTTTTCTTTTGGTATAAAGACCCTACCTGCTTGGCACCATGCTCTGGGACAATCTGTTTTTCCCATGCTACTTTCATCAATTTCTTAGTACGGAACTCCATTAGGCCCAGTAGATGATGACGCCCTTGCCTTTTTCACAGCGTGCGCTACTTATTTCCACTTCGGTGTGCAGTCCTCCATTTGGTTTTCTGGTGGATAGATCGGTGGGATGTCTGAAGGAATTAATATAGGCCTTTTGGAATCTGTGCATTACCTTGAGATATCTCTCCAGCTCAGACTTAGTTACTTTTAGTGTGCCACTTTTTCTCCCTGGTGAATAACTTATTTGCTAATCTGAATGGGCCTTTATAAAAGTTAGTTTTTGCAGTGTTTCTGTAGATGCTCAGATCTGTGCAATGTTGCAAGCTTATCTTTTATGACCCTTTGTAATAGATTGAGTCCCTACTTCTGACTTTGTTCTGCTCTCCTCCATTGCTTCTTCAGCTGCCTTCTTTCTCTAACTAAGACTTTACAGGAATAGTTTGTACTTTCTTCTTTCTTTTTTCAACTCCAAACCTCTCTCTTCCATATGCGTAGAAGGTATCCACAAATTTATCCAGCTTGACTGTCCAACCCAACCTTTACCAACGCAAAACAGAGGTCTGTGTTTACTGTGTCCCATGTTGTTTTCTCAGAGGCTCTTGGCCATTTAACTCCAGACTCGTGCCCGTTGAGGTTCTTTTCTCTCTTATGCTGGTTCATCTGACCGGGTTCGCAAGGATCATTAGGTTCATCATTAGTTGTGTTTATGCAAGTCCTCATCTATGACAGGGGTGCTTATCCCACACAGGAGATTTTTCTTGTAAAAATTATGCTGATAAGTTGTTTACAAAGAGTCATCACTAAACTGACAATTGCAATACTGGTTTTGGGATCAAAACAAAGATCAGTCACCAAAAGCATGTATTTTATCTGTGAGCCTTTCATTAGTCTGTCTGCCACGTTCCTCTTGCCTGATGCAGTTTTTCAAACTATTGTCTGAGCCAGGTTTATGAGAAACTATCCATGACGAGCTAGGGTATGGAGACAAGGTTAAAAAGTAGTTGCTGAAATTAGTATGTTTTCACAAGGCTTGAAAAGCAATTCATTTCTAACTTTCTTTCTAAACCACTGTTTCAGAACATGGGCAGGTAACCATGGCACTTCCAACCCATGTCTTTTTTGCAACCATATTATTGATTAATTGAGGAAAGTAATCTTCTGACCAGATCCTAAATCACTTATTCATTGAATTATATCTTTTAAACCTAAAATGGAATGGCACTCCAGGACCAAAGTTACTTTTCCCCAAAGCATAATGTGAATATTAAATTGGTTTATGAAAGTTGAATCCTGAATGCCAGATTCTACCAAATTATTCAGGAATCAATCTGAAATTAAATAATTGTTTTCTTTTCCTTGGGTTTTGGTAGATAGAAGTAATGGTCCACATTGAAATTAGATGATTGGCATCTTGATAACAGAAGTAGGAGAAAGAGATTATTCCTAACAGTGTGTTTATAGATGAGTCTGTGCAATCAACACAAGGCCAGTTGAACTTTACCAGAGCTTATATGTGGACAGGCCA
Source organism: Polyodon spathula (assembly GCF_017654505.1). Classification (NCBI taxonomy): domain Eukaryota; kingdom Metazoa; phylum Chordata; class Actinopteri; order Acipenseriformes; family Polyodontidae; genus Polyodon; species Polyodon spathula. The sequence goes on from NC_054535.1 coordinate 37,065,887, forward strand.
GGTGTTTTGTGGTATACAGTATTATGATAAGAGAAAAATAAAAGCAGGGAAGGCTGCTACTGTACGTTTTGGTGTGAATTAATTTCATTTGTATGCAAAATATATTTTGAAATACAAAATGTTAGTTAGTGCAAGCAAACTATTGGTCAGCCTTTTGCTGTCGCATATAGAATTGGCTTGAGCCTATTTTTATAAAAGTGTTGGAATTGAGATAGACTGCCACATTGCTTTAGTTAAACCTCACTAGGCAGTTCTGGCAACAATTGGAAAACAGTTCAAGGCCCAAACATCCTCAAAAGACATATATGCTGATCAATGACATATTAAAGTCAGAAATATGTGTGTTCCGAGATCTCCAGACTTCCAGGGAAATGGAGGAGACGCACTATGCTAGGCTTTTAGAGCATTACCTGAATGTCTGCATACTTTTGGACACCACCACATTTGCATGTGGAATAGCTCAACTGAGCTTGTGAATTACTGCAGGAGTGTAAATATCCAACAGTTATTGCAGGTAACTTTCAGTCACTGATGTCAACACAGCTTTTGATTAAAAAAATGATCCTTGCATAACAAATTTACAAGAGTCTGGGTTCTCATATAATTATTATTTTATTTATTTTACTCAATATCAGAAAATGTGTCTTTACCAGCAGCATCCTTATCTATTTCATACAGCGACAAATAAAATATGCATGGGAAATGGAGATTAACACATGCCTGACGGCTTGTATAAGATTCCATCAGTAAAACATCTCTGGGATCAAAACTCATTTTTTCTTTCAAATTACTGAATGTCCTGCTTATCTGAAAAGACTAAAAGGGCTTAACTTTAAAATATGTTTCACTAGTTACATATGATGTAATGTGGAATAGTAAATGTCCAAATTATTTCCAATGTCTTCCTCACATTTTATGAAAGAGATCATCATTACTATTCAATTAATATATGTTCACCTTTATTTTAGAATCTTAGTTTGCCTTTTTCAGATAACACAGAAGGACAATCAGCAAGTTGAAAGAACAGAAAATATATTATTAATAATAGGACTACCTGCATTTAAGATTTGTGAACAGAAAAAAATATCTACATCCTGGCATTTTTTAGTTAAGGTGGTTGATTTTACAACAAACACACGGGCTAAGTTTCGGGACATTGATTTAGTGCCATATTGTATATACTGGGACACTCTGGTTTCTAATTCTTTTAGCTCTAGTCATACTGGATTTACTTTTACACTGCCTTGACAACCAAACAGTCCGCAGACTTGGAGTGTGATATTGATTGTGGTTTTCCATTGTCTTTCGTGCAAAACATCCACAGGCTGCTTAACTCTTTAGTGTCAAGAAAAGCTTTGCTGTTTTTGAACTATTTTGTCCACATAGAAACAATGGAGAAATACATATCTCTGTGGTCAAGTGCATTTAGGGGGAAATGCCATTTTAATGTACTGTGCTGTGTTGTTCATTGTTCTGCCTTTCTAACATGGCAATCATTCAAACTGTAAAGAACAGGCAGGCTGTATTTGAGTTAAATCTAGGACTTCAAGCTATAGTTCTGCATTTTGGCTAACACAGAAGGTGTGCTTGACAGTATACGCATCTGCCTGACATTCTTACATACACTATGAAAAGGACCAATCAAGAAGAACATATAAACAAGCAAATTGAAACTTCAAGTGATAGCATATCAACAGCCCCCTCAGCATTTACCATAGATCTTTGTTTGTTTTCCAGCAGTTATTTTTCTTTTTTGCTTTGTATTGTCAATTATTTTCAGTGAAAGTATGTAACTTTTATACAGAGTTTCCAGCTCCATGTACACACTCTATGCTTAAAGCTGTACTCAGTGGTTGAGTGTAATCAGAGTGTATTTAATTGAACCATAATAGACTTCTGGACAACCACCACCAAAAAATCTAAGGTCTGGTTCTATTTACATTTTAAAGTTTGTTTTATTCTGCTTTCATCTCAAGGTTATCATCCTTGATGTTACCTGACCTTACTTGTTGGAATTGTAAAACATTTGCATTTCAGGAGAAAATCTATGCTAATACCAAGAGTTATTGTTTTTGTACCTTTTTTTTCTGCGTCTGCAGGTTGTTTTTTGGAACTTGCACTATTGATTTCTGTATTGGTGACACAGCACTATCTTGAATTGAAATATAAGACAACATGGCACTTTAAAAACTTGTTTGTGAATATGGAAATGTTTAAGACAAGCATTAGCATTTCTCGTCAGGTGAATGCTGATATTGTTTTCCTTCTTTCAATCTCCCTTTCTGGTTTGCCAAAATGATTTACATGTATTTGTTGCAGAAGAAATAAAAAAGGTCGACGGCTAGTCAAAATCCATGTAGCCTTCACTTAAAGTTGGTCTAGTATCGGGAGTCAAGCTAAGATGTATGGGCTCACTTCTATAATGGCTGTAAATCCAGTAAGGAACACCAGAAATTCTCAAAGCTGCTGCTGCTTAAGTCTATTTAAATTTGTGGTCTATTTATTTTATTTTGTTGTGATTAATTTGTCTTTTCTCATTAAGAAGCTGGGTCACAAGTGAATAAAATAAAATTATTAAATAAATAAATAAAACATTGCAGGCTTGAGCATTACTGGTGCTATCAATTTTGTATTCTGAAAGCATATGTCACAGCAATGGAAACAAAGGACACTGGTGTTTACTCTTTTTAAGTAGTTTCCAATATAGTTCATAATCCTTGGTAAGTCATGTATAATAAAACATCAATAATGTGCCTTCAGGCAGTCCGTGGGCATGTGAAAAGTACTAAATAATAATAAAAAATATGCAGCATTTATGACCCTTACAGGCACCTCCAGAAAGTGCTGTTTATCATCGTTTAACAATTTTTATTTAGCTGCTAGGGGAGGTCTTTTAAAATAATACATATGCAAGTAGGGGATAAGAACCATTGAGAATTTGACTTATATAGATTCTAATAGTTTGACCTCAAAATGTAAGATTAAAGTTATGGATGTAGCAGGAGCAGGCAGTGACAAGACGACATTGGTTTCAGAGATTTGTTTTGACTGAAAAAGGGAAAAACAGGAAAATTGGACATTGATCTTACAAAACAGCATCCTGGCTTGATAATTTGATCGGTTTGGACCTGGTTCCAAATGTGGGGCTAACTTGGACCAGCGTAACATTCCACTAGAACCCACCAGTACTGGTTTCCTGTCCCACAAGTTTTAATCTACCACTAGCTTCTGGGATTTCTCTGTCTACAACAAGAATTGCATTCATTTTTTGTGGCTCAGACTTGTTTGTAATTCTTGTCACTGACATGTCTCTGTCTGACCTCAACCCCCTTCCCCACTATGTTGCTTAATTATAAGTTGATGAAATCAAAGTATGATTTCTTATTGTGGTGTCCTATTATTTTATATTGTATACATATATGGCAGGGGTACTCAATTACATTCAGTGGCGGGCCAGATAAGGCAATGTCCAAACCTTGGGAAGCCACAAGACAATCAAGCTGTGAGTACTGGTGGGTGGTTGTTTAAATGATAATGAAAAGATGACTTTCGAATCACACTTCACATACAGTAGCAGAACTTTGCAACACTTGCACCAATCAACTAATACATGTTAGAAATAATTACTTACAATGATACAATGCTTCACTGCCATTTAATAATAAAAATAAAAATAAAAAGCAAATATATTTTTCCTGATATCTTGCAAACAAATAATTATACAAATCTCACTGTAATGCTATTGAAACAGCATATTATTCATTTTAATTTTATTAAAACTAGAAAATGTTCTGAAAATGCCTGTGCAGACAGCATTCAAGTTAACATGAAAGCACTTCAATTAGTGAACGCTTTATTTATGTTGTAAATAAAAAGTTTACAAATTAAATACATATCATGACAGTAAAGAGAGGGAAAATAAACAAGTGCATATTCAATGTGTCAACTTTGTAAGGAGTGCCATAGGCATATTTCTTACTGTTGCCAAACAGGGTTTTTTAAGCCCAAATAAAAGATCTTTGACAGGCTTGGTTTCTTTTGCCAATTTCCTGTGCCTGAACACTTACTGGTGGCTGCATTGTTATTTTTTTTTTTTTTTTATCAAAAATAAAGAAAATAGACATTTGCACTTAAGTTTTTCATGTATTTCAATAAAAATGCCAAACTGTTTCTCATTTTAAAATATACAGCAGCTCCTTTCAACTTCCCAAACCTTTCGATAATAAACTGGAGACAAAAATCTGGTGTTTTACAAGATTTAAAAAGAACTGCTCTGACACTAGGTCAAATATAATAGGTTAATCAATCATATAACTTAATAGAATACCTAAGCTAAAGTACATTGCTAACGTATTTAAATTAAACGACTACAAAAACTACTTTCACTTTCATGTTCCAATCACACGCTGCACAATTTCCAGCTAAATATAACAAAATTAAAGCGATTTCCAATAATATTTATTCTAAAACCATATGTAAAACTGTAATATTCCAGAATAGGTTGTGAAGGCTTTATTTTGCTCCACTGTATTAACTATGAAGCAAAGGATGTTAAAACTTAAAACAGTACAAAAATATATATCGCTTTTTTTCTTATTTTATCCCTGCCTTTGTAGTTTCTTCAAAATAAAGCTGTCCACACAAGTGAAAACTATCAAATTTAACTTAAACTCTTCAAGAAATAAATGCATCACATTGTTGATGTTGTGCTAATACCACACATCATTTGCTATTTTAGACAGACGTGGATTTTTGCCTACAAATTAATGTGCAGTATGTTTGTAAGAATATTCAGTTAGCTTCTCTGCATTAAAGAAAATAATATTACTCCAATACACTGTTTTCATATTGAACTAACACTAAGCTAAATAGATTTGTGACGCATGCCAAAAAACAAAAACAAACGCTTTTTAGGGGACACAAATACCCTGTAGGTAGCGGCGACATCACAATCTTGCGTATTAGCAATATCAACTTTTGTAATGAAGGACACCTGATGCTCGACAGGCCAAATGGATGGTTGTCGCGGGTCGCCAATTGATATATAGGCTTGGTTTACAAAAATAAGTCACAAAAATAAGTCTTGCTAATTTGGAGTACCATTTTGGCAATTTGGGTTTACAGGTAGTTTTCTTTTAGGGAGAGAAATGGTCTTTCAAAATTCAAATGAAGTGAAATTTAAATATGAGATGGTGTATTTAAAAAATGTGTCAGACTGGCTATGCACGACTATTGATTCAGGTCAGCTTTCATAAACTGGGTTTAGAAGATTTAAGGTTGTGTTGAAGGACATGCAGTAAAGAGAAAATAACCATGACGAGTCCATGTATAAATTTATCAAACATGGGATTTAACAGCTTGCTTCGTGAATTTTACCACAAAAATCCAGTCAGCATGCTTCTCTGGGAGCCTGGCTGACCCAGAGGGACTGAAGTTCAGGCTGCCACGCCACACGTTTAAGTTTGTTAATTGCCATCGTCACCACTGACCGCCAGCAAGATTGGGATGTCCAGCTGCCCTCAGTTCTGCTGGCCTGCTTCTCCCCCACTCTACTAATGCTCGTCCGGGAGCTGCATACCAGAGATAAGGGATGGGGCACTGTGATTGATTGTGGTTATTACGTTGTTGCAAAATGTTAGTGCTATTTAAAGGCTGCCAGATCCTTGTGTGAGTGTAGGAAGGAAAGCTGAGGGTCCTGTTGAACAGCTGTCTACTGTGCTTGCTGAAGAAAATAATTGCTGCTTGTTCCTGAATCTCTTCTCGTCTCCTCTTCCTTCTCTCCAAATAGCTGGTATGCTACAATATATTTACAGAAAATATGTTTAGTGGAAAATCTCTGTGATAATTTAGAAGTTTTGCAAACCAAAGTTTTTACATCCTGTTTTCCCCTAATTTTATTTGTATTTATGTATTTTAGGAACATTAATGCTTTCCTTTTATTGTGTTGAGAATTTTTTGGTTCTTCAGATAAATTACTAAATTAGTGAATTTTGTGTTTGCTTTCTCGAAGCATCATCTGGTCATTGTCAGATGTAGAAAATGCTTCAATTTGAGGAGCAACATTATGATTTACATGTCTATATTTCTAAATTATAATTTATGATTCAGATTCATAACCAATTTCAATCCTAGCATCTGAATACATTTTTTTTATACTATTGGTCAATCAAAGTGATCCCCTTGTTCTTGAATTGATCTGTGTCACTATTATCTAGTGAAAACTAGATAGAACATAATGAGAGAACCAATATATCTGAGGTATGTATTATAGTAGTAAGATTAAAATTGGTTCGGTATTATATAGTATCTCAAATTACACATCAATTAGTAACTTATGCAAGTGCCCAGATGAAAGCAAAACATAATCAGCATTTGTTTGTGATAGTAATAATTCAGCTATTGCATGAGTACTGCAGTTTTTGATTAGTGAAGAGCTAATCCTTTTTAAATGTGAACTGAACATAAATAACTTATATTCGTTTTGTATGTATTTATTTATTTATTGTCAAAGGGAATACATATAACCTTTGACCTATTTATTATTATTGTTTTTTTGCCAGAACAAACCTTTGGCAGAAACCAATCTTTGGGGAAAAAAAAAGGATGCTTAAAATGTTTGAAATAAAATGTATATCTTATGATTTTCTAAGAAATACAAAAATGACAGATTTAAAATGAATTTACATGTTTTTGTTTAAACTAGCTAAGTCCTTGTATTGCTAATGCAGAGCACAGTATAAAGTAGCACGTCCTCAGAGTTACTGTATAACAAACTACTGGGTGATATAATTGTTCTTCATTTTGGCCGAAAAAAAAAAAAGTTTTTATCGTGGTAACTGACAAGACGGGTATGCTAGTCAGTCACAATAGCAGAAACCTTTTTTTTTTTAAATATTAATAAAGTTATTTTTCAACATGTCAAGCAGATAAGAAAATTGCATTTTAAATAACCCCATGTCGATATTCTGACTTAAACCTGGAGTCCTTATTACATGCTCAATTTACAGTTTAAAGTAATTTCTGATCTTTCTAAAATAGCTCTCATGAAAGATCTGGGTCACTTAGTTCTTTCCAGTAAAAAATTAGCTGTCATTAACTTTTACCTGTGATATCTAATCACAACACAGTTTAATCTAGGAAATACAAAATTAACATATTGCAATTTCAAAATTAACTACTTTTGCCTTATTATAATTTGGTGATAAAATGGAATGTCTTAGTTCAAACAAAAGTTTTATTAATAAGTCAATGGGGCACAAACATTGATGCTTAAAACTTCTTGAAGGAGAAAGAAATCAAAGAAAGGGCCATATTCTCAAAGATTTTGTGATTATATGCAACCTTTTTTGCATTGCGAATATCATGCATCTATTTGCAAGTCTGTGAAATTCAAGAGAGTTGCAGGGAAATTGCCAATATCGCCGGGTTGCAGAAATGAATCCATTTAAATGAATCTAAACAAGAAATTTCTCGCAACTCAAACTACACCCAATTGATGCATGTGAGGCGAGTGGCTCAGTGTTCAAAAGTATAGAAAGGGCAACTTTAAGAGATAATAATATCTGACAAAAAACAAACAATGCTAAACATATGCTACGCAATTACACCATCACTGTACTATACATATTAAAAATAATTATCAGTTCTATGAATTTTCATATTTAATACATTCAAATGCTTATAGACCAAGCCAAACCTTTAACTACTAAACCAATGAGAATCATATTACAGAGCACAAGTGATGATTAGAAAATTTGGACGCCAGTCAACCCTGCGACTATCCAGTCATCCATGCCATTCAAAGGCATCAACATTCCTGCCAGCAGTGATTGCCTGGCTCTATTCAATTTATACTGCAAAGCTATATCCGCAGAGCCCGTCCTTCCTCCTCGCCTGCAAGCAACTTCAAGCGGACGTATCTTACCTGCTCCACAATCCGCACCCAACCTCACAGAGCTTTCTCAAATCTCTCTTCCACTCCGAGACCCTGTTCTCCATCTTAATCAAAGCATCTTTGAAGATTTCAAAGACCTCATCCAGCCTATAACAAGCTTTATTGCATCCATCAATGCCCAGCTCGACAACTTGGATAACCGAGACACACTACCAACTTCATCACCTCTGTATTTTCTAATCAGTAGCTTCCACTTCCAGTACATCATCCTTGGTCCCCGCTATCGACTTCCCAGAATAAAGCCTTGCATCAGGCTTCTGACTCCCACTCAGCCTCCAGCATTAAGCGTCACTCCCTTTCAGCTAATATTACGAAACAAATAATTGAAGGTTTCTTGGTTTCATCATTTGGTCCCCGCAGCATCCCCATACCCTCTTCAAACGCCTCAACTCCGACATCTGCTGTTCAACTGAATTCAACACTTTTCAGCCTCCTACAATCTGCCCCACGCTACATGGCCACAGCGCTAGCCCTGGCTACTAGATCATCCTACACACCACAGGCTGGACAATACTCACAACTTTCTGTGTACAAAATCATATACTGTACATCCTATCCCATTCAATGAGCAATGGATCCTAACCTTTATTGTCTATGCAAGCGATTCTCCCCCATCTAGCTACCGCTACCGTCAAACCATACATCTCCAGAATCCAGCACTTCTACCGCCTCATGTCTGTGCCTTCTCCAACTCTTCTATCCATTCCAAAAGTCCGTCTGACACTCAGAGAGATCCTCATGAGTCCCCCCCCCCCCCCCCCCCCCCCCCCGGGGGGTCCATTCTTTGATCACAGGTAACCCTTTACTATCATTTCGTTTCAGGTCTCAACAGTGCCAAGACCTATTCTCTTGCCCCGGGAGGCAACTCTGCCGGGTCAGAGCTTTCTTATCTTTTCAGATCCTCGGGACATGCAGCCTTCGAGACCGAGCCCTCTCCTCCGAGTAGGACGGCTCCCCGGTCAGGGATCTCTTACTATCCAGACCACTGCCTGTTCAGAACTCTGGGCCGGCAGCACGCTTCTCTAAGTCAGTCTCTCTCTGCCCGCTACTCTCCCACTAACAGCTCGTTTCTGCCTCCTCTGTCCTATCCTATAGTCCCAGCAAATGCCTCGTGAAAATATAGTTAAAAATAAAAGATACAGAAATGTACAAGTATGGAAGCAAAAGAACAATAAATGTAATAATTGTAGCCAGTCCTTAGCTACTGAATTACTTCTTATACAGGTGTGTTGCTTATAAATGAAATGTATAGATTAGTATAAAAACTTGATTTATTTTGCTCTAAAATTACTTTTCTTACTACAGAAAATTTAAAATAGGCATACTAGCCTGGCATTAGAAAAAGGCATTGTTGTCCAGACTATTCTTTTAAACACTTGATACTTTGCCAGTTATACAGAAGGGCATCTGAAGTTGAGCATGAAAGGAATATTTCACTTTGCATTATCGTCTTCTTCATAACAAAATGAGTGCTTTAATACAGTATAATCTCTGTGAAAAGAGACCATTTTGTGGTACATGCATGCTTGAAAAAAGGATACATAGCCTAGCTCAAACAGGCATAGATTCATACCCTTAAAACTGACTCCACAGTCTGTGCTACATATACCATCTGTAGGTCATTACCTCTTCCAACTACATACAACGATCTCATTCATTCATACCCCCAAATAATTGTTTTTCATTTCATAACAGAGATACATTTAGTTCAAAATCCAATGGGACCATGGGACCTTTTACGCCTTGTACACACACAGCCTAAACGTGGTTGTGAGTTCACCTTTTAATATGGTTTAAGTACACACAGTTCAGTTGCAAAAGGCAACGAAAACCATACTAGTTAATCCTGTTTGGAACAAGTAGCGAGTTCAGTTATTAATTCAGTTTGGTTACTTAATGTACTGCAACTGTATGTGTGTGTGTGTGTGTGTATTAAAACTGCAGTAAAATAACCGCAGTAGGTGCTCGATGAATTTCTGCGCAACTAATGATGTCATTGTTTATCAGACATTTCCGTGTGATAAACATGCCTAAATACATAGGTGCCTGATGAGCCAAGTTGAGTTTGTAATATTGGGGAATAGTAAATTCATAACAATAGTAAATAGTGCATACATATAACATACTTTTCTTTAATCAAAGTACAGTTATAATATTCGTTTGTAAGAAGAAAAAAAAACGCAAAAATTGTATTTTTGGTTTTGCAACGTACATAAAACAATATGGGACAATGCCACAGTGCGACTGCAAGTCGTTTTTTCACCGATATCAAACTTCTCATCTGTGTGTTTTGGCACGCCAGTAAATGGCAAAGATGCATCTACGACTCCTTAGACATGCAGACATTTTTAATCCAGTTTTTTGGAGAGGTCCCGGGTTCGCTCCCACCCTCCATCTGTGCGTGGATTGTCTCACCTTATATTAGCCGAGATCTCTACAATATTATCACACATAGGCAGGCTTTCCATGCAGTTTAGAAACTCCAAATTTTCTCTCCATTGTCGTGAGAATGTGACATAGCACGCATATATAACGCACATTCCTCACTCTATAGAAAGTGCGCGGCCAAAGCACTGTATGACTTAAAAGGGTGAGTAAATTACCTTCTCATGCTAAAAAGCTGTGCAAATTGATCAAAAACTATATTGTTTTGCATGGAAACATGTCCAAAAGCTGTATGTTATGTTCACAACACTTCAACAGTGAAGATCCCATTTGTGATGTAACCTTGCACAACTTTGTACTATAGCTAAAGTCCATACCAAGCAATTCAGATCAAAACATCTGAGGTCTTCTAGAAGTAGTCCTGGGGACAGGGCAGTACAGACATTAAAACAACTTTGTACATAAAATAAAGTGTCCCGGTTTGACAGAGCAGTGCCAAACAATCACAACAGTGTCCCCCAGCATGCACCTCTCAGCCTTGTCTGTATGGCACAGGACCTGGCAGCTCTGTCTCGTTGCTGTGTTTGTGGGGAGATAGTCCAACAGGTGGCAGTAGCACGAGTCACCCACCGGCTCGATATATTATTACTGTTATTATTATTATTATTATTATAATAACAATATTATGGGAAAGATGGGCAAGTAGGGTAGCCTATTGTAGATTTACTACCAGTATTTACAAAATGTACTGTACTAAACATCTGAAACTTTGTTGATCCTATTTTTTTATTGTACATCCCACACATCACTTAAGCAATAGAACCTGAAGAAGGTGCTTTAGAGCCTGGTAATGCCCACCTCATGTCTTTAAAGGACCCAGGCCAAAGGCGAGTGCATTTAGCATAAAGAGAAGGGCCTTACCAGACGGTAAAGCCCTCTTATGAGGTTTCTATTGCTATTTAAAAATGCTGTTTATTTTTTTCATGATTTTATGCAGCACTAGTTTTTGTTGCTACTGCATACAAATGTTTTCCTCATTATTCCGTGAGTAATGCGGTTTGCTCAGAATTCCATGTGTGGTCTGGAAGCTTCAGGCTTCATTATCCCTGTGGTAGAGGTCAAGTTCTGGATATTTTAAATAGTCTAACTAATACCTCAATACGAAAAAAAAAAGTTTATACTTGATGGGACTGTTCTTCAGTTCAGGTACCTTGTACACAAAAGCAATCATGGTTTGTGAACTGGTTGTAAAACATTTAAATAAATAAAAGTTCCGGGAACTTCATTTTTTTATTAGGATTTGAGTGCAGGTTTGTGTATTTGTGTAAAATTCTGTATTTTAGAAAAATAAAAACATATCTAAGTGATTAAACATATCTAATATGTTTATTCAAAGCCTCTTCCTGGCTTTTTTAGAGAAGATAGCACCATACCTGTGTTGTTATTATTATGATATGCTGACTTAAAGTTGCTGAAAGTAATCAGACTGCATCCAGTTGTTTGATTTCTAAATGTTTAGGATCCAAGTGGGTATCCAGGAGAACATATTAATATGAAACAATACATTAGAAAATAATACAGTCACTGCTTCTGATTTTAATAGTATAATCTTTTAGCATATACCATGATTATAGTTTGTGGTGATTAGGTGCACACTCAATGGGGTAGGTAAACCAATCAGGTTAAAGCTAATCTCTGATCCATTTTCTAATTACCATTTTAGAAACTGTTGCACAAATTCTGGCAAGGTAGTAAATTGGTGCAATACACACACGTTGTGCTACGTATTTCTGTCAACTATGTAATTTATAGTTGACACAGACATGGAATTTTGTCTTTTAATTCATGTGCAGCAATGTTTGTTCAAATATTCAGACAGCTTCTCTGCACTAAAGAAAATAATATTTATCAACCAATGAGCATTGACACAAAACAAAATGTGCGGAGATTTGTTACGTATGCCAAAATGAAATCTGATCAAAATTAAAAGCTGGATAGCGGCACCAATTAAGATAAAGGTTGATTAAGAGAGGAGTTAAGGGGGGCTGCTTTGGCTACACAAAATCCCACTGGTGGCCGCATTTGAGAAACATTGCCCAGGCAACTGTTTTTCATTATTAATTTATGACATTTACAAGCTTTTTGTAGATAGGCAAAAATCTATGCTTTTCTGGGCTTTTATTTTATTATTCAGTCTAAAATATGAATTGACCACTTCTTTCTAGTATTGTCCAGATGTATTGAGAAACCCTAAGGACTCAAATAACAGCATAGATGTGAATCATAGTGCAGGCTTTGCCTCTATTGCGACAAATTACAGTGAACTGCACCACATAGAGGGGTAGATTAATACAAAATAAGTAGATGTCTTCAGTGTCCTGTCATGTTTGTATGCCAGGTGTTTTTCTTATCACATTCAAAGTGTGTCTCAAAATACAAGATAAGGATAAGCAGGAAAGGCAGGAATGTTATTTTTTCAAATTTATTGTCCACTACTGTCTCCACTAACCTAAAGCTAAAACCATTTGCCAATTGTTGTCCTTTTTCTTATTTGTTTGGGATAGAGCCATCCATTTTATTTTACATTTGCTCAGGCAATTGTTGAAGCAATCAAGTATGTACCGCAGGGCTGGCTATTGTCACAAAAAACACTTCAGTTTACTGCTGCACCAAGATAGTAAAGTTTTTGTATGATGTTTAGCCAACACTATTGGAAATAAAAAGGATTTGGTTAGAAAGGGATGCAAATTTCACAGTTTTACAACTTCATAAAAAGAGGCAAATAGTGCATTTTCATAGTTGCATTTGCAGTGTGCCTGCCCCTGGAATTGTTGTACTTTCAAGCCTTTCATTTTTTTAAAAATGTCTAAGAACTAAGCACACAGAAAATTGTTTTATATAGCAAGCACATGTTTCAATTTTTGACTTGCATCAAATAATGATAGGGATTACAAATGGGAAAGGTTTAATTATTCTAAAAATATAACCCATTGTTCATTCAAAAGTTCTGTGTTCCAAAAGGAGCTACTCATAAAAAATAAGACTATGAACATTGTCAAAAGTTATACACTCAGTAACATAACATTATACAGTATCACTTCAAAACTGTAACCTGTTTACTCTCATAAAATGTAATTACGGTAGCAAAAATAAACGTTAGTTTATATTTACACAAGTACATGTAGTTGTAAATAATACAAATTCAATTGTGTAGGTCTACTTATTTAAAATTGTAGATTATGTTTAGAAATAAGAATTATATTATATAGGCCTACATTTCTATTAGTATACTAGTGCATTTTCTTACTTCTGTCATTTCAGACAAATCTGTACCAGTGTTCACTGGTTCCTTGATTTAGCTTTCTTTTTTGCAGGTGGATTCACAAAAAAATAACTAATATCCATCATTAGACCAGTGGCACTATAATTTTCTTTAAAAACTTTTGACAAGGTAAACGGGATTGATGCTGTTCAAATTATCCGTTACACATGATGCAACAGTCAAATTCGGACAAGACCAATAAGAAAAACTAATGTGAGCCTGGGGGAATTATTTTTAATGCGGCCTAGAACTTGTTTGACTAACAAGAAAACAAGAAATCAATTTTTTTAGCCTGTTACCCACACTGAGAAAAGTGCAGGGAACGTTAGGGTGGCCAAACACGATTTTAGATTACAACTTAAACATATCAAATACTTTTTAAATGTATTAGAAACACTTTTTACACACCAACTGTAGCTTCTTTATTTAGCTGGTGGTCATGGTTTATTTTACATCTCTGCCGACTTGAGCTTTCTTAAATTGCCAAAATATTTGCACTAAATGAATAACACATTTTAAGAAAGAATGTTACTGTAAGCTAAACAACCCCTTTATATTGGAGGAACAATATTTTATATGTACAAACTGACAGAGCAGGACAAACAGAAGGTAGTAATAGTGTGACACCAACATAGATGATATGTCACAGCAAAATTGCACTTTTGCCATTATCTCAGAGCAGCGAATGAGTTAAACTTAGACAAACCTGAATAACGCATTAAAGGACCATGATTATGTAAACACGATAAAAAAACAGTTTGGTTTTTAGACTTATAGGGCCACCGTACTTTGCAGTACAGGCTTGAAACACACATCAATGGATAGGGGAGAGACTGACGTTCACTTCCTGTGTTGTTTTATTTTTTTCGTGCGACGTCACAGAGGGCATTTAATGTCTAAAGGGCGGAGACTGTTTACAGCAAGCAAGAGACAGACAACAGCCAACAGCAGCCGGTGCAGCAAGCTCTGGGTAACAAAATGCAGCAATTGAAACGTGTATTCTGTGTCGTTGATAGTTTCCTTCAAAACCATGATCAAAATACAGTATCAATTCACAAAAAAGATCTTCTGCAGACACTTTGCTAAGGCTGCAAGTACCATCGCTTGATTTAGAAGAAGCGTGTTTGCAGTTAACTGGATTTACAGAATTTACAGATTTAAAGGAATTACGATAATTGAGGTGAAGAATAAAAGGAACAGTATTAATATCGTAATGTACCTAAACCGCGGTAAACCGAGAAACCGGTATACCGACACATCCCTATCTGGAACAAATAAAAAATGGAAGGTTTGTACACGACTACATTTCACAGATGTCGATAAAAATTCTGAGGTCTCCTGTATTTGTGGTCATTTATAGTCATGTGCGAATCGTATTCAGGATGAATTTAACATAAGGTTTAGATGAGGTTAAGCAGGCCAAGTGTTTGTGTATGCCTGCTAGTACTATCACGAGACCCTTTCATCAACAAACCTGAACTACCAGACTAAATGCCTCTACACACCAACGTGATGTGACAAATGAATGTGCTGTACGACACACCGCACCATGACAAACAAAATAAAACATGTATTTTTGATACGAGCCGTTCACACTGCCTGCGATGCAACGATCGACACTGAAGTGATGCAAAAAAAAAATAGGATTGGTGTCTATTTTTGTGATTTTGTACTGTGACAGCTAGGGAACTGACCAATGAGAAACACAATTTACCTTCAGTAAACAGTGACGGAAGAAAAGATAATTCTTGCAGTATCAAGTTATACAATAAAGGACACAAAAATGATAAATACATGGCAATGAGAAAGCAAATCTGACAAGTGCTGAATATATGGACCGCAAAGGTTTAATTATGTATTTGATTCTAAGTTTCTTTACTTCTGTGTTGAAGTTTTATTTTCATATTTTGATACAGCTTAAAGCACATGTAACTAGCTAAGCAATACATTTGCAGTCTCTCGTATCTTGACATCTGGGCAGAGAGCCAAAGTTAGCAGGTGTCTAATCAAGATGTGTGGAGGAGTGGAGACACAGTGTGAAAACAGAACACCACAAACAAAGGACTAGTTTGAAACAGTTTCTAACAGATTAGGTTAAGACACACTATAGAATGTTATATATTTGGGTGAGTTTCACCCCCTTACCAGGAGGTATGTTGAAGGTATGTGATAGCAGGGTGGAGCCCTACTGATTGGAATAGAATATAAGAAATGGGGTGGAAATGCTAACATATTCATAGTATTTAATGTAATGTTTTTGTTTGAATCGTCAGCCATTTATTGATTTGACTCCACAGATGTCTGTGTTATGAGACAAATATATACATTAAGGCATGCTGTGACCTGCATGTCTTTGCTGGCTTGTATCTAGTGTTTACACGACTGCATTAACATTATTTTCTTTTATACATATAAAGTATTTTTGATTAAAAAATCATTTGTCAGGTTTGTTTCCCTACAAATCCAACACAAGTACAAAATAAACAAAATATGCAGAGGGGCAAGGTGTACCCTATCACAGTCCCTGTAAAACCTGTATGCCAATCCTAAACACAGTGTACATGCTGTAGTGATGTCACTCGAGAACAACCCACTCAAAATTTAAGCAAAGCAAAAGTTCTTCTTGTTCTTTTATTGTGAAGCTGGAAATGTGTTTGAAGGTATCATGCCGATACCACAGATTACACTGTGTAACAATTTTTTTTTTTTTTTTTGTTCCTGGGTAGTAAGTGTTATTTCCTAATTGCTTATGCCTCAAAAGTATAGAAAATGGCTATTATTCCCCACAAACTTTGCTTTTGTGACCAGGACAGTGATATTTCAAAATATCACTATTTCCAATGGGAAAATGGGCAAATGTGTGTCTTTTCGTTCACATAAAGTCAGAAAAAAACAACATATGAATCCAAATTAACATGTATTTATACTAAAGTAATACAAAGATGACTACAAAAGATTTAGAAGTGAGTAGTTTTTTGGAGATTTACAATTATACTGTATTTACAGACACTATAAAGACTTTAACAAACTCCTCTTGTTCAGACTTGGCATTTAACATTCACTCAACCACATTTCAACTGTGTATTTGGCAGGGATGGAATTAAACCCACCCCTGGCAAAATTAAATACAAAATACACTTCTGCCCTGTCACAGTGCCCAATACACATTCAAATGTATACTCAGTAGTGTAGGAACATGTCGACTCTGAAATCATGTTTCTGTTCCAGCATGTTAATGAAAACAGGACAAAATAAGAACTCAGTTAGAAAATAGGTTTGCTGCTACGATGCATATTCCAAAGGGAAAAAGCCGTCAGAAGAGAAGCAAATTTGTCCACTATATTGTAATTAACAGCCTAAATCCCAGTTAAAAATAGTCACATTTTGACCATTATGAAAATGTTAGTGTACTAGAAGTTTGTATAAATAGAATATTAGTATTCAGAATGATATAAACTAAGCTCTGTTTGCTTGTATGTGTTTATCCAGGATGGAACCAATGAGAGACACTTGTAATTGTAAGGGGGTCCATGCAATATGGCAGCAGCAGTTACATTAAAAAAAAAAAAAACCTTCAATCAGTTAATGTAGAGCAGCAAACACATATTATTTGTATTATTCATGTGAAACTTTTCCACTATCCATCATTTGCTTTGTTGTGGCAAATGATGACTGAAGTTATGTATTGCCCTATTGGAAGTGAAACTGTATGCCTCAGTGAGTTCTATCATCATTTCACCCCCTAATGAGAGAGATTGTTTGGAGGCAGATGAAATTAAATTGTAAGCTCTGCTGACTTCGACAACAGGTGCTGTTTGTATAAGCCAGAGGGAAGAGAGATTTTCTTATAGAATTAACACTTTCTTACACTTGTTCTAGTTGCGTTACCAACCAGGTACTGCACAAAAACAATATCATATTTTACTAACACTGTATTGTATTTATGATTTTTAAAACATCTGAACCACTCCACACATTGCTAACTTAGGTAAATTGATTGTTTATTGGTAAGAATTTTAATTATTTGTTATATTTTAGTGGTTGTATTATCCACCTACACTATATAAGAACTCCCATATTTAATAATTTTTCAACCACATATGTATCACTCCTGTCAACCCATTTCTCATGATAAAATAGATGGTTATTTCTCATGAAATTTGGACTCCTTTTTTCACAACTGTATCTGCTTGAAAAGAATTCTGTCTTTAAGATTACAATTAAAAGTTTACATTACTAATGGTAAACCATCCACTTTTCAGGTCTGTGTCTCACAGATGACTTTCTGCTGCTATGGAAGCATTTCATAATTACT
Source organism: Polyodon spathula (assembly GCF_017654505.1). Classification (NCBI taxonomy): domain Eukaryota; kingdom Metazoa; phylum Chordata; class Actinopteri; order Acipenseriformes; family Polyodontidae; genus Polyodon; species Polyodon spathula. Next base: position 37,083,863 of record NC_054535.1, read on the forward strand.
ACTTTTTAAATGTCTTTACAGCACATCACTAGCTGAAATTGTGGGATGAGTAATATTGTAGCTATTGTACACGGATTGTTTAAATATTATTTTGACATTTGTACACTTTTTTAAGTACATTTATCAGTATGTACATTATTTAAAAGTAACATTGCCAAAATCAAACTTTTAAAAAGATATACTGTGAATACCTAGGAGAGCTAACCTACTACTGTCAAAAAAGATGTGAATCACTATATTCTAGTAAATTTCTACAGTGTACTAGTCACAACAATATGTTGCTCACACAATTCTGTGTAAAATGCAATTTATGCACATTTAACTATATACTTGTTTAAGATGACTATTCTTATTGAAACATGTTGTGCTTTCTTCAGTATAATCTTAATGCTGAAGGTATAAAATTTGCATGTGGGAATATAACATTAGGCTTGTAAACAAAAGTGTTTATGCTTGTGGCAGGATACACATTTTATTCATTAGAGAAATAAAATGTTTTAATGGCTTCTTTGACTGTTAATGATATTGTTTTCATTTTGAACACATCATTGCACAGATATTGAAACCATTAATTTCTGTAATAGGGTATATGTCTAAGGAGTATTGCAAATAGCGTGTTTGACAGTTCATATTGTGTTAATAAATAGTATACTGTATAGTTGTGATTGCCAAACATTTAGATTTTCATAGCTATCTGAGGGCGGCTTTGCATTTCAGCATTTTTTCCATTTTAAAATAAGAAATATGATTGAGCATTGTTCAGCTATCAGATCGACCTAGCATTAGACATGTCTAAGCATTCTTCTGTAATGCTATATAAGAGCTGTTTGTGTGAGATGAAGTGATAGCAAAATAACCAGGGAGTATTTCACTGAGTGAACGAAAACAAACCATTAACAGTTATATGTTGGCTGTCTGCATTTAACTAGTGATAGCTTTGTATGATAATCTTAAACTTACAGTCCTATGCATTTATAGTATAACCTCATATAAATATAAATCCTTTCATCTCAACAACCTCAAATTTTCAAATAAACATACAAAATATGTTTTGTCTTTGTTTACAGTATTTGTGTATGTTGTTTTCCAACATTCTGGAACACTGTAAAAGTGCTATATTTACCAACATGGACAAATCTCCTGAATATTTTAGCTATGATATTTTTGTCATGTTTCCTTGAGCATGGAATTACTGCACTGTAACCTAGTGCATATTGCTCTGGTCTGCCTGCCTCCCAAAACACTTGAAATGAGCCATGACATTACACAAAGGTTTTATTTACCTGCCACAATATGTATTTATTATAAATTAACAACCTGATGTACTTTAATCATGCACCCTTGATTTAATATCAACTGGGCTTTTAAAAAGTACATAAAACATTCCGATGTTATTTTAAATAACTGTTATTCTATGTTTTTATTGGCAACTTATTGATGTCTATGGTTTTATTAATGGATCATTAAATGAAATTGTGACCCAGGACTTTGCCTTTCTCAGGGATGGGACAGGAGGTAAAATATCAGATGGTGGGCCTTATCTACGAAAGGAAATTACTGTCTCATATCAGTGTCCGCTCCAATTCTTCTGGCCATTCCAGCAATCCACCTGACGCTCCGTGGCATATCTAAGAGATCCCCTCCAACTTCCCCATTTTTACTTCCTATTTCCTCGGCTATTCTACAGTTGCTCATATCAATCTTGCGAAAAGGATGTTTCAACCCCTTTGATCTCCTTATGGAAGTCATGTGCTTAATTGCTTTCTTTGGATTCCTCAGATGCTCTGAATATACAGTCCCATCCCTTTACAGCTTCCCTTCTCTCAGCATCTGTTTCAATAACATCTCCTTAGTTTAATTATGCTCTACATCTCTAAGACAGATGAACTTCATTAGGGTCAATTTATACAGCTGTCGAAGATCAATTCTCCATTATGTAACTACACCTTCATGTCTAGGCTTTCCTCATGATGGATCCACTGTTCACCAGCTCCTCTCGTGCAGTAGTTACAAGACATTGGTTCTCAACTCACCTTGCCTCTCTCATCTCCAAAGTAGACCTTTCTCCTCAGTTCTACACTCCTCACTCCTTTAGAATTGGAGCAGTCGTGTCAGCAGCAAAAGCACACATCAATCAGCATCTAATTAAGAGCCTAGGATGCTGGTCCTCCTCAGCAGTAGAATCATACATACGCACATCTGTTTCCAATGTAGTTGTAGCTCACCAAAAAAAAAATTGTTAACATGTCTGGAGTTGAGGCTATCTGATCCGCCGGTGGGGGGTGTGTGTATATACATGTGTGTGTATATATATATATATATATATATATATATATATATATATATATATATATATATAAATGGGGGGGTCCTCTCCACTGTGCAGCAGGTAAACACATAATTTAACTCTACCCATTATTTTGTCCTAAATAAATAATCAATTTTGTTTGTCCAGTATGGTTTTTTTACTCCTTTCATAAATGTTATGCATTGGCACGTGAACTATTGTTTATCCCATTGGTGTGGGGTTATGTGGGGAGCCGGGGGTCCAATCTTTGGGGGTAAGTGAGGCTCACTTCCCCGACCTCTATGGCTACCGCCATCCACCCTTCCACCGGGGGTGAGGGTTCTCACCGCGTGAGTCAGAGGGGACCTCCTGCCACACACTCTATCCTTTAGCAGCTCCTGCTCTTTATCTTGCTCAAATTGAGACTGGGCTCTATTTCCAGCTCCCTAACCTTTTCCAGGTTCTTCAGTGCAAGAGCCTATTCCTCCTACACGACTGCAACTCCTCAGAGCCTGTCGTGAGCTCCGCCAAGCCAATCTAGCTTATGTGTTTTCTGGTTCCTGAGGACAACCTGCCTTCAAGGCCGCTCTTTCTCCACTGGTCAAGAAGGCTCTTACCGGTGGGGAACCTCTTTTCTTTCTTATCCTATCAACTGAGGCCACTCAAACTACCTCTCCAAGTAACAACCTTTCACTCCAGCCCTGGCTCTCGCCCAGTGAAATGATGCCCGATGTTTGTTGTTTTGTGTACAGCTTCCTAAAACTTAAAGGAGACCACCAGAAGGCTTCTGTAGAACAAGCATATATCTAGTGTTCCAGATTCATCACAGTACAAATATACTTAGAAATAGAGTAAGTGAATAACTCTCAATGTCTTACACCCAACTTCAATAATCATGCTACAAAAGAGGACCTACTGTAATATACAGTCAGCCCTCACATATCCGACCCTATAAACTCTTGACTTCAGTAACATTTTATTGCGTTTGACACATAACTGATTATTTCATTTTGGTCCATTCCAACCTTTGTATCTTTTTTGTGTTCCCTGAAAATACATATCTGAAAGGACAGTGTTTTAAAATAAGTAAGCTTCCATTTAGATGTACTGTATTGGTTTTGTTGGTACAGTACTATATTTTTAACAACAGTAGTATTTTAATTCAGAACGATATGATTATGAAAATCCCACTTCAAAACTAAAGAGACAACACGGTAACTGTAATACAGTACATACTTTTAAATCTGATACGTACTGTAGAAGTATGTAAAATTTCCCATTAACGACCTAACAGGAAAATGAAATCAAAATGTTACCCATGCACAGAACTGCGTAAAACATGAAAGGCAATGCAATTTAGCAAAACCAAAAGATAAAAAAAAAAAACAGTATCCAAAGTCAGTATTCAGAATTGCAGAACATAGTGCTCGATAAAGCCCTAATGTCACAGTTCACTTTCAAATGTCTTTCAAATGAAAATACACAAAAGCAAGAAAAGATCACAGATTAAAAAATAAACTGTTTAATTAAAAACTGTTTAATGATTAACTGTTACATTACCCCAGCTTGTCTCATTTGCTTTGTCTTGGCTGCACTTTCGTCAGGTGAAACTGGAAGAAGTGCTGCGTAACTGCACAATATAAGACACACTGATTTGGCATTAGACAGAATACATATTTTTTTTTTTTTTAAATGCGGGCTGTGAAGGATAGTCAGATAAATTGTAACATTGAAGAGATGGGTTTGGTATCAGAAAACTGGTGACAGAGTCGGAAATTGCGTGTGACGGCTAAGTGCATTAAATTTTTATTATATATATATATATATATATATATATATATATATATATATATATATATATATATATATATATATATATTGTGGAATTCTTAATACAAGGGCTCTAAAACACGACTGAGGTGTATCTGGGTAATAGGATGTATTACCCCTTGGAAAATGTAGATGGGAGAATGCCCTTATATGAACAGCAAAAAGTATAGAGTAACTGGGTTTAGGAATACACTAAAGATGTTAAAGGGTAAAATCATACAGTATTATGCAAACTAGTATTGCTGTGACCAGACAATTGCTCTCTGGCAATAACGGAGAAATAAATTTGTGCTTCTTGTTAGCTTCAGTACAAATTTTTACGAGAACAAATAGAATGACACAACATAAATTAGATCAGTTAGTCCAAGTGAATTCAAATATACTTGGTGTAGAAGTCGTATCCAGAATTTTTTCTACATTATTCCAGTTGTTAATTTTCATCAAGTCAAAACCTTGGAATATAATTACACAAGGTCAATGACTACAGAGGTATACTGCATTCTAATATGTCAAGGATTAACTGCTTGGAAAGTACAAGAAAAACTGCTTGAACTTAAACTTGAATGTCCTTTGTTATCAAAATATGAGCTGCTTGAGATGCATCATTCATTCTCGACAGGGTATTCAAGCTGGTACATAAAAGCAAAATTGCATGAAACAACGGACAGCTATCATACCTTGTTTTATGCTCCTGTTGATTCACAATCTCTCAACTGATAAACACAGAAATAAACGTTTACTTTTAGAGCGTCCAATTATTTTACCCCTGTTTTCTCCCAAATTGGCAATCTCTTCCTGATGTCAAGCCAATCACATTTTTTCACCTGTTACAGTAAACATAGTTGTGCCCTTGCTGCTGAACTCTCGAGTAATCAAGTCACATTTCCTATTGTACCTAACCTGCAGGAAAACAAAGGCCAATGCAGCCAAGATCAGCAACACATCATGACTGGGCGTTAAAATAGCTATAGTTCCCAATTTCATGTCATTCTGTAACTTTTAAATCTTGATTTAGTGATAATAATTTTTAAGAAAACTTGTCTACAGATTACAGAATGAACAATACCTAACTCCCCAAACCAATGATGTGCTGTATCAGTTGTAAACTTTTTTTCCAGTGTATAATGTAATACAAACCTCTTCCTTGCTCTACCATACTAATGGTAAATAAACACCATTTCAATGGGGAATTCAGTAATTGTTGTATTTTAAAGAATGTGTAGAATTGTTGAATTTGATATAAATCTGAATACAAAGCACTCAAAAGGCTTTGCATGCATTTGTGAAATTACTGTGTATACTCGATTTACCATGCATAGACTCACATGGAGTTAAAGTGTACTTCCTTTACCTCTGATCTATGGAATTTCAATCTTCTTTTCATTCCTAGAGCAACTTGCCCATGCTTGATGTAACACTAGGTGTACAGGTAGACATAACAGCACTTTAAAAAATAAAAACAGTCTATTTAAATCAAAGCGTAGATTTCAAGAGCATGGCCTATGGTGTCTGATGTGTTTAAAAGACCAATGAACAGATGGAATGTTCCATTACTATTGTTATTTTCTTTTTATAACATAAACAGCATTATATTTACATGGCCATGATTATTATTATTTTTTTCCATCAAAAAGCTCCTTTAGTGTAACCTAGTTACCTAAACTCTCAATATCTTTTCATCTAAAAAATATTTATTATAATGTAAATTAATAGGTATGGCTGGAGGGGGTGAGAGTGTACCACATTAAGTTAGCTAGCATACTGCCATTCTCCCTTACACTCCAATGAAGTTAAATTTGGTTATCTGAGATGGCAACAGGATTCTCCAAGGTCAAAGCCAATGGCCTAAATTCTGCTAGTTCAAAATATAAATTACATTAACATGAGTTAAATAGTTTACCCTGGGGGCAGCAGTTCAACTATCACTGCCTATCACTTAGCTGTCCATGAGTGATGTAAGGAAACGCATAAAGCTATCCTTAAAGGATACTCCAAAAAGCTCATCAAGACAAAATGTTGTTCATATGGCTGACTTTGATCATTTAAACTGCACAAATTGTTTTCTTAAGGACAATCAAAAGCCACAAAAAAAATTCCAAATTAACATCAGTAAAATCAAAAAGTAAAATGTGGATAACCGAAAAAGTACACCTTTTTGGTAAAAAGAAAATAAATACATGCATATGCAAATAAGGTATAAACATCCTGTATAAACATTCTGGGCCCAATTTTCATTACAGGGTAAGGCACTGACGCAAAGGCAAGGGTCGTTACATCTAAATTGGGCACTAGGTGTGCGTAAATGGGAGCAATCTAACGTTACACTGTGAAAGTATTTTGGTACCATGTTTTGCCCTGAGTTTTTATGCCTGCACTACCACCAGGTGTCTGTCAAAAATGTTGGGAGTGGCTTTATCATTTTCACCTCATCAATTCTAAAGACAGGGCAAAGGCAGGGGTGCTGGAACTAAGGGTGCTGGGGGTATATATAGGGGTTACAATTTTGTTCAATGGCTTTCAGCACCCTCACTTTAAAAACTGTTCCAGTGCCACTGGATAAAGGTTTACTTACCTTTGCAATCCACAGCAGGTTTTATCAAATAGCAAAAGCTATCACAGAATAGCTACTGAACACACACTAAATAAGTTATAATCCCTTTGAGGGATACAACTAAGGAGACAGTCAGTATGTTTACATGAGTTTACAGGGATTTCTTTTTTCGGAAAACATAGTGCATTTGCACATATGCAATCGTAAGTAGGATGGGAACAGACACCAGTGCTCAGTTCAGTCTGCAGTAAAACTGAGGCATGAATTATCAGGTGTTTTAGACTGAGCAAATTTGAAAATTCTTATGCTGTATTCAACAGATTATTATCCTATTCATCTCTCTTGTTCTAATTCCTCAGCGTGTGCAAACTGTCCACTCCTTGCAACTGCTTATTCTTTTCTTCATATAAATTCTCAATGCATTACCTAGCTAATATTTATAAAATGTACTACTGTGTTGGTCATGAGATCCAACAATTAGCCAATTGGGATGCAAGAGCCAATTGAACAGAGGTTTAATAAAGTATCAGTATGTATATAGCAGGCCCAAACATTTTTATGTAAAACTGTCATTCTCCCAGCTCTCCTTGTTCTGGCACTAAGTATTTTCTCTGTGTGTCTGAAAAGTTAAATCATTATTGCCCCTGCTTTATTTTGCTGTTGTTATTGTTTTGGCAGGAAATATGGTTAAAGATGTTTTCTTGAGAACAGTGTTCACGTTTTGGATGCTTATGCAAGCAAACAGGAATGATCAATTTCAGGCTCTATTATCATTTGCCAGTAGACATAAGAAAGAGAATGGGAGGATCTGGGGATTTAACATCAAAGGGTTGATTTTGGGTTTAGCATTTGGGGGTGTTGGTGAAGGTCTCAGGAGAAGGCTAAAGGCTGAAGGAGAAGGTTAGGAGTAAGGACTGGTGAGAAAGGATAGTGATATCCCAGTGTGATGACACTGACTAGAAAGAGAACTTGAGGATGACCAGAGCATCATTTCAAAAACTCTGTAGCTTGTTTCATGAATCGTGTGGGAATTGATACCTTTAAATATGAGAGTGGCAATAGTGCTGTATAAATTAGGAAGTGCTGGAGAATACAGAATAGTTGCTAACCAGTTTGGGGTACATAAAAGTACTGTGAAAAATTGTGTATATGTTCTGCAAGGGACTCAACTCCCTACAATTGAAAAAGCAATAGAGATTGCTTCCCATTTTGAGCGAATGAGTGGGATGCCACAGGTTAGTGGCTGTATAGATGGCCTCACATACCCATTCTTCCTCCATCTAATGGGTTTCGTGGTTTTATAAATCGAAAAAGGTAGGCGTCCCTAAGTCTGCAAGCTGTCGTTGATGACTCATATTGGAAAACTTTGTTGTTTATATTAATAGTGGATATCCATTGTTTCTTGCAATCAAATTCTGTCAAAAAACTATCTTGTTAAGACTTAGAAAAATGAATTAGCATCGTGAGCTTTATTCTGCCCCACTTTCATAGATAGTAGTGGCTGCTACACCAGCTATTTCTGAATTTCCCCACCAAAATGAATGAAATAAACTTTTCATGTTACTTTTCATAATTCATGATACCAAACCAAATTCAGCCCTTTGGGTATTATTAGTTGTCTTAACAGTTCAGCCATATTTAGGTGACAATATTTTATTAAAATAAAGTAAGGTGGTGGAATATTCATGATGAAAACAGGTTGAATGGCAAACTTGAGAGAGAATAAAGGAAACATAAACAGTGGTTAGAGACAGGTTCTTACATTTGGGTTTTTTTGTGTTTTTTTCATGTTTCTAGATCATAAATTACTCCATGCTAAGCTGTGCACACAATGCATGCATGTTAAAAAAGTTCCAAAATCTAAAAGCATTCAGATCTGTTACCCTAAGTAAAGATATTCATCAGTTTAGAAGTTTCAAAATTGTTTCTAGTGAGCAAATACTGCACATAACTAATTATGTAGTTTCATAAACATTTGTATTTATTGAATCCTGTTAATGCTACATAATTTTAAACACAAGTAAACATTTTCAAAATAAAATTACTTTTACTAGATAACATCACAATTACCCTATACATTACCTATGCCACATTAGCATTTAGTTTTATATTTTACATGCAATTGTATATAAATGCAAATTTGCAATGTTGCTATTACACATTTGTATTTTGTATTTTCTTGTTCACATAGCACTCCAGTGGTTGGTGAAAATGAAATTCTGATGTACATCCCTGGAGACCAAGCAAGCTCATTATTCGAGTGGCTAATGAAAGGATAACTCTCTTCTACCCAAAGGACTCCTGCACAGGAGTAATTCAATGCTGCTTTTATGACGTCTACAAGAATAGTGGTAGAAATAGCATTTGGGAGAGTAAAGGCAAGGTGGCTGTTGCCTGTCTAAGAGGAGTGATTTTCACTTCACCTTTACTCCCTATGTCATAGCCATTTGTTGTGGTCTCCATAATCTGTGCAAGAACCAGAAAGAGCAACCAACACAGTGGCATGAAGAAATTCAGACTGAGGGAGTGAGGCTACCCCAACAAGTATGTCACAAAACAACTACAACAGCTGGTAGAGACACAGAAATCAATCATCTTACTGTCTATTTAGCTGAAAACCCCTCTTTGTAGACAGTATACCAGAATTTGAACTTGAATACTGGGGGAATGTATACTGCAGGTGGTGGCCTTGACTACTGCATGTAGTACAAAAAATGTAGGGCAGCTGGCTCTTTGAGCTTATATATATATATATATATATATATATATATATATATATATATATATATATATATATATATATATTGTAGCAAACTAGGTTAACGCAGGCAGGCGCATCACACAGGACGAGGCAATCCACACACAGACGGAGGGCAGGTGCGAAGTATACCGCCGATACCGTTGTACAAAAGAGACGGCTCCTTTGAAAGGAGAGTATATCGGGCTTATGTCACCTACCAGGGCTGCTCCGATAAACAGATTAATCGGGTCGATTAATTAACTAATTCATTGATTGGAGATTTTCACAATTTAATCAAGCAGCCCTAACTGCTTACATGCCCTGATCAAAGTTTCATCAGTGTCAGTCATGTGGACAGCACCAATGATGTCTCTTTTCACAGCTGAAAAGGGTGTTAATAGGAATAAAATAGCAAACATTTCAGAACTGGTAAGAATGCAGCTGTGACAGATACTAAAAAAAAAAAAAGTCTGCATCACGATAAAAGTTTCCATCGGACGGGTGCTGACATTCTTTGGAAGTAAACAACGAAACACTCCAACGCATTATGCAAGTACAAGTACAGTTGTGTACAATTTAACTTTGTTCTACTTTTCAGTTTTAGTCTTTTAATTTATTTGAGCTAATGAAAACAACCTGTAGATTTTTTTTGTTTGTTTGTTTCATTAGATTTATTGTGTACCCACAATGCATTTGTAAATTACCCGACAATAATGAGAATCTGTAGTGCACTAATAGGTCTTTTCAATGCTGAAACAGGAGTTACTAGGAATAAAATAGCTAGGGTGACCAGAAGTCCCGGTTTAGCCAGGGCATTCCCGGTTTTCCATCAAAGGTCCCGGTGTCCCGATGTTTTGCTCAAAAACTTAAAAATGTCCCGGTTTTCAGCCACTTCCTGTAGCACGACACGTTGTAATACCTTTTGTCAAAATAATGTCAACAAAAGTTTTTAGTTTAGTTTATGGCACCTGTAGTTGAAACAAAATTAGGGTAATCAAGAACATTATTTTTATAAAGTGATTAACAGATATACGTGTTTATTCCTCAGTGTGCCATGCATTTTCATTTCATTTATTTATTCAATATGAATCTACAATTGTGTGTAATACGGTAATTTTGCAGATGTTCAGTTCTGGCGGCATTTAGCCCAGACACTAGGCAAAGCAGTGAGAGGTTGCAAGCACCCAACAACGTGCAAATCAGGTTACAATGCTGTGACTGTGCATATTATGTATTGTTTTGTATTTTTATTATGTATTATGTTTTGAAGGATGGGCGAAAACTCATCCGCCATTATTTGTTATTGTTTTTAAATACCTCTAATGAGAACGCGTGACTGTTGGTTAGTAATTGTTTAATTAGCTGACAGTCATGCAGAATTATTAAACTCGTGCAGACTATGGCCAAGGGGTAACAAGATAATTAAGAGCCAGTTAATCCCTTGACTATAATATAAAACACCTGCAGCTTTGGCTGCATGGGGTGGGTTGTCCAGAGGAGAAAAGAGACAAGTAAGAACAGATACTAAAAGTAAACAATTGCTACTCGTGCTGGCTTTAACCAACACGATACTTGTCACCATTATTGTTTGTTTGTTTGTTTGTTTGTTTGTTTTGGCCCTTGTGCCTTTTGCTTTATGAAAGTCTTTTTGTTGTTTTGTTTAAACCTTTTATTTGTTTAATAAACTTGCCGCAGCGCTTTTCGTACACCAGTCTGCTACTGTTGTGTGGTTTCAGTTCCTGGTCTGATGTCATCCACCAGCCATCCTGTTCACAAATGCCTATTAATTTCCATCTCCATCTAGCCTGTAAAATCCTATTCGTCTTAGCCTGTAAAATCCTATTTATTTGCTCCTTTACTGTACTTCCTCCTTCCAAAGAAATCAGAATACAGATTTCTGAACTGCCCTACTTACTTCATAATCACCTTGTATAATGAAGCCTCTGTCCTCACATAAGTAGTCACATTTTTCCAAGTAATTGTAGCCTACCAAGCATCATCATATTAACAACAACTGACACACATTATTCTGATTACTGGGAAATATTATGTATACTGAAGTAAAACCTGTAGAGCTGTCCCCTTCAGCTGGACCTGCCTCCCCAACTTGATTGGTGGTCCCTCCTCTGGGCTTTCATGATCTGTCTGCAGACCAGGATCCATTCAATACTGCTTTCTGAGCGTGAATAATGCTCTTCATTTGTGGAATTGGGATATTTGCCTTAAAAAATAAAAAAAGAAACAGTGAACAAAAATAAACTCTTCCAACAGTGCAAACACATAATCAAATAAAACTACAGCATGTGCTGTCTATTTTAGAAAGTCTACCACATCAACACACTATATCTCATGTGGTAAACTTACTTTCTAATCACCCTGTACATTAAAACTTACAGTGGACTAAATATAGACAAGGAACTTTATTAAAGAAAAAAAAAACACACAGTACGTACATTTAAACTAAAAATTATTTGGCTCCCGTTTTATTTTAATGCCATCAATTTACTGGGCAGTTGCAGTGAGTTTTGTACATTCAATTTACAATATTTAAACTACCAAAATTATCTTTCTAATAAAGAAAATAAATTGCTTAGATTTTCTACACAAAATTACTGTTGTGCCAGCAAATACACATCGATACAAATTTTTACTGATAATAAACATGCACCAGCCATGTTTTACAGTATTTGTAGACTACCGAGCTAACATAATTGCTCCAACAGAAAATGACACCATAAAGAAATGCATGTTCACATATTGCTCACCTTCCAACTGCAAGTCCTTCTGGCCACCTGGTAAGTCGTCTACACTTTCCTCTTCTAGCACACCGACATCTGTTTAGTCCCTCCAGGATTCTGTGATTCTGTGATTCTGCGATAGTGGAAAAAATGAAAACTCAAACATTTTATCCCTACTATCACTGTACATGTCACTAGAGCGCATATACACTATTTGTATAGTGAGAAGTGTCGCGGGGTTTCAGTACAAGCTTTAGTTCAGCCATGGAGAGATTCCTAAGGCCATTGGTGAGCTCTGGAAACAGATCTAAATTAGCACCAAAACATAGGGCACAAGTGCAAAATGCAAGTCCAGTATTTCCAATAACTCACCGTTATAGCTTCTGTGAAAACAGCAGAAGACTGTGACAATGACCATGGATAGACAAACAGTAGCTACTGAAGAACGAAATAAGGTAAGATTAGTATTATGATTATTATTTCACAAAAGGATTTCATAGTTTGGTCGCAAGTTCAAAGCGAAGCGTTGTTCTGTTACTCCTATGTGAAAGGTGATAAAAACAATAAGGGCCTTGCTTGTACTCCCTGTGTTGCAGGTCCTGAATGATCACATTCTAATTATATATGGAAATATACACAGTAGCAACATGAATGCTCAAAAAGGAAGGGGACGATGAACTATATTAGATATTATCCGACTACTTGGGATGACTTAACATTTTTGTGAAAATCCTTTTTTTTTTTTAAATCATTACTTTCTCTGTTTGTTTTATGGTATGTGATGGTAGCACTTTCACATTGTGGTCAAAGAAACAAAAAGGCTAGTTTATCAGCCTAGCTGTCACTGTTTCCAAGCGCTTGTCACCATTTCTGAACGATGTCTATGTTCTGTCTTGATGTGGATACATTTTAAAATCACAACATTTTGGTGAACAACGCATGTTTCTAAAAATACCCTGATACATTTGTACAAAAATGCTCCAAGCCTACTACACAATTGTAAAACAGTACATTTATAAAATATACCAATGCTAATTTGAGTCCCAGTGTACCAGTCTTATTCTGCAAATGTTATTATTACTAATGTGATTAAATATAGTCATATTTTTTTATCATAACTGTATTTAATTTATTTTTAAAGAATTGTTTTATTTTTTGTATATTTAAAAAAAAATGGCATCCTATAGTATGTGCTGTAAGAGTTTTTTTTTTTTTAAAGTTAACTCTGCATTGTATGTTTTTTTTTCTTCTTTGATTCCCATAAAATATGTCAAACATGTTTTCTGTTTTGTTTCAGATTTTAGTAATGTGATTTAATAAGAAAAATAATAATCATTTCACTAACTGACTTACTTTCTTATTTATTTATACTCATTAACACTGTTTTTCATTAAAAAGTCATTGCAGCAGAATTTTACAGAAAACACAATTTTCTCAACACAGATTTCTGTGGGGACTATTTATCGACCACTGGAAAGCTGTAAAAGAGCTCATCCTTCAGTCCAAGCATGTCGTTCATCAGATCGAAAATGGAAAAATCGAAGGAGAAGTCCCACTTTTTTAGTTCCTTCTTAGTTGCTTCGTAATATTTGGATTTAAGTGTTTTCCAACGGTTTGCAATTTATTCAGTAGTTCAGCTGCATTCGTCTTTTACCAGATGTTCTTGTGCCATACTAAATATATTGCTGTTTAACATCCATCAAACTGTTTTACAACTTCCAAGTTATTCAAAGTATTCATTAAACAAAGGGGGTCCCTGAGTAGCTCATCCAGTTAAAGTGCTGCCACAGGGAGTGAAGGATGAGTCATACAGCCTGAATGGCGACAGTTCGCGTCCAGGCTGTGCAAAGAGGCCGAACTTTGCCGGGGACTCCAAAGAGGGCATCACATCGGCTCTGACACTCTCGGGGTTAGGATTCTGGCTTTCGGCTTGTGAGATTAGAGGATTCCCTCAGAACGTATGTGCTTTGTGGGGAATAGCTGTGTTGAGGAGAAAAACATAATTAGACATTCCAAATTGGGGGAAAAATAAATACAAATAACAATTGGTCACTCTAAAATAAATAAATAAATAATAAACATATTATTTCAGCTTCTGACCAAAATACACTTTTCTCCTTTCCTCCTCTATCTTTGCCCTGGTGTTAATAATTAATGAGAGAGGAGAGGAAATTATGTAACAGTTTGCACATGAGAAGAGTACACTATCAGAATATGTTTTCTGGAAAGTGTGTTTACATTACATAAATTGTTAGTTTTTGGACTACTAATGGAATATTCTAGATTAACTAGATTCAAGTCCTATTCTACTATTTGAGAAACTGGCACATATTCCATTCTTGTCAGGTTTAATATGCACAGACATGCCGAAGAATCGGACATTAAACCTATAACTGCATTAACAAAACAAGCAACAGACATAACATGGTGTTTATCTTACACATTCACAATAAAGCACGTCTGCAATGTGTTAGTTTATTATTGAACAGAGAAGATTAGTTCAGCTATTGTAGATCCTACCAGAGTTTTCATACACTGTGTTGTATGTGATACATGCTCTCCCATTGCTGGCAGTGTCACGTGAGCTGTTCAATGTGTTGATGTAATTAAACCTGTTCGCCTGCGGGGCTTATCAACTGTAACCTCTGTCTCGATCTCCTGCCTGTCACTCAGCAGAAAATGCACACACCGACATAGCAGACGGCTACTCTGTCACAAGCATTAATACCCTGTATCTTTCTAAACAAGAGATTTAGGGGAGCTCCCTAATAAAAGCTGAATCTCAAAACAATAATTGTGTGAATATAGTAATTGTTACAGCTGTGTATAATGGTATTTAAAGCAGGATTCATTTATCCGGCTTTTTCCATACCCACTCTTACTCTGGTCCCACCGCAGTCGGATATGCGATGGATTACTGCAATACAATAATTACTCAAGCTAATTACTGCTTAGTGCAGTTCTTATATAGCCTAGATTTGTGAAATGACATCACATTAGAGGCCTACACAACCTTCTAAGTGTATCTAATTTCTTGTAATCACAGTATGTGATTCTAAAGTCCAGAATTTGTCAGCATTCCATCCCTGCTCCCTGCACTGTCACCAAACAACCACTTTTCATAGTGTAGGTATAGATTCAGTCATGTTGAAGTTGCAAAGGGTAATGTGCACTGCATTAATGTAAATAAAGGGTTTTATTAACATCTTAGTTTGATTTAAAAAAAAAAAAAAAAAAAAAAAAAACAGGGTGCTGTTTACACCTTGGATCAAACTCAGACATTGATCTCTTCTTTAAATGCGACAGCCTACAACCAGGCTGATTGGTACTGAATATTTGCTACCCTAAATATTCTGTAACCCATCAAGTGTTTTACATGCTGTGATGATCAATATTTTCTTTTTTTTCACAACGACAGCTCTTAATCAGGGCATGGAATTGTGCTACAAACAGAAACCAGCAATTTAAAGCTTCTGATTTTGAAATGCTTATCAGTGTGCTCCACCGAGTGGAATTTAGTTTTAACTGAAACTTTCCTTCAAAAAATGTCAGCAGCCAAATTGTGTTATCATTTGTTTGCCTTCACCTATTGGTCCCATCAAATTCCTTATACAAGTTTACCATAGTAAAAGCATAGCTAAGTGCAATAAAGCAAAGGCACAGCAAAGCATATTGAGGTATGATGAAGCATATAAAAAAAAAAAAAAAAAAAAAAAAAAAAAAAAACATGGTAAACTGTAGTAAATGCATAGTACAATATAAGCATGGGAAAAGCATGGTGAAACTCCAAAGATACTGACAAATCCTATGCAGAAATCATCTTTTTAAGGAATAGCGATATACAGGCCATTAAATCTCTAGAAACTCTCTTGTGCACCCTGCTGGAAAAATAAAGTATTGGATTTAATTCAAGCTGCACCGCGTGATAACTGCGGTATACTATGCTGTGCCTCGAGGTACTACAGATTTACCGTGGTACCGGGGAAGTTTTTCACGGAAACCACTGCATTCTTGATTTTGGTAGCAGTATTCACAGTAATAACCTTTTCACTGTGTAGTTTGTTTAACATCAACACTAATTTAAACACAGCAGCTTCAATGCTGTGATATTATCCACAGAACAAGTCTAAGTTACATTTGTGTAGAGATTTATTCACCACATAATTGTTTGTATTATTTATACTGGTTTAGAAGTTCATATCAGAATGCTCATATCTCAGATGACGTGGAAACTTCAATTTTGGACACCAATGGAAGGTTGGGTGACATCCAAATTTGGACAGCTGCTAAGGGAAAGACACTAGGAGAGTAAGACTGACAGCCAAACAGAAACTAAGGGACTCTGACAACCCAATTGTATGCCAAGTTGTATACATGCATGATTAGAGAACAAATGTCCTGGACAACCTTCGAGATGAAACACCAGACAAGTAGACACAAACTGAGTTTTCCTGGTGCTCTCCAGTGTTCGATGTGTACATCACCATAAAAACTATGTTGCATTTGGAAAACAAATCTGATGGCTTCCATGCTCCCTGCTAACAACCAGGCTGGAACCAGTTCATATTATTTAGATTGGCACATTTTTTACATTTCACTGTAAGTGAAACATATTCCAGCAATTTACTGTCATATATTATTTTTTGCTCCTGTGGGAATTGCAACAAAGTTTAGAGAGTTACACAATGTGAAGTAGCTAATCATTATTTGGTTACATAACATGTTCATATGGTTTGAACAGTTTGCATTGTGAAAATACTTGTCAATTCCTCTCTGTGTCTCAAGATGGTTACTAACATTAGGTTAATTATAATTTAACACAAATGTTCACATGTCTTTCTAAGGGAAACTTGTTATCTGCTGTAGGTAAGGTAAACAAAAATAGAACAAAGCATAATATAATTTTAATGGCAACCTTTGCTCTTTCTAGCCTAATGCTTTTTCTAATGGGCAATGTTGCTGACATAATTTATTTGGTAAAATTTAAAAAAACAATGCCACTCTTATTGACATGGATTTAGGGATGTAGGAGCCAGTCATGGACCGGAAGGGTTATGTTTTCTTACCGTTGCCTGCTTTTGTTTTGGTGGTCAGCCCTTGTTTTTAGTTTGAAGCTCTGAAGTTAACAGTATATGCTACTCTGTAGAATGTCACATCACTCCGATGTGGAGCAGGCAATTAATTCTCCTCTGAATACTAAATTAGAGTCCTACATGGGCCGTGGATGACCTGCAAAAGCAGGTCGTGTTCGGGTCGGAATGTGAACTTTTTCGCAGCTTGCGGTTCAAAAAAAAAAAAAATTGGGTCTGAATTTGAATCACCTAAAACGTTTTCTGTCCTTTCAGCATACTCGGCTGTAACCCTTTCCCAAATAACATATTAGAAGGTAAATGTACCAGTATTTTCTGCACTAAAGCAGGGGGCGATTAGGGAAGAGTCAGCTGACTAAGCAGTGTTGTTCTCGCTTGTTCGATATGTCGCAAAAATGTTTGTGGACAAGGTGAAACAAAAGATAATGCAGGGTGTACTGGATAATAGATTGAGAGGTAAATCACAAATGTGGAATTATTTTGGAATCACAGCAAATGCAAATAATAAACATGTGACTGGATTCGTTGATTGTAAAACCTGTCATTATGTTTTTGTAAACGACAACCACAAAACTCTGTGAAAGCACAGGTGTAGCTCCCTTTCAACTGGTGGCGTGAAAGGAAAAGACAGATATTTTACAGTAAATAAGTATAGATAGTTAATGCTACAATGTCAAAATATATTCAGACCACTAAAAAAAGCTACCACGCTGTATAGCCTATTGTATAAACTCAATCGGTGGAAACTGGTAGAGATAACTATGTGTGAATGAGAGCGTGAGAGAGTCAGTCGGTGCAGGCAGTAGGTAAAGGACAAACACTTATTAAAGTGGGTCGGGTCACGTGTAAGAAGACAGTGTTGCAGCGGGTTGCAGGTTCGGGTTGGGTCCTGTAGTAGCGTGTCTGGGTCCGAAGCGGGTCGTTAAAATCGGACCCACACAGGACTATTCTAAATGATTCAGTATTCTAATTCGGATGTGGGCACATTCTTAGAAATTAGTGATGAAATACAGTATGGCATGTAAGATCTAAGTCTTATATGGAAATTCTTTTTTATGTTTAACTTTTTTAATACCTTTTTAAATAAAAAAGAAGGATGCATGTGCAGTAGAATAATTGTGACTCCTGAATAGAAGAAACAATGTTTAAGACTATTGAATTCTATTGAGAATTTGAGCAAAAACTTGTCTTTTTAATGATAGTTTACATATTGTGATAACGACAGAGGTAGAGTGATCAACGGGAAATATGTGCAGGAGACATTTTGTTGGGATAGTGCCTTCATACAAAATGCCTGACGATTACACAAAATGGTTGATGGGGAAATCTGCCCAGACAGGTGTGAATGGGTGGTATCTGTTAATGGGGGTAATTAAACTCCACAAAGCCACAAAGAGGTGTGTTTTGGAGGAGAGTTGTTTTGCTGTATTTGTGTATGGTGACGAGGAGAGTGTTGTTGCAAATTATTGCTCCCCTGTGTTGATATGGAACGTTTGGACTACCTTGCCAGCTGTAAGATCCTGTTGTAATATGAAAACCTGTATTGTATAGCGAACTTTGTTACTTGAACTGACGATCCTGGAAACCAGGAGAGAATAAAGTACCATTCCTTGTCCTGATTGAAGTGAGATATCAGTGTGTGTTACCGTTATTCTCATACCGATTGGTATACAAGTTTACCATATATGAACATGTTTACTTTCTCTTAGCATGAGACACCATTAAAAGCAAGCTAATATGACAAAACATATTGATTTACATTATGATCACTTTATTTTCACCCTGCTGAGTTTTCCAAGTGAGCAGGGACTTATTAAAACTACAGATGTAGAAAATAAATAAATAAATATATAAATCACTATTTAGTTTTGGGTCATTTAATTTTTATCTAGAAACAATTTCTGTAAATTATTTTGTAACATGCAGTATATTTTTTTTCCACCCATAATAATAAAACACGTAAAATAAACAATGCCCTTAATAGTGGGTGTGTCTTTTCCAGAATTGAAGGTTTCTGTGATTTTGTCAACTTCAGCTCGCTGCACACATCTGCAGACTCAATTAATTATGTTTTGTGTGTGACTTGAGTTTGGGCTTTCCAATGGTAGTTCTTTTTAAGGCAGTCTAGAAACACTAGGGTGACAGTCTTGATGGAGACGAGACGGTTGCATGGGTACCAACTATCATGCCCCTAAATGTTGCAAAAGAGTTTCAAACAACTCTCACACAGCTTATGTAGGTCCAGTGGATTACATGACATGGCAAATGTGATTTGTATGATATATAAATGTCAGAGATTACAGTATCACAGTTCAGGTTGTACTTAGTCAAAGAATAGCAGTGTGAAAGACCATTTGTTTTCTTTATTTTTTTAAATAAAAACAAAAAGTACGCTGACAAGGCCAGACTAAATCACCATGCAGATTAGGCTATTGTAAATGTTATATTGTTACAGCTGACTTAAAATGAAGTTTTAAAGGGAAGCGTTTAGAATGTATAGGTCAGAGGTGGCCAAACCGCGTGTTTATTATTATTTCTTCTTCCCTTCTCTTTCTTCAGTTTCTTTGAGCATGCATGTTTACTCCAGGACATTTCGTCACTTGATGACCTTCAACACAGCCACTGGTGCATGCATGTCGATCACCTCAAGTGAAAGCCGGATGTGCAGTTGAAAGTTAATCTTATAATTTTGCTTATAAAAGTGCTTGTTCATTTTGTGGAGACAATGGCATTGAGCAAACTATCCATGAGTAATAAACAAAAGTATGAGGCTTTCAGCCAGAATGGGAGGAAGAGTTTGCTTTCCCTGTAAACAGTGGTAAACCTCTGTGTGTCATCTGCAACAAATTGCTTACACACTGTAGTTTGTACAAGACGATCATCATTATGAAACAAATCACAATAAATTTTCATCTGAATATTCTCCTGGAGTGTTGGAGCTAGACTAGAGAATGCATGTATAAATGCTATATTGCAGGTCTAAAAATATTTAGTCTCGTCACATGCAGGTACTGTAATCCCTTTCAAAGTAAATACAGTGCATTTGTCATCCTCAAAGTTCTCAAAAGTAAATACACGCAGCAGTCATACTTTTTTTTTGAAAACCTAGCATTCAGATCTTCAAGGGAAGAGCTTGTCAAAAATAACACTATGTAACACAATTTTTGTTCCTGGGTAGTAAGTGTTATTTCCTAATTGCTTATGCCTCAAAAGTATAGAAAATGGCTATTATTCTCCACAAACTTTGCTTTTGTGACCAGGACAGTGATATTTCAAAATATCACTATTTCCAATGGGAAAACGGGCAAATGTGTGTCTTTTCGTTCACATAAAGTCAGAAAAAAACAGCATATGAATCCAAATTAACATGTATTTATACTAAAGTAATACAAAAATGACTACAAAAGATTTAGAAGTGAGTAGAGTACTAGATTATACTGTATTAGGAAATAACACTTACTACCCAGGAACAAAAAAAAAAAAAAAAAAAAAATTGTTACACGGTGTAATCCTTACAAAGAATGTCTTTTTATGTGGGGTTTTTGGCAAAATCAGGGCGGTTATCACATTTTGCTTCATAATAATTGAATATGTTTTAGTTAAAGTGCGTAATACATACAGTATAAACAAAAATAATGGAAACACACCATAGTGTTACATTTAAAGTAGAATACACTGTAGATCTACAGCACAATACAAATTGCACAGAGACTGTGTAGGCTCTACAATGCTCTATCCCTTGTTCTTGTGTATTTTTCTGCCATCAAGAGATAACAACAACTGCATAGAATAAGTGCAAGAATCAGTTATAATTAGGCTTGCTACTTTTCCATTTTAATCGGTAAAGCTCGTTAAATGTCAAATTCCCCAAAAATATGAGTTTGACTGAAATAAATTTATATACGATTAACGTCGGTAAAACCACTCGCTATTTTTTTTCATACCAAAATTATATGAAAATTAAATTATAGAAATCAGATTCTGGATAATAAGTGCAAGTTAGTTCTGTTCAGCTATCTAATGTTTTGTTCTGTGCATATTATTTTTCTTGTAAATCTGTGCTTTAAAAGTCTGTGTAGTACACTTTTATATTGCATTTTCTACGGCTTATTTGTGTAGGATCTTTATCTATACAAGGTAGCTCCGCTGAGACCAAACTAGAATGTTGGTAACCATGGTGTTGTTGTATGTTGAATACGATAAAGGGGTTTCGCGAAATTAGATGTTTCTCAATGGCATAAAAAGTCAGGTGGGTTTTTTTTTAAGCATAAACGTCAATTTCACAAATTCTCTGCTTCAGCTGAAAAATAAAGATAAAAAAAAAACGTTGATATTAATCGTCGATTTGGCAATAAATAAATAAATAAATAAATAAAATAGTAGCAAGCCTAGTTGTAATGTTTGAATGAATTAAAAAAATAAATAAATAAAAATGCTAGTATTTAACATGTCTTGCTTGCAAACATTTAATGTTTGTATGTGTCTTGCTGCTCTCGGTCACATGAAAATTTTGGTATGCGGCTCATAATGGGAGGAAGTTTGGCCACACCTGGTAAAGGTGAATTAAAAGAATTGTAAAAATCAACATCAGATTATACCCAAATGCTATTAGAGGCTAGAGGTTTGGAGAAAACTGGTGCAAATGTAAGGCAATTATCTGTTAGGGCACTTATCTGTAGAATGTAAAAGACAGATGGACAAAAACATTGAGGACCCAAAAAACTGCTGGTATTTAAAACTTAAATAGGTATTCAAACCCATTTTTTATTACTTTATATCAAGGATATTGTAGCGATCCGTGCATCTATGTAATTGTGTCTTGTGTGCTGTAATTCCTGCAGTATTGTGTCCCTTTCCCCCTCTGTATTTCCCTAAGTGCCTTAGACATTTATAAAAATAAGATAAAAATAGTTTCAAACAAAACACAAGTATTGTCAAATTAAGAAAATGATATTTATTAGTGATACATTTATAGCTGGTTTCATAGACCCCGGTTAGCACAAATATTGGACTACATAATGCTAGTCATGGCCTGTGAAAGACTGATAATCACATGCAATATTTTTATTTATTTATTTATTTATTTTTTTCCCTGTAGGAGTATCTTTTATTTAGAATTTGGCTCCTTTTCATAGAAAGGGTTTTCAAGCACTACCACCATTGCCTGGAATTAAACAGATAACTTGAAGCAAATGCCTTCAAATGTATTACCAACTATCTGAGCCACACAGCTACCAGACATGTTTGAGTTTCCCATGAACAGAAGGTGGTCAATTTGTCAGCACGACTTTTTTGGCATCTTCCAAATATGGCAAGAAGTTAGAGAGCATGTTTTTCCTCAAGAGATATGTGAATGAAAATTACTATGTTTTGGGTCAATCTGATGAGGAAAAAAAACATCAATCATAGAATAGAGATTGGTATTTATGCAGCTGGAGCAAGAATCTATGTGTTTTTGACATACCAAAGTTCACTCTACCATATATAATAGTCATGTCAACCTATATAACCCTCCCAGTCCAAACTTTGGTTGGTCCCCCTTTTCTCAATGAATAACCATAAGCAAAACAGAAATCAAGGTCAATAACTTCTCATTCCAATTAATTTTATTATTAATCAGTAATTTAGCAGATGTTGTCTTTAGAGATAGAGGAGTTGCCTTTAAACCTTTGCAGTCCATTTATTCAGCGCTTGTCAGGTGCGTCAGGTCCAGTTTATTTTCACACGCTGTTTATTTTACACGCACTATTTAAAATGTTTTTTTTTTCATTTTTTTTCTTTTAAAACAGGTTTAAAAGGCATTGAATCACAAAATGACATTCAGTGCTGTATCTCCAGCCAAGCCCTTACCTCCACCCTGCTGTATTTTTCACATACTTCTTTATAGATGTGCATACTGATAAATCCTCTCCTGATCACTCGTTTTTTCACGATCCAAGTCATTATTTTATTACTATAACATCTCAAAAAGCTCTACCAGTGTCTGTGATATTCTTTGAGCACTGGATACAGAAGCAGCTATCTCCTTTATGTCCACGTTAATCTGTAATGCATGGGGCTATGAGATACGCTACCCTTTTTTCCGGTTTCATTCGGCTCCTATCGGTCTAACTCGGCCATTGAAAAGTTTTCTCGGCTTAGCCGGAGAAAAAACGACTAGTCCTCTGCTTTCCGTCTTTTTGATGATGTCGGACATCGGACTGGAGGGAAAATTGTAATGTCGGACCTGGTCCGACATAGGACCGCAAAGGGTTAATACATGGTGAGAGACGTTGTACAAGACTGGAAAACTGTCTTGATTATGAGTTAAGGATTATGAGTTAAGGAGTTCCACTATTAGGAGCATGACTTGACATGACATGACGATCAGGCTATTCCTATCGCCCTGGGAGGCGCCTCTGCTGAGCATAGCAACTTTTGTATGTTTTCAGATCCTCAGGAATGCTACTTTCAACCAAGCTCCATCCAAGGCAAAAGGAGAGCTCATCAGTCGGGATCTTGTTTTATCCTAATTTAAGCAGGGCCCTATCTGGCCTACCAAAGCTGAGTTACGGGATCGAGCCTCTATCCTTGGCCGAGCATCACTCGCTCGGCACACCTTACTATCTTCACAGCCCAGCGGACAGCCGGTGAAATAAAGGTAAAATCATCTGAAATGTTCCAACTTGGTACTTCATGCATGCTTGCTAGTTGATGCCTTTGGTTGCCATGTAACCCTTTGTTTTTTGACTAGCCATGCTGTCGAAAAGATAATATAATTTTTCACATGATTACTAACTTAACTGGGCTCACTGGGCAATTGTCTAAACAGCATACAGCAAGATGTATATGTATGGTCAGCTACTCTTACAGCAAATCCCTGAACTAGTTTGTTATTTCAAAATGTAATACATCTATTTTTAATACTTTGTCTCTTTACAGGTTCATCCACCACTGACTAGTAGAGACACCTGCTGGTATAGACGGCACTGCTGTGTGATCGAGCAATTATCAGCTTTGCCCGTATCTGCAGCATTTGCTCATACAACATGTGTAAGGTATCTTGAAACCATTTCTTCATTAACAAAGAAAACCAGAAGGCAAGGTTATAATGAGAGGTGAAACAAGAAGATCATTTATAATCCTTAATATAAACCCCACAACAGAAAACACACATTTGAAAAAGGCAAATTTGATAACTTTAATTAACTCTGTAGGCTTATTAGCCAACAATATTTAAAAAATAAATAACAAATACATTATTACAAAAGAGAATTATATTTTTATATATAAATCTTAGAACACTTTTAATATGTTTTTATTTAATTGTTTTATATAACAAAGGAAAACTAACAATAGTGGTTAATGCGTAACATGCCTGGAAGCAAGCTATAAACATTTAGTTTTAATTTTTAATTAAATATATTTTTAAAATCTGCCAATTTAGATATTGTATATAAACATTCTAAAAACAAGTGCCTAAAGAGTCAAAAGTCAAAACTTAAGTCAGCTTAGAAAATCGTTAAAATACTCAAAGTATTAAAAACACTTTACAAAACAAGCATAAAGGCATATGCTTTCAAAATCGATCGTCATTTAAAAAATATTGAGAAAGACAAAAATATTACACATATGTACATTTGCTTCCCTGGCTGATAAGAACACACTGCTTTAGTGTTCTGTCCAACTTCAGCAAGGCAGATTCCAATGTGTATTAAATCCACTCCTGTTCATTGGCCCTGGTGTTTGAAGATAAGGTACCCGGGTCAGCCACATAGTCATCCTTGAACCTTTAGTTCGGCTCTCTTTGTCTCTTTCTCTCCCCCTGAATTACATATTTTCCATAGAATGTGTCCTCAAAACGCATGCTGGATGCTGTTGACTGAAATAATTGCAGATTAAACTCTTTGCCCTCAATGAGCATCAAGATTCCCTGCTTGGAATTGACTACAACAGTTTTCCTTTCTTCAGCAACATGATGTAACAGGACAACACAACTTGATGAACTGAGTACATGAGTTTCAAATAGTAAGTTTCTGGTACTGTTACTGAGAAACCTTATTGGACAGTCTTAGTCTGAACCTGAATACTAATAATTGGTTTATACATTACTGAGCTATTAGCAACAAGAAAATAAAAGGAACAACTCCACTCATACAAGTTGCACCCATTTGTAATCTAAATCTAACTATTAGATTTAAACTAAAATTACAGCTAAAGAATGGGAAATGGGAAGACTAGATAAATCAATACCAACAGCAGAGGTGCTGAACATGATCAGCGTAGTTTTAGAAAACAGTTATTTTACATTTGTTGATAAAAATTACAAACAAAACGTTGGTACAGCAATAGGATCTAAATTAGGAATGCATTTTGCCAGTACATACATGGGGAAATGGGAAGAACAATTACTTAGAAAATCAGAAAGAGAACCTTTAGAATACATTTGGTTTGTAGATGATATTTTTGGGGTTTGTACACATGGAGAAGAATCTCTTTTCCAGTTTCATAAAATGGCAAATGAAATACACAGTAATATTAAGGTGGACCTTCGATGGACAAGAAAAGAAATATAATTTCTAGATACCCTAGTAAAACTTGAAGGTTCAATTGAGACTGACCTCTTCATAAACCTACTGACTTGCACCAGTATTTACACATGTCCTCTGCACATCCAATACACACTAAAAGGGCAATCCCAAAGGGGCTAGGAATAAGAATACGAAGAATATGCTCTAAAGAAAGTGACTATGTAAAACAAAGACATGTATTAAAAACAAATCTTAAAAAAAGACGATACAAAGAAAGAATTATAGAGACAGTTAAGAAAAGAGGATAATCTAAAAAGAGATGATCTACTAGATTATAAAAATAGAGATACAAAGGTCAAGAGAGTCCCATTAGTAATGACGTACTCTAAACTTTTGCCCAATATTTCTAAGATAGTTTGAAAACATTTGTGGGTTCTACACAATTCAAAAAATTGAAAAAAGTATTTCTTAAGGCCCCAGTTGTAGCATTCAAAAGAGAAGCTAATTTAGGTGATATTCTAGTTCACAGTAAGCATAAAAGAATAATTGACAGAATAAGTTCTACAAATACTTGCACTAGTACATGTAAAGTTTGTAAATACATGGACAAAAGTAAAAATATAATTAAACATAAGAACACCACATATCCACTAAAAACTAATATCTACTGTAAAAATAGCAATGTTGTTTATGGAATAGCCTGTGAAAAATGTGATGAAATAAAATATGTTGGAGAGACTGGAACAACTTTATATAAAATAATTCAGAACCACTTTTCATTAATTTGAAATAAAAAAAATGAATGAACCAATAGTACAGCACTTCACCAGACAAGGACATGACATAATTGATGTAAAGTTTGTAGTCCTAGAATAGAGCTAAAATTAGACAATGCGACATATAGAAGAATAAAAGAAAGTAAATGGATAAATAGACTGAACAGAATTATGCCAGCGGGACTCAACAGAAAAGAATGAACTAATTAATTCCAATAAATATATAAAAGTTAAAAATAATTAAATAGACAAAATTAATTCAAAAGTTGTGCATGCTGATGCGCTGGGGAGACCATATCAAGGCTGATCCTCAGAGCCAGCATTGCATGATAATATAAATATAAGTTTATATAAAATAATGTTAATTAGAATTAATATAGATTTAAAGATATAAGTAAAAGTGATGTCACATATAGAACACCATTACATCATGTAAGAATAAATCATGGATTTGAATATAAACAATAACAAGTAGTTGTCATGCCGTCAAACACCTATAAATACCTCCAATGTTTTGATTCAAACACATGCTCCCTTGAGAAAGATATGTACAACATATCGAAACATTGGGCAGCTGGCTCTTTGAGCTAATATATATATATATATATATATATATATATATATATATATATATATATATATATATATATATATTTTGTAGTTTCTTTGACTACATGATGTTGAATAAAATATCAAAATTATGTTAGTATATTTTTTATTTTATTTTTTATTATCTCACTCCTAAAATTATAGCTGTATAATCCCTTCTTTATCTAATCTGATATGTGGAATTCAGTGACAGATAAATATATAAAGGGATCCTTGTACAAAAAAAAATATCCTTTTTTTAATACATCAAACATATTTAAGTAAAAATAAATGTCATGTCTTTCTCGTGCACATTTCAAAAACTGGCAGATCTGACTGTACTCATATTTAAGCTGCCGGCACTGCTGCATAGGCACAGAAAAGTTTAATTGTGAGTGATAATGGACCTTTAGTTGTTTGTAGTTAAAGCATATTAACTGGAATTGTATTGTGTTAAACTGAAAATGATATCAAAGATACATGATTAAAAAGTTAAATTAAAATGTAGGACCTATATATATATATATATATATATATATATATATATATATATATATATATATATATATAGTGCAAAGACTTTTTTTTAAAGGATCTGACTACCTGAACGTGACGAACTTAAGAAACGTAAAGTTTTCAGATGTACTTGTCATTTTAGAGGAAAAATGCAGCTGTCTGTGCAAAATAATGTAAGCAGTAAATGTTTAGGACAAGCAAACGTTCTAAATTAGTTTTATCCTTCACAGTACTAAGTTAATCCACTTGA
Source organism: Polyodon spathula (assembly GCF_017654505.1). Lineage (NCBI taxonomy): Eukaryota > Metazoa > Chordata > Actinopteri > Acipenseriformes > Polyodontidae > Polyodon > Polyodon spathula. The sequence continues at coordinate 37,111,739 of NC_054535.1, forward strand.
ACAGGATCATTATGAATCAGATTTGGTATGCTGCAATCAAGATCTTGTTCAGTCTGATTCAGCATATGATCTACCTGTGATGATTAACTTCTGGTGCACTGCAATCAAGATTATTGGGTGTACTAACTGTAGTCCAATCAAGTGGACTAAACTGCTTAATCCACTAGTTAGACACATCAAGTGGACTAGATGTGGTACGCTGCAATTTACCTTATTTTTATTCTATTAATGCCATTAATCTTCTGGGTATATCAAAACTCCAGAGGGATCCACGAAGAAATTACATCAGTTTTTTTTTTTTTTTTTTTAATTTTAATTAATAAAAGTAGTACTGTGTTTATATTATGGTTTTAATATAAATGAACAATAATTTTTATTAATTACTGTTTTATTAGGTTAATTCAATTTTAGAATCAATTTTTTCCCCGTCTGACATAGATTCAAACTCCCGCACGTTCCCATCGCGCTCATGCTGAACTAGCCCACTCCCCCCTCTCCCACTGCACATCGTACAATTTGTTATTACTGCGTTGTTATGGTCATGGAGAAATGGCTAAATGCAAAAAACTTAAACAAAAGCAAACAAGCGAAAAATGTTTGCTTGCAAAAATACAGAAATTGTCAAATTTCTAGTTTAAATCTTTGCAATCTTAGCACTGACTGTGACAGATCAAAGCAGTAGTACAACTGTCAATAACAGCACCAGGGCCGTTGCTAAATAAGCAGGCCTGCTTGGTGTAGAAACAGAACTAGCTAATCCTAGCCCACCTGGTCCAACTCATCTCTGATCCCGACTTCTTATGCACTTAAGCAAGAAACAAACAAACAAAAAACATCCACAAATAACATTTACCAAAAACAAAACACAAAAAAACAAACAAACTCCAAAGAGGTTAACGTTGTTGTTTACTATTCAAATGACAACGAAGTGTTAATCAGCCTATCAGTGCCTCTGTACTGCTTTTCTGTGACCTGTACTGTGCAGTAGGGGGTGGGACAAAATTGGTGCTGCTGCATTGTTTTCATTTAGGTTGCTAAAATCTAGTTTTCAGCATTGGAGGTGAAATAGTAGAAATGGACGACAAAAAAAGCAAAGTATATTTCAGCTGATGATCGTTTCAAGATATTTCCCAAAGAAACTGTACATGCAGATTGAGGTAATTATTTTGAATATCTTAATGTGTCTGGAGAAAATACAATCGATCGCTATTTAGCTTCAGGATCACACATTGAACAAAAGGCTACTACAGAGTTTCCTTCTGAACAGAACGTAAAATAAACAAACAGCTTTAAGAAACCAAACTGGAAAGTCATCCCAGACAAAAAGTATTCCTGTCGGCAAGTTAAATCAGTACTAAAACGATCTAGCACAGCCACCTCCCTTCAACCTGCTGCTTACTTTTTCACAGTTGGAATTTTAGACCCGAATAGCCACGTTTTCTTTGTTTTGACTCGGTACTAATAAAATAAATTATTGGATGGGATAAATAACATGACAATGAACGTGCTGCATACATTGCCTTTATTAAAGTATGCCAGATGCCCTTGGGTAACCGAGTTTTGGGGCTGTTTCAAATCGAGTTCCACATCTGTATAACTTGGCAAAGCTTTGCCTTACACTTCATACCAATTCAGTGGATGCAGACGTGCAGTTTCAATGTATGGGCAGGTCAACTGCGGGGGAATGCTGCATGCTTGCCTTTAACAGATGACAGCACCCTGTTTTAATAAGGAAGCAATTATCACTATTTTTTAGGCTTTACAGTTGTTCTGAAATAATGTCTAGGTTTATTTAATGTTTAAACAGGTCCGCGAAATGTCTGCAAAATCTTAATTTTATTCTGCAACTTACTCGTGAAAAATCTGTAAATTTACCGTGATTTAAGTAGACCCCTAATCATGAGGTAGGTAACGTTTCATATTGCTTTCAAAGTACACTATAATGTAATGTAAATACTGTAAAAACCATTGTATAAGTCGATTTTCTGGGTGTTTTTGCAAGGCCCTTAAAAGGGGGGAGCAACTAATACACCGGTGCGATGTATGCAACTCTTGACTGACCTCCTCTTGACCCAGACGCATGTACGTGGAGGAAAAAAAATATTGGGATCCGTAGCAAACAGCTATAGGTTAGAAAGCCGAATATCAAGTTTTCCGTTAGTTATAACTGCACTGCTATGATAATGCAGGTGTCTGTCTTTGAAACTGGATTAAGTAGGACAGTCAGCCAAAAAACTAAAAACAGGTTTGAAACAAATGTGAATTTGCCGAAATGCATGGCAATTTTTCCACCAAATCAGGGGATCTTCATTGATGTTTAATGGAGTTTCAGAAGCATAAATCGTCATCTCTTGTTTCCTTGGAAGTAGTGTGTGTTTGTTGTCGTCCACGAAGTAACAATTCCATTGCTTGGTCGGTCTTCATTTTCTTTTTAACAGGTAAGTCCTCTAAGCTGCACTCACTTGTACAGGCACGATTTCCATCATTTTCAGAATCTCATAGCGCCTTGCACTAAAGAGATAACAAGTAACAATTTCCTTTGTTATAAAACATAACAAAGGAAATAGCTGCTTCTGCATCCAGCTCTCAAGGAATATGACATTTACAGAGTTTTTATTTGATGTTATAGTAATAAAATAATGACTTGGATCGCATTATTTAGGAGTTTGGTGATACAACGAGTGATCAGCAGAGGATTTATCAATATGCATGTCTATAAAGAGGTATGTGAAAAATATAGCGAACAAGGGGTGGGGTTTGGCTGGAGATACAGTACTGGTTGTCCTTTTGCGATTCAATGCCTTTTAAACCTGTTTTACTTTAAAAAAAAAATTACAGTATGTGTAAAATAAACAGCGCATGTGAAAATAAATTGGAACTGACACGCCTGACAAGCTCTGAATAAATGGACTGCAATGGGTTAAAACTCCACAAACAGCACATTTTACTTTTCCATTTTGTTCTTTTGTAAAAAAAACTTTCAAACCTCTGACGGTATTATTTTAAATGAAATTGACAATTTAACTAGCAAAATCTGTTCTTGAAATGCTGCCTACCTCTAATCTCTAGGTTTTTTTTTTTATTTTTATGTCACGCTTACTCTGAAAATGTATATGCTGCGTAGTGGGTGGGGAGTTTTTTTTTTTAAATTATTATTCAAAGGAACCAAAGAAAAAGCAATGAATAAGAGTAGGTTTAGATTTTGCCCGTCTTAATAAAAAACAGTCCTAGTAATGAACTGATAGATGTGTTTTTTTTTTCTTTGGTTATTTTATCCATCGATGCTTATTCCAACAAGTCGATGCATCGATGCATTCCAACGAATCGATGCATTCTTCCAGTCCTAAACAGAACACAATATTCTAGATGAGGTCTTAGTAATGCATTGTAAAGGTTTAACATTACTTCCCTTTATTTAAATTCAACAATTTTCACTATATATCCAAGCATTTTCTTGGCCTTTTTATAGCTTCCCCACATTGTCTAGATGCAGACATTTCTGAGTCAACAAACTCCTAGATTTTCTTCATAGATTCCTTCTTCAGTATTTCCCACATGGTGTTTATAATGCACATTTCTATTGCCTGCATGCAGTACTTTACACTTTTCTATATTACGTGTCATTTACCATGTGTCTGCCCAGTTCTGAATGCTGTCTAGATCATTTTAAATGACCTTTGCTGCTCCAATGGTGTTTTCCACAAATCCTATTTTTGTGTCGTCTGCAAATTTAACAAGTTTGCTTACTATTCCAGAATCTAAGTCATCAATGTACATTAGGAAGAGCAGAGGACTTAATACTGATCCCTGTGGTACTCCACTGGTTACCTCACTCCATTTTGAGGTTTCTCCTCTAATCAGTACTTTCTGTTTTCTACATGTTAACCACTCCCTAATCCATGTGCATGCATTTCCTTGGATCCCTACTTCGTTCAGTTTGAGAATTAATCTTTTATGCAGAACTTTGTCAAAAGCTTTCTGGAAATCTAAATAAACAATGTGATAACTTGATTTTATGCTCTGTTAATTATTACTTTTTAAATCCATTAAAGTACCATTTGTCAGTGGTTTACACTGTTACTACTGGGATTTATAGTACTGTAGTAGTATTATATTTATATTTTGATGTATTTCGCCATTGCATTTAAATTTACTTAAACCAGTTATTTAGAAATCTTGAAACACAGAATAGTTTCTAGTAGTTTAAACACTTTAAAATGATTCATGGAATAAAATGTTGCAAACAAGGGTTATTATGAAACTAAACCTGTGTATCTTTCTTTATTGGTGTTGAGCATGTAGGAAAAAAATCAATTGTAAAAAAATTATTTTAAACACAAAAAAAGTTGTTTTCTTAAAATTGTCTCAAAAGGGGGAAAACGACTTTTACGCCAGTACGACCTATACCACGATTTTTATGGTACCTGGAACCAATGTTATGTGGAGTATTAAATTACTGTGCTATTTAGTTTTTTTAATTAATTGTGTTGCTGAAAAGGTCCTAACATTTAGACTTTCTTCTTTCGTGTCGAAACGTTTGTTGATTTATTTAGATACTTAACTTTTGCTTTGAGTGATCACATATATGGAATACGTTCTTAACATTAGTTAACATTATAAATTTATTTTAAAGAGGATTTTCGGTTAGTATTGTACAGTATTTTCACCATATGTTTACACTGGGGTACGGTAACCCGGCAGCGAGGATTGTGTATTTTGTGTGGGTGATGTCCCAGGGGCAAAGACTCCTCAATCTGGCCCTGACCATCCATCACCCATTGCGAAACACCTACTCCCATGTAATGGAAATCATGTTCCTAAATTAGCCTGTGCTGCTATTTTTTTTGCAGTCTAACAGCAATAATAGGATGTTAAGTATGATTTTCTTTAGTTGCCATATTTATATTATATTGATCAAATCAACTCACTTGAATTACAGAATGTGCAAACACACTCACAAACTGGACTATGCTTTGCTACACACACTCCAAATAATATAATGATCTGGCCATACAGCACATATTCCAACATTTACTTTATTGTTGTGATTACTGAGGTGCCATGCAGCCATTTTGTATAGGAGATTAAAACCAAGGGCACAAAAATGCACAAGGCTGTATATTAAACCTGGAATATTTAAGATTTGTGAAACAAATAGTCCATTGTGCAGAGGCAGACACTGAGACACTGTTCACATATTCAAATGTTACAGAGATATTTGACTCTCAGACATTCTTCCGTGATTAATAAAAACCACCATCAACAACATAAAAACATCATAATGAAAAACAGACAAAACATCAAAACTCTAGTCAAAACAAATACTTATGAGGCGTCCTTTAACTTTTTTAGGGAGCTCTTCATCTAGTGTATAAACATCCTCCCGCTTTGCTAAGAGCTGAGAGCCATCTTCAAACTCCATGTAAAGAATCAAACACAGGGAAGCAGACATCTTTAAGAGATATGAGGCAGCTTTGGTGGCAATCGTGTAAGTAGAAGCTGGGTATTTTCTTGTGTCTGTGGAAATTTCATGTGGCTGCAAATTGCAATAGCCTGAGGTGCAGCTAAAGACGTAAAACATTTTGACCGTAGCCAAGATAACAGCACACTTGTTTCTTGACATTTTCTCATTAGTAAACCCGGAACTAATGTTACAGGCAACCACAGTGAACATCAAGCACTGATAAGGAGGTATAATATGTTTAGTAGCACATGTACACCATTCCCAAAACAAATCAAAGCTGTCAAAAAAATAAATAAATAAATTTTTATATATATATATATATATATATATATATATATATATATATATATATATATATATATATATATATATATATTTGGGAAATGATATAAATTTTAACCAAATTTGTGTTTGCAGGTGTTCTGCTTTCAAAGCGGATTTGTGGTTTTCTGTGAGAGGCATTGAATACTTTCTAATTGGATCCACAACAAACCTCAATGACCCATAAAAATAAAAACTGATTAATGACAAAGACAAGCAGTTAAGGAATGAACAGACTGTTTGAGTCATAACATTCAAAAGGACACAAGCATGCTACTCCCTGGGGCTGAAGGATTCACAGAGTTATGGGGATTTATTTTGACTCCCTGGCTAGGTGTGCCCCTAGCTGGGAGGAATGGGGTGGTCATAAGGGTAAATCAGGGATAATTGGATACATTCTATTCTGTTAATGAAGTACAAGGTTAATTTTGTTGTTAGACTTGTTGGGGAGAAAATATGTTATGCAAGGCAATAAAACTAAATACAGAAAATGTTCCTGGAATTCATATTGTGAAGTCAACCCTTCTGTCCACATATTGGCCATGCATGAGTATGTTTAAGTGTACACGTAGCTGTTACCATACACATCGGTTTTCTAAAACATTTCATATGTTACAGTTGGTGTTTTAAGGGTGACAAGGAATAAACAAAGATTGTGTGTATCTTGGATTAAATACTAGCTACGGTGAAATAAAAGTTGGTAAACAAATTCTCTGCATTGTTGATTTGTTTTAGGGTCTTGTAGAATTTTAAACAACTCAACACATTCTCTTACCATTGTAGTAATACTAAAATATTGCGGCACAACATATTACTGTTACTATATACTCCACCCTTCAGTCTTTTATAGCGATTGATGAGCTCTCTGGCAATTGTCAATACATTCCAACATTTGTCACTAAAGCATGTAAAGCAAATTAATTTAGCACTACACTGTCCTCATGTTCGTGTTGACTCTGGATTTTAGATACTTTTACAAATCAAACACTTAGAAGCTGATGATATTTGAGGTCATACTAAGAAGATCAAATACTGCAAGTTGAGGATTTATTAAAGTACAATATATTATTTATAGGCACCCCAGGAGCTGCTGGCAGCCCTGCCACTATGCATATAAAAGCAGAAGCTTTGAAAGGAAACTGAAAGTCTGGGGGGTATTGACTGAAGTATCTAAATAACACAAGCAATTCCACAGACAGATACAATAGCATCACATTTTTGATGTAAACATTCTGTTGAAAATAGAAATTTAGTTATAGCCCACTGATCAGGCGTCAGATAATGCTAAACCTGTGAGCATGTAAGCTCAAGTAGGACTTTCTGCCTACATTAACAACACTGTATGTGGCCAGAATCCATTAACGACTGACTATTAACCCAACAGATTATCACATTGAGTGGGCTGCAAAATAATCAACCAACTCACCTTAATATGACGGATCCTAATATTACAGAAAGGACACCACAGAGCTGGGAAAGCTTAAAAAATATGAATTTGCCACTCCTTAACTCATGCTTATACATTTACATGATACTGCGTTGGCATTGCAAAGGTTATAGCTTTAAGTTGCCTTGTGATTGGATTGGTTGGCTACAACTTGGGGTTAAAGGAATATAGTCCTAAAGCATGTTCATCTCTTAGACATGTGTAAAAGTTTTTGCTGCTTAAATCTTGTGAATACTTTAGTTACTTATTCATAAAGCATGTTTGTCCCTGCAGACGCTTAATCTGTCCTACATTTACTGTTGATAGCACTGTGTTTTTTTTTTTTTTTTTTTAAATGGGTATATTGCTGCTGAAGAATGGTTACGTTAAAAAAAATAAAAAAAATAAAAATTAAACTGAACTAGTGCTGAGGTTAGAAGTTTGAAGGTACCTCTGTTAGCCTTTTTAAAACTAGGGACAGGCTCCACTTGGGGGACACTAACCTACAGGGCGGTCTTAGGTTCTAGAATTATCTTACTGGGTGTGCTCTCACAGGGTGGCATTTGGTCAAGGGAGGATTCTGGATAGGGCTGAGGAGCAAACCTTTATCAAGGATGTTGCCACGCCCTTATAGAGTTCTCTGATATAGAAGGTAGTCTTGAAGGGATACTGAAAATGGGTGTGTGCGATTACCTTCTCACCACCTGCAGAATTTGGAAAGAATTAGTGGACTTTTTCTTTGAGGCAGTTATTGCTATGACTGTTTGAGAGAACCCTTTGTGCTCTAGTTTTCAAGCTGCTAAGAGGAAGTTGCCTAGGTTGGGGTATAGTAGCTGGGACAGTAGGTCTCTGTGGGGAGGAAGGTGATTTAGCTCATTTTAAGTATAAGCCCAAACCTCTGAATTTTTGAGAAACTTTTAACTGCACGTAATTTTATAAAATATCGTAAAATATAACGTGCATATATTATTTATATATATATATATATATATATATATATATATATATATATATATATATATATATATATATATATATATATATATATATATATTATACGTGCAGTTAAAAGTTTCTCAAAAATTCAGAGGTTTGGGCTTATACTATATATATATAATTGTAATGTCTCTTTTAATATATATTTATTGTCTGTTTGAATCTATCCAGTGTTTTTGTTATGTACTATATAAATATGCATAGTAATTATTAATATAATACAAGAATTATAAGAAGGTATTATAAAATGCAGTATTTTCAAAGCTTTTTATTAATCTGTTCTTATCAAAATGGATTTTTGAAAAGTAATCACATTCCTTTCAACTCTGCACTTAACCACCCACAGAATTCCGCTAGGCAATATAAAGATCCTTTAAACTCTTTGAGGCGGGCAAGTGAATCTATGTAGAATGGTCCCCACGCCAACTCCATGGATAGATAAATAATTAAACACTTTAATATTTTAATACAGTAAAGTAACTGCTGTATCGCCTCTCTTTGTACTCCCTGGCAATAGCTACATATTTTTCACCAACTTGTACAGAGAAATGCTATTTTAATAAGAAGAAGAAATAAAAAGGGGGGGGGGGGGTTATTATATTTAATATGTATCACAATCTGGCAGATTACTTTGTAACAAGATATGAGACCCATAGGCAAGAACCCTATGCTAAAAGGCTCAAAGCCAAAGTGTGTTTAAGACTTGGGAACTGTTAATAAGTGGCATGTGAATTTCAATTTCTAGAACTCATTTATGTGGAAGGCTTTTTTCACTCAGTCTGTGTGTTTTTCCATCCCCAGTTGGCCTTGATGCAATGCTAGTGATAAAAGTGAAAGGCTCACCTGATACAGTGGCTTGCGAAAGTATTGACCCCCCTTGGCATTTCTCCTATTTTGATGCCTTACAACCTGGAATTAAAATGGATTTTTTGGGGGTTTGTATCATTTGATTTACACAACATGCCTACCACTTTGAATATTTTTTATTGTGCAACAAACAAGAAATAAGACAAAAAAACAGAAAACTTGAGCGTGCATAAGTATTCACCCCCCCCAAAGTCAATCCTTTGTAGAGCCACCTTTTGCAGCAATTACAGCTGCAAGTCTCTTGGGGTATGTATCTATAAGCTTGGCACATCTAGCCACTGGGATTTTTGTCCATTCTTCAAGGCAAAACTTCTCCAGCTCCTTCAAGTTGGATGGGTTCCGCTGGTATACAGCAATCTTTAAGTCATACCACAGATTCTCAATTGGATTGAGGTCTGGGCTTTGATTAGGCCATTCCAAGACATTTAAATATTTCCCCTTAAACCACTCGAGTGTTGCTTTAGCAGTATGCTTAGGGTCATTGTCCTGCTGGAAGGTGAACCTCCGTCCAGTCTAAAATCTCTGGAAGACTGAAACAGGTTTCCCTCAAGAATTTCCCTGTATTTAGCGCCATCCATCATTCCTTCAACTCTGACCAGTTTCCCAGTCCCTGCCAATGAAAAACATCCCCACAGCATGATGCTGCCACCACCATGCTTCACTGTGGGGATGGTGTTATCGGGGTGATGAGAGGTGTTGGGTTTGTGCCAGACATAACGTTTTCCTTGATGGCCAAAAAGCTCAATTTTAGTCTCATCTGACCAGAGTACCTTCTTCCATATGTTTGGGGAGTCTCCCACATGCGTTTTAGTGAACACCAAACGTGTTTGCTTATTTTTTTCTTTAAGCAATGGCTTTTCTCTGGCCACTCTTCCGTAAAGCCCAGCTCTGTGGAGTGTACGGCTTAAAGTGGTCCTATGGACAGATACTCCAATCTCCGCTGTGGAGCTTTGCAGCTCCTTCAGGGTTATCCTTGGTCTCTTTATTGACTCTCTGATTAGTGCCCTCCTTGCCTGGTCTGTGAGTTTTGGTGGGCGGCCCTCTCTTGCCAGGTTTGTTGTGGTGCCATATTCTTTCCATTTTTTTAATAATGGCTTTAATGGTGCTCCATGGGATGTTCAAAATTTCGGATATTTTTTTATAACCCAACCCTGATCTGTACTTCTCCACAACTTTGTCCCTGACCTGTTTGGAATGCTCCTTGGTCTTCATGGTGCAGCTTGTTTGGTGGTGCCCCTTGCTTAGTGGTGTTGCAGACTCTGGGGCCTTTCAGAATAGGTGTATATATACTGAGATCATGTGACACTTAGATAGCACACAGGTGGACTTTATTTAACTAATTATGTGACTTCTGAAGGTAACTGGTTGCACCAGATCTTATTTAGAGGCTTAATAGCAAAGGGGGTGAATACATATGCATGCACCACTTTTCCGTTATTTATTTTTTAGAATTTTTTTAAACAAGTTATTTTTTTCATTTCACTTCACCAATTTGGACTATTTTGTGTATGTCCATTACATGAAATCCAAATAAAAATCCATTTTAATTCCAGGTTGTAAGGCAACAAAATAGGAAAAATGCCAAGGGGTCAATACTTTCGCAAGCCACTGTACATGTAGGAAGTGTTGGAACAGTCCATCAGCCCTCTTGACCTGAACAGCTTGTCCCACTGCTGGAGAACTTAGCTGGAGGCAGTCCCTGGTCTGGGGGAGCAGCAAGAGAAACATGTTCCATAATTTACTGTTGCAGGGCAAGTCTTAAAGGGTACACAAAGGGTACACAATGACCTTTTTATTTTACTGAGATGGATTTACCAGTGAGCAGGAGGATGATGGGAAGTATAGTATAATATTGCAGAATACAATTTAAATTAGGTTGAGTAGGAGGACGTTTCAGCAGAAAGTTACAGGTAAAAGTTGGATTTTGTCTATTTAATTCCCATGGTGTTCCACTGCTTGCAACACAGGGCATTTTTATGGCTTTACCATGTAGAAATGGCTTTTCTACTGACAGCAGCACATTAGGTATAAATTCGCACTGCCCCATTTCTAACACAAGGAGGGGGACAATGCAAGCACCATAAAGCAATGGATGTGAAAAGGAAAGGCGAGTACAGAGATATGAGTGAATTGTCACAAAGATTCAACTCTCCTGTTAAAGGAATCAAGGGACCAGGTTGTGTACCAGTGAGACAGGGTTTGTCTTCAGGCAACCCTCTCTAATTTTGAAAAGAAGGAAATGCTTTCAGGAACACCAGAAGCAAGAATATATAAACTACCTCGACAAAGAATGACAGAATGGAGGTTTTACTATACAGCAAGAAAAGCAGAGAAAAACCCTGTCCTGTATCAAAAACTAGTCTGGAGAATATTAGTATCAATAAAGGGACCTGTACTACTGTATATTACTAATATATTATTAGTATATTAGAGATTTTATTTTGAGTATTAAAAGAAATTAACAACAAAGTGGTATGTATAGCACAGTAAGGAAAGACTTTTACCATTGGATGGCTGCAAATATTTGTTATGGATGTTTTATCGGGGGGGCTAGTTCAAGGAAATAAATAAAAAGGAAATAAAACAGTTCACATTGTAGATGATGATGTATGGTTATCGTTAAACCCACACACAAACAGCATGTCATGTACTGTACTATCAACAAAGCTGCACTATACAGCTTAATTTTAACATAATTGTCTTCATCAAAATGTATGAATGTAAAATAAAAAGTTCTGTTGACAGCAAACTAAAGTTTAATAATGTATGACATGTAAGATAATGGCTTTAAGTCGTCCACAATTAGGCAGATAGAAAGTTAATGCTGGCCATTATTACATATTTTGATTAATGACGAAGCACCAATCATAAATGGACAAGAAAATGGGAAAGTGGATTTTTTATTTCAATGTAGGGTATGTTTGTAAACTCTCAGGAACAAGCTGTTTGTATACTACTAGAGCCTTCACTGGGGTGTTCGTAAAATCCTCTACATTATAGTTCTGCATAAACAATTTATTTTGTGGCAACAGGGGACACATTGCTACAACTAAGTGTACCCAATTAGTCATTCTATTAAATTTTTCATAAAGAGAACAGCTTAACAATATGCACCCCAAGTTTTTAAGACGCTATAATCAACTTGTTATCATCTTTTTATATATTCATGACATTTGGAGTTGCTCAGACTTAAAGAAGATATTCAAATAAATTGCTCGTGATTTTTGGGAGCAAACTAGATTAAACAAACCACCTTCAGTGGTACTTTGAACACAGCTGCCCATATTTATGATTAAAAATCAACTGCCTCTCTACATAAACTCTTATCTTCCCTGCTAGCACATAAGCCTGATAGGGCTGCAAGCCACGGTGAGAGATAACAAAAAAATAATTTGTTAACATTCAGCTCTGAGAGGAATGAAATTTTATTTTAAACCCAAGCTTAAATTCCCTGCTTTAACAGCAGTTTATTTTGACATAATGTGAATAAAATGTAATATTTATACATTTGGTTGTCGTTGCTATGGCCATTTCACACTGTAACCATCTCCAAATGTGGTTACTTGAGCAAAAGAAATAAAGCAAACATCGCAAATTCTCAAAATAAGTTTTCTATATAGATAATGACAATTAGAAATCAAAAGTCATAATTGTCATAAAAGTCATAGATGTTATTAGTGCAACAATTTGTTTTGTACCTACCTGTTGCCATTCAAAGACTTAGATAAGTATTAATCAGAGCTATGTGTTGAGTCCTTCATAAAAGTGCAGGAAAAAATGTCTAAAGCACATGCTCTGTACAGTTCTTAAGAGAATGGCTTCAATAAATTTTCAGTTCTAGTGTAAGCTGTTGGAAAAGTAAGCTCACTCTGAAGGAAAAAAAAGGCATGGATTAAGATTTTGTGTCATTCTGACATGGACTTGAATGGAACAAGGTCCCTAGCTGACCATGTTAGACAACAGGCCAACAGTTACCTTAGTTCACCTTTTTAATTCTGGTTTATCCATCTTAATTAGAAATGGTGTAAGATGTGTCAGTGCCTAAATGTACATTCCTTGTCAGTTCTTTCCACACCTTCATGTATTTTGCAAAATGTGGCATGCAAGCAGATGTCAATAAATTATTGATCAAGTAAGTTGTAGTCAGGACACATTAGAAAAAGCCAGTAATCTCTAAAGGGTTTCACTTGAGAATAATGTGGGATAAGATTTTTTTTTTTTTTATGTTATTTAATAGATTTAGCATGTAAATGACCCATATTTTTTAGGTTACAGTACATCAGAGGTCTGCTTATGTTTAAAACCCAGCTTACAGTGATTGTGTGGTATGCTAGTGGTGGCTCTGTCAATTATCTCACTGATGAGGTTATTAATCATGCCAGGTGGCCATGTGTGCTGGTCACATAGGGGGAAGGTGTGTGGCAGTGTGGCAGAGCGACTGTGTGAGTTTGGGGAATATTGGGTGGCAGGGAGGGAGTTAAACTCCTGTGCAAAAAAAATGTGGGAATGTGGCTGGAGCCGTGAATTGAATAATTAAATAATTACTTAAAGCTTCAGCCACAGGTGCATAAATGGGGTGATCATGGGTGTTAGAGGAGCTAGAGTTAATGTCGGTATTGGTGGATGCTCATGTAGCTGTGTCTGTGTGTTTCGTAAGTGTTTTTTGGCCCTTGTGTTGTTTTATTTTGTTAATGTGTTTTGTTCGTGTCAGTTCTGTCCAGTGTTTTGTTAATGTCTTTTGTTCGTGCCAGTTCTGTCCAGTGTTTTGTTAATGTCTTTTGTTCGTGCCAGTTCTGTCCAGTGTTTTGTTAATGTCTTTTGTTCGTGCCAGTTCTGTCCAGTGTTTTGTTAATGTCTTTTGTTCGTGCCAGTTCTGTCCAGTGTTTTGTTAATGTCTTTTGTTCGTGCCAGTTCTGTCCTGTGTTTTGTTAATGTCTTTTGTTCGTGCCAGTTCTGTCCAGTGTTTTGTTAATGTCTTTTGTTCGTGTCAGTTCTGTCCAGTGTTTTGTTAATGTCTTTTGTTCGTGCCAGTTCTGTCCAGTGTTTTGTTAATGTCTTTTGTTCGTGCCAGTTCTGTCCAGTGTTTTGTTAATGTCTTTTGTTCGTGCCAATTCTGTCCAGTGTTTTGTTAATGTCTTTTGTTCGTGCCAGTTCTGTCCAGTGTTTTGTTAATGTCTTTTGTTCGTGCCAGTTCTGTCCAGTGTTTTGTTAATGTCTTTTGTTTGTGCCAGTTCTGTCCAGTGTTTTGTTAATGTCTTTTGTTCGTGCCAGTTCTGTCCAGTGTTTTGTTAATGTCTTTTGTTCGTGTCAGTTCTGTCCAGTGTTTTGTTAATGTCTTTTGTTCGTGTCAGTTCTGTCCAGTGTTTTGTTAATGTCTTTTGTTCGTGTCAGTTCTGTCCAGTGCCAGTGAAGCTGTCCTGTCACACTCAGATAAAAGTTTATTTAAAAAAATGCTTCATGTTCAAGTTTGGATTTGTGTGGCTAGAAAACAGTGAAAAAGTAATTCTTTTCAGTCTCCATTAATGAAAATATAGTGTCAGGTCTATGAGTAACACAGTTAAATGGCCAACATGTTCACCCGCTCTGTGAGAAGGTGGTGTGATCTGGATAAATCTGGTGTTGTTCTGTCCCTCCATGCAAAACACGCTAAATCAGATTATTTCTATAAATGTCATTATCCTAAAATTCCTTTTGTCAGTGTAAACTGACATACAATCTCAAGTATCAGAACAAAGGAATTGGGCCCAGATTAGTTTTAAATCCTAGCAATGCCATTGTGTGAACCTGTGGGGAAAGTCAAACTGGTAACACATTAGCAAATGCAAGATCCCAGTGGAACTAAAACCTGTGTCTGTTTTCAACTAGGATAATCTGGGTAAACAAATACATGTATTATTTGTTTCTTTTGCTTTCATAACTATTTATTAATCAACAGTGTGACTGTGTAGAATTGGGGAGAATTAGAATGTACTGCAATAATAATAGAACACAATAGAATAAAAAAAATTATAGCACTTTCCTTGCATCCAGCTCAAAGCGCTTTACATAATAATCTGCTATCTATAAGTACTTTTTGTTGTGGGGGGGGATGCTTAGACAAGTAATCAAAAGAGGATCAATTGAAAGTGGCATTTTGTGTTTCACATTTCAAAGTATGTCTGACAAGATTGAGATCAAGAGCATTATTATTTAGACCATTAGTTTGAAGATTATGGATTTGTGCAGGCAGCATATAAATATTTACAGGGTCCCTTAATATTTCTGATTCAGAGCCACTAAAAACAGAAGAGGAGGTGATTATGTAGTTAAAGGTCTTGCATTTTGTGACACCGGCACTATTTTATATGTTATTCACCCTTGTTCACCTCACAGCAGACACTGGTATGTGCATGGCAATCTGGAGTTTCATTGCTACTTGTCTCTGATTGTTTGCTTGAAAGCTACACTTGAAACTATACACTTGCTAACAAGAAAATGTCAACCTCCAGACAAGAATGTATGAAAAAATAAATTGTAACACAAGCATCTCAGCACTTCATTACAAGGATTAAGTGTTGCTTGAAAAGACTAAGACAGTTTTTGGTTAACTGAATCAAGCATATATTGGACTCAATATTCAGATTCAACAGCTGAAAGTATCACCTGTTTTGACAGTAACAAAACAGAAGCTTTGTACAGTTATTGCCAAAATGTTTGTATTTGGCAGTATCTCTTATCAAAACTAGACAATCTTAGAATATACGTGGACACGGTTTATCCATAGTGTTCTACACTTGTACTGAATATATATCAAAGGGCTCATTATGTCTAATTTAGAAACCTAAATTTTGCTGTGCCAGACCTGTCAAGAGGACATTTTGCTCTTGTCAATTAACTACCTTTGAGGAAGAATGCAATGATTTTGATAATTTGGGTATTTTACTAAGCAAACTTTTTTCACTTGCTTGCTTTTCTTTTTGTTTCTTCTGTTTAGCTGCGCTGCTCAGTCTCTCCATACTTGACATTGACATTCGGCCTACTACAGTATACAACCGTCATTCGCGGTTGCATCAATTTGATGTGAAAGATGCAGGCCTGCCCCCATATAAGGTCATGTTTCACGTCACTTGTCATCGTCCCTATGTCTGAGTTGAGGGTGTGTGTTTCCGGCAGAGAGAGAGAGTGGGTGGTGTTGTGGCACTGCACCATGTTGCTGTTTGTGTTTTAAATTAAATGTTAGGTTATTTATTTTAGACCTTGAATTCCTGTTTCTCGTCTCTTCAGTCTTTGAGACAACATGTGAATAAACAATAATTTTATTAATTAAAAAAATAAAAAAATGCATTGTATGTTTTTCGTGGGCCTCCCTGGAGTTTGGGGCCTGGACAAATGTCCCGTTGGTCCCCCCCTTAAATCCAGCCCTGACAACAAACTACCAAAGAGCAAATCGGAGAAAATAGAAAGCTGCATAGGTCTTTGTGCAAAGCTATTTACACATTGTGAAATTAACAGGAAAACAACAAAACACAGAAGCAAAGACAGTTTCTTCAGTGTTTGTGTAGTATTGTTATTATTTGTTTATTAGGAGACGCCTTACCTTTGCTAATGCGTTGACAGTTCCTGTGGACATTTTTAAAATGCTGCTGCCTAGCTGTCCTAGCGTACCACCAGAATCTTATATTGAATATGATCTGTATATGAATATGATTCTGTAGGTGAAATTACATTCAGGGCCTGGATGTGCCACCATAAGTTGGGCATAATTTAAAATGTTGTGCATTTCTCTTCAAAAAAAATAGATTGCAGAGCGGCACAAAAGCCAACTATACAATATTGTATACCAACTTTAAAAAATACAACATTCATACACTGTACCTACACAACATCATGTTCCCTGCTTTGAACTCACAAGTTCTTGACACACAGTTCCAAGACGCAGATGCATTTTAAACATGGATTTAACAAAAAAAAACACCCTCTGACAGAAGTTCAGACAGAAGTATGTCAATGCCAATCCATTAATATGTAATGAAAATCAAAGACTCCACTAGCAGCATACTACACTGTCATTAAAATCTATTACATTAAAAAGGCTCAGCTATAAGGTGGTTAGAGCTTAAAAAGGCCAACCAGAGCTTGTAGTTACAAAACTGATTTGTCTGACTAATACCCACCCAATATCCAACTAACTCATCAAGACAAAATTAGCTGATTTGGGGTTAGTCAGGGTAAAGCTGTTTGCCATCTTTGCTTTTTTCAGAGCAATCAAATGGTAACCTTACCCCCCCACAAAAAAATAAATAAAATACACACACACACACACACACACACACATATATACGCAAACAATATTAAAAACAGCCAGTTCTGTTTGTTGTGTATTTATTTCAATTACATACAACAGAAAATGTAATACATTGCTTAGGAGATACAGAACATTATTGTCCGATTCCGTACCTGTGTTTTATGTTAGACTTCTCAACAAGTTTATCAAAATTAGTGTAGGCAACATCAGGTAAATTGGGAGTGAGCATGGGTTTAGAACTGAGACTGTTCCCAGACAACAGCAGAATGTGTGCCTAGTTACCTATTTACTTCAGGTCATATTGGCATCTTCCAATACAGGTTGGAAATGTAGATTTTAAATCACCAGACTGGTGGAGCAGCATAATACTGGCCAGAAAATAATGTATAATTTTAATAAAAATAATTCATAATTTATGGCCAGAAAATGATGGGAAAAATGGTGACATTTTCTCATTACTTTAAAAGAACAATAAGAACAATTAGGTTTCTACATGCATACACAAATCACAGAAAGATCCAATACCTAAAACAATAAAGGAAAACATAGCATATGTATCCAAGCAAAAGTGCACCACACTTGAAGAATGCTCACAGCTTCATGGCTCCGACTCTTCAGAACTCTCCCAGCTTTGGTCCATGATGCTCCCACCGTCACTCGCTTTAAATCAGCTCTCAAGACCTACCTGTTCTCTCTTGCTTTCCATGCTCTTTAAGCCTGATATCTGCCATGGTGCTGCTACTATTTCATGTATTGTGTTACTATCATGTATTATGCACTTTCCTCTGTATTTAATGTATTATGCATTGTTTTTTATTTTATTTTTATTTTTTTATTTTTTTATACTGTATATCATGTATTATGCATTTCTCTGTATTTAAAGTATTATGGATTTTCTTGTTGTTATTGCGTCTTGTAAAGCTCTTTGTGATGGGGGTCCACTATGAAAGGTGCTATATAAAATAAAGATTGATTATTATAATTTTTTATAAATACAAACTACTTGTTAAAGATAAAATTATTAAAGATAATTAATGCTGCCCTCTGAAGGCGTGTGGCAATTATCAAGGGGTAGAAAATTCCCAAAATCTTAACATGCCCAGTCGGGCATGTAACTAAATTTTATATGCCCAACACAAAATTTTACATGTCCAAGTGTGAAACTGAAAAACACTTTTCTGCTGCTGGTGATTCCACACCAATAGAGGACTTCTGGACTACATGTCCTGCTGTGTGTCATAGTGTGTCTCGTGCCAACAGCCTCAAACATCCAATGTTCCACTGCTGCATCCTCTTAATTGCCATTTTTTTCATCAAATAAGCATACATCCAGTGCTTAATTTGTGCCAGTCGTTCGTGCAGTTATATTGCTGTTATCTGTAGATAACAATCTCATAAAATGCTTTATTTTTAAATTCTCAACACAGTTGTATCAAGTCTGAAAGTTCTTGCGTGTACGCTAAAGAGAGACAGTCCGCTGCCACGTTTGTAGCCTACTTTAAATTACTTTACGATTTCAGTTTGAGTGCCTTTTAAGTAAGATGACACTGGCTGCAACTCTGTTGTTTTTTTTTTTTATACACAAATAAGCTTACATGATTTGAAAAACGACATGAACGATACAAACAACTTCTTACACTACATGGTCTGATTAAATGAGTAGTACACAACAAAATATGAAAGCTGAACATCGTTAATTTCAATAAACGACAACTTTTTAATGAAAAAAATATACTGTAGCCTACTTAAATAGGAACATTAGCCTGCTATATTATATTAAACCAAAACAATACAAAATAATAACAATCTGGTTCTCACTTGCCTTTTTCAATGAATAGTATTTAATTAATAGAGAACAAAAACATACTAAGATAACAACTACCTAGCCTAAGTTTAATGAATCGTTTTTGTAATCATGCAGACTGTGGGTTAAACCAATGTTCTTGTTGGGGTGCATATTATTTTTTAATCAATGTCTTTCTTCTGGAGTCATCTGAATGGCTTTTAATTTGTTGAAACCATTTAAATGCAAAACTATAACAAAACATGTATACAGGCTTTTTATTTTATTTATTTATTTATTTATTTATTTATTTATTTTTGTTATTTTATTTTTATTATTTTAATAAATTTTTCTGCATGCACTACTACTTGTATATGATGTAGAATACGTGAATGTAAACATCTAACACTAGTTCAATACTCTTTCAAACAAACGTATTATGATTTTGAATTTAAGGTTAAAGTATTATTGTAACTGCACCTCTTTATTTACAAATTAAGTACTGCATATGTCCAGTATACTGTCACGTAAACAAAGTGTTTGGGGGGCGGATAGTTTAACAATGGCGTACTCAATGACACAAAATAACATTATTTTAAAATAAACTTTGAAGAATGCTCAAAATTTGAGCTGAATTTGATTAAACGCTCACATTTTCACAATCACATTTTCTGCTGTTCGCGCAGATGCTGAGATGGGATGTAGGTAAAAAAAGAAAAAGTGATGTGGGAGCAAATAAGGAAGTTTAAATCTGTAACAAAGTAATCGCTTGCTTTTGTTTTTAGGGCATTGAAAAATTTTAGTTGCCCAACTCGGGCATGTAAGCAATTTTTTTTTTACATGCGTGGGGCATGTCGGGCAATATATTTTCAAACACTAATTATAGAATATGGGTTTAGAATGTTAATAATATGTATCACAATAAGCTGGCTTTCAGCTGCCAAACTTGATAACCCTGCCATTGCTTAGAATCTTCTGTCAGCTCAATTAGTTTACTAGGCAAGCATTATTTTAACATCAAGCAACATTTCTTCTTAGGGTAGTGTTCAGTCTAACTTCTCTTCAAAAAAGTGTTACCAATACATGGAATTGAAATACTTGTATATTGCATCTAGCTGTAGATTATTTGCCGTCAATGGTTTCATTCATTCTAAAGGACTACTGTGCGATTTAATGGAACAACCTGTGGAGATACTTTGGTGACCAGAGGATACACTCAGTGAAGTCATGAATCCTGCTGCGATATTTCAAAGCCCCAGGCTGATTTCAGCAATGTGAAATATGCCTTCCTCCCTCAATTCTATTGCACACCAGGCCCCCAGTTTCTCTCATGAGATGGAAAGAATGCAGGTGGACTTCCAGACTTACAATAGCTTGGGAGTTGTCTACATTGGTGGGACAGATAGTGGTTCATTCAGGTTTAGGTTGGAGAGCTTGTTAAACAGTTAGTCTCACACTGGTTCCCCAGGTGCATGTTTTGACATTAAGCACCTTTAGAACTCAGAGTCCATTGATAATAAAATAGAAAAAAATAAGGGGAAAGCTTCTCAAGAAATGATGGTCTAATTCACAACTCTTTATCCGAAAGTATTTTTGCACCACTAAAAGTATTTTTGCACCATGGAAATTCAAGTTTGTGGCCAATGTGAGCATGAAAGGCTCATCATCAAAATCATTTTCTTCACTTTCTGCATATTTTTGGTGAAAATAAACTGTTTACCATTAACACAAATTATAGAGTTCACTTCCTGTCAAGTTTTATAAAATGTTAACTTTTTGTTCAGTTTCAAGTGCTGAAACATTGCCAAAAACCAAAGAAAATGAGACTATAAATCTCCTTCAGCATTTCGCAGGAAAGGAGAAACTCAATACTTATTTTGCTTTGCAATTGGTGCCTAGTCAATGAATGTACTGGACCACAGAGCTCTCCCATGCAATAATCTAACCCAGGTGTTTCACTTGACTTCACACCCACTCAATGTCTACAGCTTCACTGGCCATAGTTAGACTCAGCTGTGAACAGCTTATAACACATGGTCAGCAGATTTGAGTACAGTTCCAAAGTAAACACTGCATTGTTTTCTTTCTTTTTTGTACTACATACATACTTATACCATCCCCACCAGGCTTCCAACTGTTGCACAAGTAGATTTTTCTTCCAGAGTACAAAGGTTATTATCCTTCAGTAGATGAGCTTTTGAATTCTGAAACTCTCGCTCTTAACAGTGGCTTAGTTTGAAAATGCCAAGTTAGCTATCAATCAAGAATACCCACAGGGAATACTAATAGGTATTAAGCACAGGAAGTATTTTTTTCTGGATATCTTTCATGGCAGCTTGAGGGCTGGCCAGTGTACAGTTGGCAGAACAAGGTGCCTTTTTATTTGTTTTTTTTTCTGACTTGTGAAAGAAAAAAAAAAAGAAAACTCAACCCACCAATTACTTTAGAGTAAGTGGCAGGGTTCTGGATAGTATAGTGTTATACATCCCCATTAACCAGCAAGTCACCAGTTCAAATCCCACTTCTGCCACTGACTGACTCACTACTGTCCTACTGTAAGTGACTCTGCATATAATGTATAGTTCACAAGTGATTTGTGATGGTGGTCCACTATGAAAGGCGCTATGTAGGATAAAAAAAAAAAAAAAAAAAAAAAAACATAACAAGACTTTTTAAAAGAGCTTTGAAACAGACTTTAAAGTTCTAAGTGTAAAAAGTTGTTAACAATGAAAATAAAAATTACAGGTACATTATTTAAACAGCTGTAACAACACATGGGAACGTGTAACGCTATATTTTTCGGAACCCTGCTACCTACTTTTTAAACAAAACTACAAAGATAAAACTGGCTGCCAAAATAAGTACAGCGATAGTACAGTATTTCTACATTATAAGGAATGAAAAAAGGTCACATGTTGACAGTGCATGTATAGTGGTTTGCAGAAGTATTCACTCCCTACCAATAATGTCACATTTTGTTGAAGCACAGTTTTGCAATCTAACTTTTTTTATTCAAAGCTGTAGTGGTTAAACTCAACACTAGTATATAAACAGGAGGTTGAATGTCATCAGAACTTGCAAAGAAAATGTACAAAATGAAATCTACATGTTAACCTTTAGATGTAATTCAGTGGACGCTGTACAGGGCGCTCCCTCGCAGAGCTTCCAAGTTTTATAGCTGTATTTGGTTTCTCTAGGCTCCCTGGCAGCACTCAGCAGGGGTGGGATTAGCCACGCAAACTACTTCCGGGGGGGGGGGGGGGGGGGGGGGGGGGGGGGGGTCAGTTCACTTGTCAATCTCTTTCTTTGTTATTTATACACTCAGCACTGCTTCAGCCCCCTGTCTGTGTTTGTTTTTGTCCTCTTCCTCCTCCACTTCCTCTTATTTCTAATACCGCTTCGTCTGCACACTGATCCATCTGGGGGGGGAGTGAGTTTCGCTCCTCCTCAGCCTCCTGCCCAAATCACTGCCCTCCCCGGCAGTTCCTTGCCAGCTAGAGTTGACCCCCGGCCACAACTATGCTGTCGCAGCTCCTGCACTAGGCTCACCAAGGCCACAATGTTGCTATACCATCTATCTAGTTTCTTTTCAGGTACGAGCACCTTTGTGCCCCTTCTGGCTGGCCGAGTCCCCACATGCCGAGCCGGGCCTCACCACAGACCCGAGACACTTTATCCTAACTCTCCACACCGTCCTGCTGCCTGAGGATGCTGCACTGAGTAGTGACGGATTATGTCTCTCATTGAGTGTCTTTTATGTTTGTCTTCTCATTCTCCTTGTTCGACCAGCAGCTAAGAGACGCCGCGTAGCTAATGACCTGGACTGAAAGCTTTGTCTTTATTTATTCTGTGTCTCATTGTCAATAGCCGCTCAGCTCTGCGTTGCTTTGTTGGATCACTATGTGAGTTGCAGCTTGAAAGTCTTTATATACCTGAGCAAAATTATCTACAAGTTAAACCACTTTGAGTACACACAGGATGAAACCATTTCACTAATTTTGTGACCTTTCAAACAAATAATTTGCACCTGAACTGATTTAGGGCTGCAGTACCAAAGGTGTTGAAACTTATGCAACTGAGATTAATCTGTTTTTCCTCTGTAAATCTTACTTATCTACATTCTATATTCATTTTTTTTTTTTACTTTATCAATGTGAAGTAGTTTGTGTAGATTCTACATGTACAAGTCTAATTTGAAAGTGTCGTGGAGTATGTTCAGGTACCAATAAAATATGAAGACTTTGCAGGGGGGTGAATACTTCTACAAACCACAGTAAATAATGGTTATAATGGTTATAATAATACTGGTAATAATAATATGTATCAACATCGCAATCTGAATGTTATACTGACATCTGAATAATAACGTTCTATCAATGTTGCAATCTGAACGTTATAACGACTCAATATTGACCTAAATTAGCTTTCATATGCATTAATAAACACATATGTGTACCCCTATAAACACTTAAGTGACTATAACTAAATATCTTTAAAATATGTATTAAGCATAAATTATATTACCCCCAGTTTGTATAGGAATTTTAAGCTTTTATATAAACAATAAATAAATAAATAAATAAATAAACCGTGGACCACCATCTGATTACTTCAAATTATTCTGTTTTTAATGTACTAGTAAATAATAATAAAACATAAAAAAATACATGATCATTATTATTATTATTTTGTCATTGGGCTGTTGTCTTTAAAAAAGGTGTTTAAACGTTTTTGTTAACATTAAATACAATGTATAGTAGTGTGGCAAAGTGGTTTATTGTAGGTGCAGTGCGTGAAAGAAGCAGACAGAGATAATTATAATCCAGTTTAGAAATGTTTTATTATATTTCCCGGTCTGGCGACCAAACAATAATCCCAGCCAATATCCAGCAATGTGTATTGCACTGTTTAATAATAACGGGCAGCAGTCCCAAGTAATAAACACAGTTAGTACATCCAAAATATACAAACACTGTCACCATATAAATAAACCAAGTCACAAAAAAACATTTACAATAAGTATTTTCTCAACTCTAATTAAAAGAAATATATGTATTCCCTAGCAGAGGTAAAAAGTTATATATGCAGTATAATGAAACTGAAGAAAGAATACGCTAAAACATCTACTTGAAATATTACAGGGACAGCACTTTCATTTTGTCGCCTCTGTAGTCGACTGTAAAATTCATGGGTGAAAATGGCCAATGACCATTTTGACTGAAACTGGAGCAAAACCAATCTTTTGGCTATGGGTCTTGAGGCCGCCTAGGTCCCCTGAAGCTCTGGGGTTGTACACTGCTGCAATAACTTTTGTCTATGTGTCAATTATTTTTAAACAAAACCTCCATACCATGCTATGGCAGGGCGATTGCCCTGCACAGGTGGGAATTAGTGCTGGTGTAATTTTATATGTGGAAATGGGTTTATTTTGTGTCTTTTCGGAGTTGATTTTTTTGATTAAATTATTGTTTACAGACAGGCGCTCGATTGAGACTTGCTGCCTGCTAGGCTTGGTTGAGGGGAAGTCAGCAAGTGATTGGCTGTGCTGGTCCTCAATCAGCAGGTGGGCTGGTCTTGACTGAGTTTCCGTCAGCATAAAAACATCTGGTGGAGATGGCTCGAGGCGACGCCATGCTGGAGCGGTGTATACTCGGGAGGAGAGGGTCTGCTCTGCAGGAACAACAGCTACGCAACGCTGATACTGCAAGCCGTGCTTGTGAAGGCAATACCCAGCCAAGGACGTATGAAGCAGCAGGAGTTGTTGTATGAATACCATATATATAATAGACTCCTTGTATTTAACAAGTGCTTATAAACATTAAATATTTATAAATGTAAAGAGTTTGAAATAAAAATAATTACCGTTGGTAGGATTTGAACCCGCACTGACAATTGAGTCAAATGGATCTTAAGTCCATTGCCCTAACCACTCGGCACAACAGTTTTTCCTTCAAACATAAGAAAATAAATAGAAAATAAGAATGAAGCTTACCGGGGTTCTGAGAATCATGGCGGTGAGGTGTTTGAGCAAAAAAGGTTAAAATGATTGAGACTACGAAGGGTTGTTTTTTAGTTTTTTTTTTTTTTTTTTAAAAGGGAGCAAGTCTCATTTTTTTGCATGTTTTTTCAGACCTCATAAAAGGAGGAAAATATTTGTGCCGATTATTAGTGTTACACAAGATGTCTCATACCGTTGTTAATTCCTACTCTGAGAAAGTGGATCTTGAGGATCAGCAAATGTCTGAATTTATAAAAGCCTTTATAGCAATGCACATTAGCCCTTCCTCAGAGGCTAAAGAAAAAACCAGATAATGTAAAAAAGGTTCAAGAGAGTCCAAGCAAGGGGCCTTTAAGCATCTGTTCCAAGGATCCTCTGTGTACGGAACATACTCCTCTGGGGACTGAAGTGAAAATAGACCCAAATGAGAGAGAGGGGGGGGCGGCTGCTTTAGGGTAACTCTGAAAACGCTCCCTAGGGGCGGTGCCTCAAAGACCCTATTCATGAATCTCTGATAGGTCGTCTCAAAGGATCCCCACGGGGCCAGAGGCGTCATCACACCTCATAGGCCGACACCTAATCTTTGGGAGCATACTAAAGGGGTCCCCACAGGCCCTTTTGATTGAAGGAGTCTGACGCCATGTCTTCTGTAAACTTTAGATACTTCTCTGAAAATGCCATTCTTGAACATTGCGGTCTTGAGATGGATTGGAACAATGAAGAAATGACCCAGCTTATAAAAGACTTTGAAAATGTCCCCCTCCTCAATCCTGCAGTCTGACGACATTGACTTGAAAAAGTATTAAAGATCTCTATGGGTTTCATAGCTTCTCTATTGGAAGTGATCATCGACCGTGATATGGTGAAAAATTGCAGCGGTTGCAAAATTGATCACCCGAGCCATCTGAGACACAGCTGCCTTTTTGAAACTGACCTAAATTATTTTGATCAACATTTTGAAGAAATACTAGAAAAAAATACACGTCCCGTGGCTAATGCTTCTGGTGGCTAAAGCTCTAGCTTGTTTCAATTTCCATCCATCTTTGACAAAACTTCAGAAACTGGTGGAAGATATTTTAACAGAGCTAAGACCAGAACACAGCATTAGACATAAACTGCGCCTTCTACAAGAAACCCTGGATGACAAGACCCGAGACATTGTTAACAAAATAACCAGAACTTTTTACCACCATAGACACTTAGTGACTAATCATGAATGTTTGTGTAAAAACTTTACATTTCTTCTTGATAAACTGCGAATAAAACTTTTGAACTTCACACATGTCTCAGAGGTGTTATGATAAACTTTGATTAAAAACTTTTTGAATTACATATTTGTAGCAGTTGTGTTATTTTGGTTAAAGATGGCACATCAGCGTATGAAAAAAATATACTACGATCCCTCAAATCCTTGGGGGTTAGGGGTTTTACAGACTCTTCAAAGGGCTCTGGGGTCTGAGGGGCCTAAAGTCTCTGAGAGGGCCTTAACAGACTTTTTATCGGAGCATGACTCATATACGTTGCATAAGCCCTCTAAAATAAACTTTAAAAGAAACACTGCATTTGTATCTAATATCGATACACAGTGGCAAGCTGATTTATTGGATTTGTCTAGCTTGTCAAAAGAAAATGGAGGTTACAAGTACATGCTAACATGTATAGATATCTTATCTAAATATGCATGGGTAATACCATTGAAAAATAAGTCATCTAAGACGGTGTCAGATGCTTTCAAGAGGATTCTCAGCACGGGTAGGAAACCTAAAAAATTACAAACAGGTAAAGGGACAGAATTTCTGAGCAAAGCATTTCAACACATGCTAAAAAAAAACATGATATTCTACACTTTACCACAGGGAATGAACTAAAAGCCTCTATTGTTGAGAGATACAACAGGACTCTGAAAACCAAAATGTGGAAATATTTCACCGCTTTTAACACTCACAAGTATTTGGATAAACTACAAGAAATGGTTCAGGCTTATAACAACTCCTTTCACCGCAGTATTCAAATGAAACCTTCGGAATTAATGAAGACAATTCATTTAAAGTGTGGAAAACTTTATACTCTAAAAAGAAAAGCCCTAAACATATAAAGTCCAAGTTTACAGTCAGTGACAACGTTAGAATTTCACAGTTAAGAGCTCCCTTTATAAAAGGCTATGAACAGACATTTACGGCAGATATTTTTACTATAACAGAATGTATACCGAGATTTCCACCGGTGTATAAACTATATGATTATAATGGATAGTCTATAATGGGCACCTTTTATGAACCAGAATTGCAGAAAATAAATGTCAAGACTGATAGGTTGTTTAGGATAGAGAAGATAGTTGCTGAGAAAAAGGAAAATGGTAAAAAGTCTTATCTAATAAAATGGGCCGGTTGGCCGACAGATGAGTCGCAGAGCATCAAGTGGTGGATCTAAAGAGTTAACAAGTCCGGGGTGTATTTAATTACACTTAAAACATTATTCAAGATGTCTCAAGACTCTTTTTATGTGTCTCTGCCTAGTAACGCTTCACAGGATGTTTTCCCTAAAAATGCTATTTCCAATTTTACTTCCAAACTAGTTAAAACAATTAATCTACAGGGAAAATGGGAAGTATGCTTAGCAGAGATTCAATATCCCCATACATGGGATAATATAAGCCTTAATGACAGCATTTTTATTACTTATGATATAGAAAAGGTGATAAAACGTGATTATACTATACCAAAAGGATATTACGAGACCCTTCAGGATGTAATAACGACCATGAACGATGTCCTGCTCGGAAAAGGACTAGATCAGACAGGTGACGTGGCATCCAATGAACAATATAAAAATGATTTGAAATTAGTCTATAAATTATAGAAAGACGAATTTATATAAAAAGTACTACTCCCTTTAAGATTTTTGCCAAAGAACAACTCGGACAAATGCTGTGATTTCGTGAGACTATAAAGGGTGAAACTACTATTGACTATTGGGCCATATTGAGGTTAAACTGTATAGTGCTTATTTGAGGACCAACTACCCCGCCGATATCCGAGCGGGTTTTTATACCATGTATGTCTATACAGATATCATTACACATCAAGCCGTTGGAGATAGTTACGTGCCTCTTCTAAGGTGTGTCCCTATTAAAGGCAAAAACAACAATACAATCACTGTAACTTATGACATACCTCATTATGTACCACTCAGCAAGACCAACTTCGATCCGATAACTATACAAGACGGATCAAAACAAGTTGGTGCCATTCCGTTTTGGGAAGGTTGTAGCGAAGTTGCATTTCCGACCTGTAAAGCCTCTTTTTTACACCTAATTGAAAAGAAAAATGAGACCTCAGGGATATGTCAATCCTTATATTAATTATTACAAAAATCAAGCCGGTAATGGTTTACCTGGATTTTCTAGAGCTCCTGTAATGTATGGAGCGGGTATAGGGGGAATTTTTTCAAGTATTTTATAAGCTGGGTCATTTCTTCACTGTTCCAATCCATCTCAAGGCCGCAATGTTCAAGAATGGCATTTTCAGAGAAGTGCCTAAAGTTTGCTGAAGACATGGCGTCAGACTCCTTCAGTCAAAAGGGCCTGTGGGAACCCCTTTATTATGCTCCCAAAGATTAGGTGTCGGCCTATGAGGTGTGATGACGCCTCTGGCCCCATGGGGATCCTTTGAGACGACCTATCTGAGATTCATGAATAGGGTCTTTGAGGCACCGCCCCTAGGGAGCGTTTTCAGAGTTACCCTAAAGCAGCCGCCCCCCCCCCCCCTCTCTCTCATTTGGGTCTATTTTCACTTCAGTCCCCAGAGGAGTATGTTCCGTACACAGAGGATCCTTGGAACAGATGCTTAAAGGCCCCTTGCTTGGACTCTCTTGAACCTTTTTTACATTATCTGGTTTTTTCTTTAGCCTCTGAGGAAGGGCTAATGTGCATTGCTATAAAGGCTTTTATAAATTCAGACATTTGCTGATCCTCAAGATCCACTTTCTCAGAGTAGGAATTAACAACGGTATGAGACATCTTGTGTAACACTAATAATCGGCACAAATATTTTCCTCCTTTTATGAGGTCTGAAAAAACATGCTTAGACCTGCCCTTTTAAAAAAAAAAAAAAAAAAAACTAAAAAAAACCCTTCGTAGTCTCAATCATTTTAACCTTTTTGCTCAAACACCTCACCGCCATGATTCTCAGAACCCCGGTAAGCTTCATTCTTATTTTCTATTTATTTTCTTATGTTTGAAGAAAAAACTGTTGTGGTTGAGGCAATGGACTTAAGATCCATTTGACTCAATTGTCAGTGCTGGTTCAAATCCTACCAACGGTAATTATTTTTATTTCAAACTCTTTACATTTATAAATATTTAATGTTTATAAGCACTTGTTAAATACAAGGGGTCTATTATATATATATATATATATATATATATATATATATATATATATATATATATATATATATATATATTCCATACTCCTATATAAAATCCACGGCCCCTCATTATATATTCATATATTCATAAATAAGGTCAAAAAGGTCATCAATCAAACTTTTAGCATAAGCTATAGTAATATTACTACTGACACGTGACTGTCTATCAAATACTTCTCTCTGGACTCTCTCTCTAGATTCACTCTTTCTTCAATCAACTTTGCTCTCAGCTCATCAAACTCTGAAATTATTCAACGAATACGCAATGATGTAATCTTCAAAGCGGTCCCAGAGAAGATGGGCTGCCTCCGGAGCGATGAAAGCTTTTGCCTACAATACAGACTTCACAGAGATACTACACTGTGCTGCTGCCCAGAGGACGGCCATGTTAAGATGACTTTGTTTTAAACATCGCACCAACAGAATAAGTATCAAACTTATATTGTGTTTTTACATGTAACTGAACTGAAGCCATGATAGTGATATCGTCACAATACGTAATGTGTGTTTATCCAATTAGATGCTGAACATTGACCAAGCGTACTTAGCCACGTGGAAGCTGATAATGTGTGACTGAACCGAACAATGCACTATGCACTGAACTATTAAGACTGCTTCACTAATGCAGAACTCTATGACCAGAGAGCACATCAAGGATTTATTATGAACATTTAACAATGCATTACTTTTCCTTTAATTTTTTTTATTTGTTTCTTCTTTATACATATGTTTTTAACTATGAAGCCTAACCTTTATTCTTCTTCCTTTGAAAATATGAATAAATGGAATAATAATTTGGCTTGTTAGGTTTATTTTTGTCTTATAACAAATACACATTTATGATTGATTTGAAATACTTAAACATACATAATATTAATTGATAATCTCTTTTCATCATGACTCTAGGGATAATTAAGCCAGAATTGCTAGTTCTTATTGAAGTATTGTGTTTATTATGGTTAACAATTACAATATGCGCTCTAATGGGTATTTTCTGTAATAGTAATTGGTGAGGACACAGTTATGACATAAACCCTAGATATACAACGTAAATATGCACAATATTAATACAGTAGTTTGATATAATTTCATCATGTTTTGTTATTAAGCAGTATTATTTTATTGTTATACTATTTACTGTGCAATGTTTCCTCACTTAAATATACAAATGAATTAATACAGCTCTGCTTTGACGAGAATCAAACTCTTGACCACTTGATTTATGGCTGAAATATAAACCCAACAAATACAAGCATACATACATAAATACATACATACATACATAAAATTGAGCATCTTCCTCTCGCAAAAATCTCTTCCCTCGGAAACTTTTTGAAGACCAACAGTGACAGTTGAGGTAAGTTGGTTCCCTACCATAATTTTATAAAACTTCAACTTTTTAAAATGTTTTAATTTAAATGATTTAATTATGTTTTCTATACATTTCCCATGTATGTATTCTTGTGGTTTTTTTCTTAGAGAATAACAACTTCACACGTTAAGGTAGGTTAGGAATTTAAAAATATAAGATGGATACGTATGCAGTGGTAGTAGTGGTAGATAAAAAAAAGTGGTTAAACCCCTGTATTCCCGAGCCGTGTGGAAAACGGCTGCAATCCCACTTTTTATATTTTGTTGTTAACCTTTATGTAGAGTTCAGGGGGCAGGAGCTAGGGCTTTTCTAATTTCAGCCTGTCAATCATCATTAACCTCTAAGTCAATCATTATCTACATCTATTTAAAGCTGAGTCACATCTATCTCCCTTGTCAAGTGTTTTGCTTTTCCATCCTCCTCCCCCCTCCTTCTTTTGTACCATGTGCCTCTGTCATCAGTCCCCACTGAGGGGCAAGTGATCTCACTGCCCCAACCTCGAGTCAGGCTACGCTATCGTACCTTTGCCTTCGGATAAGGGGGGTTCTCATCGTATGAGTTAGTGGGGACCCCCGGCCACACCTATCATTTCTCAGCTCATGCACTATTACTTAACCCAAATCAGAGGCTCATGGGGGCTCCCAAGTGGCGCATCCAGTAAAAGCGCTCTGCGTGAGTGCAGGATGCGTCCTGGATGTGGATGTCGCCGGTTTGAGTCTGGGCTATGCCACAGCCGACCGTGGATGGGAGTTCCCAGGAGGCGGCGCTCAGTTGTCTGAGCGTCGCCGGGGGAGGAGGGGTCTAGGTCGGCCAGGGTGTCCTCGGCTCACTGCGCACCAGCGACCCCTGTAGTCTGGCCGGGAGCCTGTGGGCTTGCCTGTTAGCTGCCCGGGAGCTGCGTTGTCCTCCTATGCTGTAGCTCCTGGGCAGCTGCATGGTGAATCCGCAGTGTATAAAGAAGCGGTCGGCTGATGGCACACGCTTCGGAGGACAGCATGTGTTCGTCTTTGCTGCTCCCGAGTCAGCACAGGGGTGGTAGCGGTGAGCCGAGCATAAATAATAATTGTCCATTTTCAAATTGGGAGTAAATAAAAAATAATTGACAACGACTAAATTAAAAAAAAATAAAAATAAAAAATCAGAGGCTCATTCTTTCCTCATACTATCTGCTTGGGATTTAGCCTGCTGTGTGTTTAGTGCTCAATATCCCAACTAACCTTTCTACCTTCTATCTAATTCCAGATTCTCAGAGGGAGCTCTCTGCTACCACCGCAAGCAGGTATCCTATAAACAAGGTAACTACTTTTCTGTCCGTTCAATTTTCAGGTTTGCACCCGCTACCTATTCCACCCTCAAGGGATTCAGGTTTGCATCTGCAACCTATCCTCACCTATCCTCAAGGGGTGCTATGCACAATCTTGGAGGACACGCCTCTCCTCATACAGCAAGACAACCTTTTATATGTTTTCTCTAGAGGCATGTCTACCAACTAAAACTACGAACTAACAAACTATTCTAATAGCCTGGCCTCCCACCCTATGAATTATTAGTTTGTTTACAGGTAATGGTGCAAGGGGTTTTAGATTTCTGACAGAAAGTTTAAGATAAAAGCTGTCATTCTTTACCTGTATGGTTTTAATAGTTTGCATTTCCAGTATTCTATTTCATTGAAAAAGGAATGTCATTACACTTTTTTTTGTTATTGGTGTCAAATTATGTGGTCTTTTTTTTTTTTTTTCTTGGCTATGATTGCCCGTTCTGAATTAATAGGCATTGGCACACAAAATAACTTTGTCTTATTTTTATACTTATTATTGAGTCACCCAAAAGCTTTGCACTCTCCATGTTGCACGCTATGGGTTTTCACCACCGTATCCCATAAACACATCCACGCAACTTTTAACTATCAGGGATATCAACGACTTGACAAATCAACTTCTCCTTCTTATTTAAATTACAAATCATCTGTTCTCCAATATTGGACTGACAGTTGTTTTACAGTACTGCCTTTTTCCAGCTTCTCAATGATTTCAAGTTTTTTTTTTTTCAAATCGTCAAAACCACGTGTTTACTTGCAGACCTATTTACGTTCACAACCACACGAAGTGATTGACCTTGACCTAATAATATAATTTTTGTTGTTCTGCAAACACAGTTCATCCGTAAACTGGAAAATCCGCCTACGGATAATCAAGCATAGTGGTACACCTAGAACTCCCAGGTACAGTTTATTAAAGTAAAATGTTAAACAAAGGAAAGCAAGTACAGTTATTCTGAATCAAATGTAAAGTCTTTGTTTTATTCATCAAAATAAATAAATAAATAAATAAATAAATAGTATAAACTTACTTGCAGGAAGGACCAGTCAAGAGTTGTTTCTTGTTTTATACCAGTAAAATTGTCTTATTCCTGTAAGAAATGGTGTCATTGCCACAGAGTGTGCTTCTAAAGTGAGTTAGAGGGTGCTTCATTGCATTCCTAAACTAAACGGTAAAATTTAAAATGAGCGAATCTGCATATCGGCCTGTATGTGTGTGTCTGTGTGTCTTACCGTTTTGACAGCAGATTGCGGTATCACTATTTGCATTTAAATCCCATTCATAATTTTTGTGGGTGTCACCATCTTTCTGTTGATCAGCTCACCCGCTCTGAGAGTCTGTCAGTTTGTTGAGTCAGCGTTGAACCAACGTTCTGGGTCACTAGCTCTTAATGGTCAATTTAAGAATGATTTTGAGAGTTGTTGCTCCTTAACGTTGAATTTAGGAACGCAGCCATAGGAGTAAGAGTATGAGTTCTTTTTTTTTTTCTTGCATAGAATTAGCTAAAATAAGTCAGAAAATGAACTCTAATGATGACAAAGCCTATATGAGTCAGCTGTGCTCAGGCAAAACTGTCAACTTCTATTTTCCCTACCACTGCACACAGGCTTTAGGGACTGTATCTTTGCTTTGCCAAGGCAGTGATGAGAAAATGTAAGGTCTCCTTAAAAATATATTTTCTTGAAAGGTTGGGTTTTTTTTTGGGGGGGGGGGGGGGGGGGGGGGGGGAGACTTTAAATGCATCCACACATTCCCTTTTAGCTCGGCATGGTAATTTTTAAAATGCCAAATACATTTTCTTTTTAAATAATTACAAAATGTTTTCATGGTGACCCTATGGCTATATTTTAACTTAAAACTGCTAACATCATATGAGATAATGTGAATGCAACAACACACACCAACATTGTCTTATTCATTGCAATATAAAATATATGTTAATATCATTTTTACTAGATCATTTCTGGTCGAAGCCAAGGGGGTCATATTTTTGGCTGGGTGACAAAAATAAGAGCTAAATACTAATGTAATAAATATGACAGCAAAGACTTGCATGGTCAAAATTGCATACCTACCATGTAGTTTGTTATTTGTTAGACTGAACAGTTTCCCTAGTGTTGACTTGTGCTCTAATAAAATGAATTGTGATCTGACATTTATTTTGTTTTCTCTATGTCAAAATAACTTACCAATTATAAGCCATCAGGTATATTTAAACAATGAACACTTAATCAAGACATTAAATATATTTTCAACCACTTAATATCATCCATTTTCTTATGCCTTAAACACTTGCAACCTTGTAACAACTCAGGACTATTATTTCAGGACCAACCCGTGGATTAAAACAATGCAATACACGCCGCTGAATTGCCTGTTTCTCATTGTTATTGTTTACTGCTATTTTGTCATCAGATTTTGGGATATAAAAATAAATAACATTGCATCTAGATTATTGGTACCTGTCTGTTCTTTGATCTTTCCTGCACCTGCACACTGTAAACCACTTTGCCACCCTTATATTTTAACATTACATTCTTAAACTCAGTGAGCATATTAAAAGTTCAATATAAAGCCATACAGATAAATACAAGGCTAAGTTATCAAACAGTAAGTTTAATATTGTAGGCACCTTTTTTTTTTTTTTTTAGTGGTTGCCTCTGACGATGGATCCAGTTGGATCTGTAGCTGGACTTGGATGTCTACGCTTCAACCTGTGTAGCTATAATTAATTTGCATAATTTGTATTTTTTTTTTTGTTTTGACAACCTAGGTCAGTGCGACAGTTGGACACATCGGATATTAATAAACGTTTAAACACATAAAAAAAAACAAAATTGACACTAACCGACGTAGATTTTGGATACTGTTTGTTGGGTTGTTTTTTCTAGTGTGCAGTTTCCTATTAACTGAAGCCATTGTTTTCTGAGAGAGGTAGTTGTTAGTGGAAGTTTTAGGGGAGGTTGTCACAAAGACGGCTGGAGTGGAGGACGTCAGACCAGAAACAGGAACCAGGAAATAAACAAAGAGAGTGGTGGAGTTGGGTGGACCTGAGCAAATAGTCTCGCTCAGCATTTAATAGTGCACAGACAGACAGAAAATAAAAGGTTGCAAGACAAACAAAAACACAGGACACGGCACATTCGCCAAATTAAAGAGACAAACAAAAAACAAACTAACCCTAAACAAACACGGTGAGCTGATATTTCTAACTACCATTATTATTTTATGCAGCTGTACAGAGACTCGATTGCTAATCAATCATTCAATTGGAGTCGTGGTACATTTTAATACAATACAATTAATACAATTAATAAAGTGCAGTTCTCTGTGCTCACATATTATTAATTTTTACTTGCATGTGAAGTGCTGGGCAATCCTCGTGCCCAAATACAAATATACATTTTAAACACTTGAGTTACACAGACCCATTTATATCCCGTGTACCAATGACTATACACCAACATTAACACACAACATACAACACAAAATACACACAGGGGCGGGCACTTTGCCACAGGAGGCAGACAAGCTGTGCAGCAAAATTGCTATGCATATTTTTACGCATTAAATTGAGTGCGTATTTCAGATTTTTTAATACGTAAAAACAGTAGGTATGCAGTTTACCAGACCACTGCCGTATAGTTTATTTATAATATGTTTATGTTTTAAAACACAAGACTAAGCTCAGAATTATCTTCAGAAACAAACAAAAAAAGGTAATGAATACCAAAAAGTATTTATTCTAGTGCTGGGATATTCGACATAAGTATTCGAATATTCGTTCATTTGCAAGACTTTATCAAAACCATTATAGGTAACATTGTATTAAAGCTGAAAAATATCCCATAAATAAGAAAGACCTTACACTTGTGAATTAACTACAAAACAAAGGCTGCCATACAGTAGTTATGGTTAAAAAAAAATAAAAATAAAACCTGTGTATAGATAATGCATTTAGTTAATAAACCCTGCCCTTGTTGAGTCATGGCAATAAACAATGTGGCCGTAGACACATTTTCACAAATAACTTAAAGATACAAATGGCAAAATCATAGATGAAGAGGAAAAAAATAGCAAATATATTAAATTATTACTTTTCACAAGTTTTTTACAAAGGAAGACACAAACAACATGCCCCACATGTCGCAGCAGCAGCAGCAAAATGATCTAGACAGCATTCTAAAATGATCTAGACAGCATTCAGAACTGGGCAGACACATGGCAAATGACATTTAAAAGAGAAAAGTGTAAGGTACTGCACACAGGCAATACAAATGTCAACTATAAATCATGAAATTGAAGAAGGAATCAATGAAAAAGATCTAGGAGTTTATGTTACCGCAGAAATGTCTTACATTAGACAATGTGGGGAAGCTATAAAAAAGGCCAACAAAATGCTCAGATATATAATGAAAAGTGTTGAATTTAAATCAAGGGAAGTAATATTAAAACTTTGCAATGCATGAGTACGACTTCATTTAGAATATTGTGTTCAGTTCTGGTCGCCTTGCTACAAAAAGGATATTGCTGCTCTAGAATGATACCAGAATTATTCCAGGTTTAAAAGGCATGTCATATGCAGACAGGCTTAAAGAATCTACTCAGTCTTGAACAAGGAGGACTACACAGCGATCTGATTCAAGCATTCAAAATTCAAAAAGTAAATGACAATGTTGACCCAGGGGACTTTCAAGTTGAGAAAAGAAACAAGGGCCAGGGGTCACAAATTGAGATTAGATAAAGGGGCATTCAGAACAGAAAATAGGAGGCACATTTCTACATAAAGAATTGTGGGAGTCTGGAACCAAGTCCCCAATAATGTTATTGAAGCTGCTTGATGAGATCTTGGGATCAATAAGCTACTAGCAAACAAACGAGCAAGACTGGCTGAATGTCCTCCTCTCATTTGTAAACTTTCTTATGTTCTTAAAATAAATGTGGAAAAGGCGGCATTGCACAATGCAAAAAACTAAAACAAAAACCAAAAAAAAAACATTACAGTGAACATAACCAAAACTAGGATTGCATCATTATAGAAAAATAAAACATTGATCACTAGATGAGCCATTACTTTTACAAGTTGGAGTGACATACCTGTATCATATTGCAGAAAGAAACGATACCCAAATCAGAAGCGTCACTGGCAATATACACTATATATATATATATATATATATATATATATATATATATATATATATATATATATATAGTAATTCAAATATTACTCAATGAGATACAAAATGTTCTTGCTAATTTAGAAACTTGCACAAATTCTGGCAAGGTGATAAAAACATGTTTGCCTTCAAAAACATGATGTTAGTTCAGATATTCAGATATTTCTCCCAGCACTACTTCAATCAGATCAATTTTGCAAACTTCTCAATGACAGTGCCAGGCTCTTGAGTCAGAGTGGTTTCCAGAGTGCTGTCAGAAGAACAGAGTGGCACAGATCAGGCTTTTGTTGCACTTCCAAGCCAGAAGATTCTGTCTGCTTATGGCTTTTAACTCAAAAAGCACATAGATAACAGACACATAATGTCTACAAGGGTCCCAGGAACAGGAGTAGCATATACTGTACCTTTTCAAAATAATGAAAACATTAGGGGCTCAATTTTGTTGACGGGGCAAACATTTCATACCCTTGAAAATTAATTTATTCTAGACCGTTTCATATTTTTAAGTGTACCTTTATTTTGTTTATCAAGTTTGAAACGTATGCACAAAGACAGCAAAATATTAAGTGCATATATCAAGTGTAAAAATTCATGTTGGACTATTAAGACTTTTCAGAAATGATTAACTAATATATGACACCAGTGGTAACATGTATTATCTATATATATATATATATATATATATATATATATATATATATATATATATATATATATATATATATATATATATATATATATATAGATTCAGAGCAGCACTAAAGTTAATGGCACCACATTCAAAATCACAATTCCCAACCCAAAATAAACTCCATTGCAAACCGTCTGAAGTATGTATTATAAAAAACAATGTTGTCTATGAATATAACAAAACATTGCAATCACATATGCAAACATTGTTCAACAAATGCACATATTTGTAAATACTGCATTAACAAATGGTGCTATAGCAATTTGGTGCACTGGCAACTTATTCTTCATGAACATCACGGCAAAGGCAATCGCTAGGGCTACGATCAGCTTATAGGGCATGTCAGTTGCTCTTGATTTGCTAGCTGCTTCTGCCTCCCACGTTTTCTTTTTTTGGTCAGCGCTAACAAATTCCCACTAGCACATGGATAGTGTTCCCAAATGTTATTTCACCACTACAGTATGAATGTGTTCATAGCATATTTTGAAACCAAAGGATTTCCTACTATTTAAATTAGCTGTATCTTGGTTTTAGATCAAATAAATAAATGATGATGGCAAGTAATTGTTTTATTTTTATTTAGTATCATGAATAACAAAATATGAGAAACACAGGAAACCTCCAGAGGTGACATTCATTAAGTTCCAAGGAAACAGTTTATTTGTAACATGCAACATTACTACCACTTTCCTTCTATTGAAATGGAAAGTTAAAACTTTCGCAGCAGAAACATGTCACCAGGCCTGCTTCCAGGATCTGACAGAAATCTGTTTGTCATTATGTAAAGCAGGCAACATGCTGTTAAAACAAATGCACGTTCAAATAATATAACAAAAGTACTGTTATAGCTTCAAATCATGTACCTGTTTGATATCTCTATTCAAAATTGTTATAGCATTATGCACTGACTGAAAATATATTGAAGGATGCTTGTTCTTTTGGTAGAAGAAACATATTTGGCATATAAAAATAATTTCATCACATTTTCTGCTTTCAAACCAAGAATACAAACCAAGAATCACAATTGGCAGCTTTTATGTAAATTACATTTGATCAATGCCAACCTTGGAACACAGTATGCATTAAAAAAACGTGCTTTGCATGTAGTACTGTATAAGAGAAGATTAGCAATAAATGTCTGGATATCATACATACTCCAAATGATTACTGTATCTCATTACAAAAGATCATGAACACAGCTGGCATAGTGCCTCCTATAACCATTGTACCGGTGCTGACCCTTGGCATCAGTATGCTGTTTGCTAATTCTCTAGACCTGCCAGCAAAACAGGAATCTAAACTCGCAGACAGATTCTGGATCATATTCATGCAAAGCATAATGTGTTTTTCTTAGAGCAGGTTGTGATATCTGCATAATTTAACACAAACGTGATGCTGATCAGGAGGAAGGTCTTTGGTTAGTAGCTTCAATGAACCCTATGTGAACAGGACAAGTGAAGTAACTCTTGCACATAGTAGCACTGAAATTATTTTTAATCCTAATGGTGGAAATCAACCAATCCAATATGTTTTTGCCTTATGTGTATGGGCTGTACAATGTTATACAGGTTCAAAATATCTGTATTGATTATTCAGCCTTCAATAAATCTGGTATGCACTGCAAATACTATGTGCATGCAGAATATCATTCTAACTGTGTTTTAAATGCCCTCTAAGTAGAATGTCTTTGATGTGTTTATTATATAGCAATGTGGACTGCTTGTCTGCTATCTTGGCCTGGTCACTCTTTCAAATGAGAAACTGTTTCTACCTAGTAATTGGTAGTTAATAGTCTTTCATTTAAGAACTCTTTCTCTACTACAATGGCATAAACATTATAATTAGACATGTTTTTAATAGGTAAGCTTGACCTTGGTACAGCTTCCTACACAATGTGTCATTGGCTAACACCCATGCCTTTGGATGTTGCTTCATGTACTGTACTTTAAACAAGTTGAAACTAACTAACAGTTTTAATACAGGATAACGTGCCATTATTAGCAACAATCAAGCATCTGCCAT
This sequence comes from Polyodon spathula, assembly GCF_017654505.1. Taxonomy (NCBI): domain Eukaryota; kingdom Metazoa; phylum Chordata; class Actinopteri; order Acipenseriformes; family Polyodontidae; genus Polyodon; species Polyodon spathula. The sequence continues at coordinate 37,151,890 of NC_054535.1, forward strand.
GGGCTAAAAAAAATAATCTTGGTTGAGGAATTAAGAGTTATTACAGTTACTGACAAGCCTACAACCTTGCAGCACAGGCTATATATTACCCCATTAAATACCGTCTGTCCGAGCCAAGTGGCTCATAACTGTGCCTGAAAAGCTGCTCAAAGTGTGAAAGGAAATGTAAACCAAAAAATATATCACATTTATCTCAGCAACAGCTAGTTATGAAAAACCGGTAATAATCAAAATATTATATATTCTATATATAATATATATATATACTCTTCCTATTATCTATATATATATGATTACATAATAGTAAATTTCACACTTATTTTGTGATTTCAAACGTTATGTTTACTTGACAAAATGAATAATAATATTAAGCAGTGGCTTAACAAATCCTAACAAGTGCAAAAACACATTTCAGTTTAGTTTAGTTGTTCTGTTTTTGCTGTGCAGCGAGATTTACTCAGAGAGAATTACTGAATCGTTTTTATAATACACAGTTTTTATAAATATTTTCCCAACTGAAAATAGTCAGACTTTCATAATAAAAATAGTTTATTTTTAAACACGACAATGACAGAATTAAGTGAAATACACCAAGTATCTTTCTAGTGAGCTAAGCCTTTTCAACTTTTAAACGTATCTGATTACCAGGCTTGAAACAGAACACAAATGAATTGTGCCCTAATAGAAAAGAAAAATCTTCTGTAGAATAAATGTATTGCTCTTTTGCGGTTTTCCCTTGCTTTTTCCATTGATTCACCATGTTTATTAATATGTTTTACCACTCCTCTGGGCTTTACAATGTCTACGTATGCTTTACCAACTTTTACTGATTAAACTTTTTGCATTTTCTTATTTATTTGGTATACAGTACCTGTAATTTACCTTTGATATTTCAACTGAATATCACCATAATGCAGTAATTTCTCCCATTATGTGTAATTTAACATATTTGAATATTGTCATATTTGTCTCAGCAAGGTCAAATGTCAAATTGTTTAAAGGGATGATTCCTTAACAAGAAAATTCTTAATAGTAGCATTAATTAATATTTTCAGCAAATCTGTACAATAAAAACATTTCACTGTTACTGATAACTTAATAACCGGTTCCTGTTAACAATACCATGCCTGGAGAAGGGACTGCAAATCATCTAAACCCAGGGTACTTAATACATGGTATATATGTAACAGCAATATGGATGTATCTCAGCTGTTCAATATTAATTATTCACCTCCACAGATTTCAATTTCACATTTTTACAACTTATTATGAAAAAGGATTCAAAGCAAAAACATTTTGTGGAGACACTGTGCTCAGTCCTGTGGCAAGCAGTCGTTGTAGAAGGAGATCCAAGTATACATGGCAGTATATCTGGTATTCCAATAGGAACTTTCCAAAGGGAGTTTCAGTTTATCAGTGGTATCTGTGAGGTTGAGGAGGAGGGATAGCAGATATATGACTGTTTAAAGAAAGTCCTACATAGCCAGATACTGTATAATAAGAAACATTATAAAGTATTGACTTCCCAGGAACGTATAGGTATAAACTGTGTGAAATACATTTGCACACGAATAACTTGATATACAGAACTTTGTTTTTACTAGTTGTTTTTGTGCAATTATTTATTTATTAACTGAAAAAGCAACACCCCCTTCCTTGAGAAATACCACAGCTGATAGCTTGGTGGTGGCATGTCATGTGGTATTGCACCTTATGTTGTAAATAAATAAAACCCTGATGCCCATGTGACGTTTGCAATCATAATCCCTCCATCTCTATCTCACAATCTACCACTGAACTCCCAAACCCTTTTACATTGGGATGTTTGTAATAAAACGTTATTCTAATCACCACAAACTAATCTGAGACATCCTTCACTTCAGAAGTCCATTTGGTTTCTCCTCTGCAAAGTTTTTTATGCCCCGATTCCACCAGCACCATGAAGCCAGTCCAAAACACGAATCTCGTTCCAGTATCAAACGGGCTGTCACTGGTTTCAACTACCATCCAATCTGCAACCGGACAAAGGTAAGAGATTGTCTATATGCTGTAGCATGCTTTTGTTATTGCCATTTATAACTGCTTTACTTTTACCTACCTCCAATATTTTCCTGATAGTATCATTAATTGAGAAGACCTCTATTCTACCTTATTTTTGAATGCTATCTGTGCTTTAACACTAACCTTTTGTATCCCTCATCAGGTAGCTTCCTCCTTCCCATGACAGCCATTTGGAGAGAACGAGTTCTGATAGCCAACAATGCTAACGGGATTATATAGTCTTAAATCAAACCAGTTTGTTCTTGCCTGCTGCTGATGGAAATGATTGTGACTGATCTCAAATTGCTATCAGTTCTGTCCCAGTGGCATATGGAATGGTGGCATTCGTTTTCAACTGCTATCAATCAAGCATTTAAAGAAGCATTAATCAGTTAAAAAAATAAAAGACAGCAATGACCAGAGCAGACACAGGCAGATGTGAGTTTGTGTGCATCCCTTCTAGTTACATCTTACCCAGAAGTTGTTTTCTAATGGGCTGTTTGTGGGACCCTAGGAGAGGAAGTGGGAAAAAAAAGAAAGCCTGCATATGGGGGTTCCTAAGTGTGTCCAGCCAGCATGTGCCAATACAGAACTCAGCTCACATCCCATTATGTTAACTGGTTTTGCCTCTCTGTGGTTACTGATTATAAAAAATAAGTGTCAAAACCACTGTTTTAAAATAGAAATGTATATTTGTGTTTGCCCATTATGTAATGTGTTAGTAAAATATTATATTGACATGCATTTTTCAAGAAATTGTAATCTGCCTTCAACAGTTTGAATTTGAACCAGATTGATGTAGTAGTAGAGATGGCAATCAATTCAATGTTACAATACCTTACTGCTTTTAAGACTTGTATTCCATAAAAACAAGCTACTGAAAATGTAGATTTTTTAAGTGGCATGATTGGAAATGAGAACGTACATATCCTGATCAAAAATAATATTTTAATCAAAACTAAATATTTTCTGTTAAGAATAAGATAATGACTTTCAGAATACATTTCTTAACATAAATGATGATGGTGATTATGAAAATTGTATTGCATAATGATTTTAGCAGGGCATTAGGGGGGGAAAAAAAAAATTCAAGGGCCTTTAAAATGAGATCTGTCGTAATTTATTTTCAGTAAGCCTCAATCATTATTCTTACTGTACATAGACACTAAAACATTATTGTTGTAAGATACTGTATTTACTACAATATGCCTTTTTTTGATCTGCACTATAAAAGTCAGTGTATCCTATTCTAGCATGTTGTTAGCACTAGATACAAAAAAAAAAACCTATGCTCTTATCTACTAAAAAATGTTCTCTACCTTTGACTAAAAGAAGGAGGGACCCCTACATCCACAGCCAGATCTTCCTGCTGAGGCCTGTTACTGCTTCAGGCTTTTAATTTCTTCTGACACACAATGCTTGACTCCTGTCTGAGTAGAGATGCTGATAATGAAATGCCCACGCCCAATAGCAAGCCTGTAACCAACTGAGACAGTATCCCTCAGGATATAGTGCAAGCACCTAAACCAGCTGTGAAAAGAAAATATTCTATGAAATGTGAAATTAAGATCTCACCTTTGGCTGGGTAAATAAAAAGGATAAAGTAGATTTTTTTTTTTTAATGACATTACAGGTTTGGTGGTCATTTATGTATGCAGTTAGTCTGGTAATCTAAGTTTCTAGACCTTCATAAAATGCTAACTGCATCATTTGAATCATTTTTGATGTTGACACATAAAACAAAATAATATGCATTCTTTATGTACACAGACCCTGAAGAGTTGACCTTCATGAGACCCCTGAGTAAATCTTTTAGATACAATGCTATATTGCTGCCATTTTTGCTATAAGGGTCAGAATATTTTGGCACATAATTTAGACAAATGCATTTTTCATATCTACTCCCACAGTTAATTGTTTGGTTTGGATTAAAATTGTGAATGCATGAAAAGTTGTTTTTATCTAAAAATTGATAAATCCTCCTGTTAAATTCTCTGGAGAGTCAAAAGATTATTCCACTTGTTCTGTCACTTGTGACTCTTCTGTGTCATTTTCAGTAGATTTCTCATATAAGACATGATCCTTCAGGAAATAGTATGCCTTATTTGACATAATCACAATAATATGGAATTGGTTGAACTGGGCTGAGTTACCTCACTCTTTTTACTCCAGCGCCTTGATTTACTGTCCACAATAAACAGATTTATTGGTTTGATTATTTATTTGCCATTAGACAAAAATCAATTTAAGGCTGGGTGAAGGGACAGATAAGCAATTGTTCAGGGATAGGTCTTTGACATAAATATTCCTATAATCTGAATACATTATGTATCCTAACACCTAAATGTTCTTCCATAGATTAAGTTTAACCAGAAAATCTATGGGACCTTACTGCAGTGTACACTTCAGGGTTACCTTGTTGGGATGCAGATCTGACATATTAATTAACTGTGTCTTTGTGTGAAGCAGCTGATACTTTTAAATCTTCTAGCTATGCCTCTTAGCTTCATTCCTTCTTTTCCTCAGCCCATCTCCCAAATAAACTACTGTTCATATATGACATTACTTCAATCATGAAGACTCAATAATGGTAAAGATTTAGATCTATAATACCATTCCATACTATCTCTTTTTTTGCCTCCTGATGTTAAGCAACACTAGCAAAAATACTTTCAAGTCGAAGATGGCCACCAAAAACATCATTATGGGAATTATGCCTGCCTATTGGTAGATGTCACTGAGCTCTTTCTATCAAAGCTGCCGAGAGTTCCTCTCCTCTCGGTGACCCCTCGGTTCTGCCTACCGAGGGTACATATCCGCCACGTAGGGGAGACTCACTCTCTTTTCGCTTCTCAAGATTGGTACGGTAAGACCTCTGTGTTGCATTGAGTTTGTATTGCTTAATGAGTTATTGCTAGTTCCCCTGCACTTCCCGGAATTAGTAGCTTTTAATTCGTAGCTTTTTTTCTGATTCTTACTATTTAGCACCTGCTCGCTCCGCGTATCAGGCTGCTTCTCTTCTGTCTGTCGTCGCAGGTCAGGCCTTGTTGTTTAGATTGTAGCTGCACATCCCCGTGCTTGCGCAGAGGACTAGCTGCAGCGGGCCCCCTTCAGCCTGACCAGCCGTGTACTCCTCACTGAGGCTTGCCCTGTTGTCGAAATGAGATATATGCAGGCTGCGTCGGTCTTCACCACGTGTGTAGGCCTTACAATCGAACAGACAGTGTGCTCTCCCCCATCTGTACTGTTGTATTATCTATTATTGCAATATTTGTATTATTTTATTGTGATTTACTGTGTTGTACAAAGTCAATCACCCACCGCGGCTTCAGTTCATGTGTGTGACCAAACAGTCAGGGTAGGCACCGTTGCATAGCTGCCCCCGGTGTTTTTTAAATACAACGGTGCGTGCTTGGCCCGTGCTACTTAGGTGCTACGGTGCGCAGGGTACTCACAGTACCGCTACAGGCAAGTGCGTCGGTGCTGCACAGTATTCGATGCATGCAGTGCACGTGGTACGCACGGTGCCCAGCGCTGCACGGTACTCGGTGCAAGTGGTAAGCAGTGCTCGGTGCACACGGTACCCGGTGCACCTGGTGCACGTTATACTGGTGCTGCACGGCACTCGGTGCACGCTGTGCACATGGTGCTCAGTGCACGTGGTGCGCATTGTACCCAGTGCTGCATGGCATGCACGGTCCCCAGCGCTGCATGGTACTTGGTGCAAGTGTGCACATAGTACTCGGTGCAAGTGGTAAGAACAGTGCTCGGTGCACTCGGTACCCGGTGCACCCGGTGCACGTTATACTGGTGCTGCACAGCACTCGGTGCACGCTGTGCACACGGTGCTTGGTGCACGTGATGCGCATTGTACCCAGTGCTGCATGGCACGCACGGTGCATGCGGTGCACATGGTACACACAGTGCACATGGTACGCACGACTCCATGTGGTGTGCACGATATCTGGCGCTAGTGTGGGATCACACTGCTGCACGGTAAACGTTACACATAGTGCATGGTACTCTGCGCACAGAGCTTGGGTTGCATGGTGGAAGCAGTGCACATGGTGCTTGGCCACTGCTACAGACCTAGCGCAACAGTGCCTGTCCAGCTACTACGCTCTTTTTCTGTGTAACAGCCTGCATTGCTTTGCAATTGCAGTCTGCTTAAACCTTACAGTGCTCACTGTTTTGTGTTTTCCTCTGCTATTGCAGTTTAAAAAGAAAAAGAGATGCGTGATCCTCCATCGGACCCCGGCTCTGCCATGCTCTGTAGAGTTGAATCAAGCTGACTGCCTCAGCTTGCCAACTCGGCGCACTGTCTTAAAAACAACACTGAATCAGTTACCCACATTGCCGTGGTAACTGTTATTTTTACCCACACAGCTTGCTGTAGAGTATGTATGTATTTGTTTCTTTACTGCCTTGCACTTTAGAAATAATAGTAATACAAGCGATATTCCTCCACCGGGACTCTGCTGGCCCCGCTGTTGAGTGGCTTTCGTCAGCTTGTTTCAGCCCGCCTACTCAGCACGCTGTTTAAAAAAAAAAAGCAATTACACGTGCTGCCGTTTTAACCTCACAACCTTGCTGTTGTGTGTGTATATGTGTTTTCTTTACTGCTTTGCAGTTTAAAAAGAAAATATAGTATGATTTCCACTGGGACCCAGCTCTGCTGCGCCCCGCTGTTGTGTTGCATACACTGGCTTGTTTCAGCCCGCATACACGGTGGGCTGGGAAAACAAGACAAAATCAGTTACACACTTTGCCATGGTGACAGTTATTTTTTATCCACACAGCTTTCTGTGGTGTGTGTGTATTCCTTTCTTTACTGCCTTTCAATTGCATCAAAAAATAGAAATTTTCATGCACAATAAAGGGAAAGAAATTAGAAAGCTTTCAGATGCAAAGTGGTTGTGTGATTTGGTATAACCGAACAGCTCAAAAATTTGAATGTGAAACTGCAAGGCTGTAAACAAGTCATTATGTATGATGCATAATCAAATGTATGATGCTGTTAAGATGCCTAAGCTACAGTTACTCGTGTGGGAAAAATACAAGCAGCAAGGAAACCTTTCCCATTTCCTAAAGTATCAAGCTGTATGTGATTCTATGGCGGATTTTACTTTTCCTGGTAGTGTGTTTGCTGCAAAACTAAACGTGTTGTGTGTTGATTTTGAGCACCGTTTTTCAGATTTTTCGCAAATGTAGACGTGCCTGTTCCAGCTTTTTTCAAACCCGTTTGGCATAGATGTGAAAACTGCACCAGAAGCCATCCAGATGTAATTTATTAAATTGCAGTACAATAGCGCACTGAAAGCGAAGTTTGATTCTGTCTCGACTGAGCAGTTTTACCCATTCCTTCCAGCCACATTCCCACAGCTCCACATTCAGGCTGCACAGGTCATGTCAGTACCAACTTCTGCGAATAGCAATTTTCATTGATGAAGATTAATAAATCTGCTGAAAGATCTCACTTGAAATCTGCCCATCTGACTGGGTCTCAGCCTCAACAATGCCAGAGCCAATTAATAGCAAGCTTACCTGTCTGATGACAGAGTAGCAGCTCTCCAGCACCAACTCTCCCTGTTTCGACACGGATCGAGAGTGCCCCTTGTCTTGTGCCGCAGCAATATCAGACATCGAGCTGGGCTTGCTGCGCATGCACCTGCTGCAAGCATGGCTCAATGCGTTCCATCTGCATCCCAAGCATGACAGACACCGTTGTCCGACAGTGTGTCTTGCATGCTTGGTGGACCTGCACTGGTGGAGGACTACCTCTCACCAGCAACAAGGAGTCTGAATGGGAGTAGTTTCCAACCGCGGTATAGTGACGTCGGACGCCTCCAACACAGGTTGGGGCGCGATCTGGAAAGGCATAGGAATCAGCAGGTCCTGGTCGGGCCGCTGGACGTCCCTGCATATCAATATCCTGGAGCTGTAGGCGGGTTTCCTTGCCCTCCAGTGCTTCCTACCCGTGGTGCGTAACAAGCATGCGTTGATCCGCACGGACAGCACATCAGTGATGGTGTATGTCAACCACCAGGGTGGCCTTTGGTCCCCGGGGTTATATCTCCTCACCTTCAGGCTTTTGACTTGGGCCCAACGGAACCTGCTGTCCCTTCGGGCGACGCATGTCCCAGGCGTGGACAATCGGGCGGCGGACCTCCTCTCGAGGGAGGGTCCGCATCCGTCGGAGTGGCGGCTCCACCCTCAGGTGGTGCAGCGCATCTGGGAATGGTTTGGGAAGGCGCAGGTCGATCTCTTCGCCTCGGCGGAGATGACTCTTTACCCTCTGTGGTACTCCCTCCACTGCTTCGGTGGTCCACATTTCCTGGCTTCCTGGTTTCTCCGAGGAGCTCCGTGGTTGTGCCCTCCTAGGAGGGCTATACTCCCTGAATGGAGCCTTGAGGTTGTACTTGAGGCTCTCACACAGGCCCAGTTTGAGCCTATGTACTCCATTGAGTTGAACTATCTGTCCATGAAAGACAGGCTTCCTCTTGGCTATCACCTCTGCAAACCCTGCTTTTCTCTCCAAGGTGGTTTCAGCCTTCCACATGAATCAGTCTGTGGAATTGGAGTCCACTGTTTGCTTTGGCAGAGGATAGGAAGTTGAACTTTTTCTAAAAAAATATAAAATACCAAGAAATGTGACAATATTAAGACAATTATCTTCAAATTGCATACATTTTCCATCACACCAGAACGCGTTTTTTTTTTTTTTTTTTTTTTAATATTCAGTAAGTCAAAGGCTGAGTGGGATCCAATCGATTAGTTCAATTCCGCTGCACAGATTGATCCATTAAAACCCAAGATGAAATCGGACCAGCTGTCATGCTGCTTTTCTCCTAAAGTAGAATGCTCAGATCTGCTTCATCTGATTCCAGTTTTCCATTGCAAAAGCACTCAGTTTTTATAATTGATGCACCTTTCAAACCTACAAATGGAGACTCAAGCTTCCTAATATTTCCCTTTAGGTGTTTTTATGTATTTTTTATTGTAAAGGCACCTAAGCGGAATGTTCTGAACTAAGCCAGCCTTGGAATGGCTTGCGCTCAGCTCTTCATGCAGTTAGTAAATTCCTTTTCAGAATAATGTTTTCCACACAAAGCCTACTTCTCAGTTTACTTGTCAAATACAAAGTACCAGAAAGAGCCTGGGGCCATCACTGCAGTTCCTATTTCCCAACTTAATGTTACTTTGAGGGGGAATTTATTTAAAAATATATTTAAAGCAGACAGTGACCAAAATATACATGCTACAAGAGGGACCAAATAGTCATTTAAACTGTGCATAATCTCTCTTTGTGCAAGACGAGTAGAAATAATTCATTTTTGAGAACAGAAGTGGTTCACAGTTAAATGTGCTCTTTGAAGCCACTAAACCATATTAAGTAACCTACCTTATCAGAAAAATATCAAATGGGTGTCATTAGTAGCGTTTATTTTTCTATTTATTTATTTATTTATCTTATGTAGACATGTTTTCAAAAGGTTGTAAATGACAACTCCAGTGTTAATCAACAAATCAGTATGTAGCATTGATTTTGTCATTTTCAAGCAGTCGCTATGCCTGTTTCGTTATTAAACAACATGCTAATATGATTTCCGAAATTATGTTGATTTACGAAATAATGTTAATGATGAGCAGTGCTTCTTGTGACTATTTGTTTTGTTTGCATGGGAATTTAAAAGGAAATTCATGTTAATTGTCATAATTTATCAGGAGTTAATTTGCCCAAGGAAAAGGAGGGTTTTAATAAACGAAAAACTGTATAACTCACCTTGAAACAGAAATTTAGCAGACCGTGTCTGTGATGCCAACGGTACAGGGAGAGAGAGAGAGAGAACAGGACCAGAGTTAATTTCTTACCTAGATAATTCAATATTTTAGCCTATTCTATACCTGTTGTTGTCTATGAGATTTAACCATTTGTAGCCTACGGAACAAATATTGCCAAATTTGTATACCGTTATTTGCCCCCAGTGTAATGTTACTACCAAGAAATGATCAATGAAACTGTGGTCTATTTGAACTCTAGATACATACATTGGATGTCAGCTAACCTTTACTGTAGATTGTATTTGAATTATACAAATAAAAACCTAACATTAAATAATGAAATCTTGGTATAGAAAATGGCATATTAGATATTACAATAACATTTTCTTATGTGATTGCGGATTTGCAAAGCATCCTTGGCTTTTAACGGCTGTGTCTAATCCACACAAGAATGAAGAACAGACATACAAGGGCACACAGATCCACTAGGAATGTGATCAAGATCATTGTCATGGATTTTGCCGAAACGTATTTGTAATGTTGTCAGATTCCACCCACACTTTATGTACAATGTACACTTTCACCTTCACATGCTTTTAGGCATAGAAAATGTTCTTATAATACTGTAAGTGTTCGGTGGCTACTTCCAATCATGTTGAGTTTATTTATCATGGAGGGGAGCAAACAGTATCAGAGAAAATGTATGATTAGAGGAATTCACTGAACAATTAATTATAAACAAATTGTGTATTGGGTTAGGAGAGATCTATCATAATTTTAAGAGCTTAATAAATATGAGGTAAACCCCACCCCTGTGCATATTTAGTTTGTTTTGTATTTGTGTCGTGTTTTATGATTTAAATGTATGTATTTGTGCACAGTGTTTTAGATTGGCAGGGAAGTATTGATTGCCTTTCCTGCCAAAGCAGTTCACATGCAGACTGTGCCTGTGTCCCACTGAATGATTTAACAAGCAGTCGAGCCCAGGCACTGCTGCATAAAAGAGGTGAAACTCTCTCACTCTGGGTTGCGTGTTCAGAGGAGGAACGAGAGAGCCAAACAGTAAGATTTCTTAAACTAGAAACAATTGCTACCTGTGCTGGTTTTATTGGATTCTAGCCTGAAGCGATGTACATACAAAAAATAACAATATCTGTGAATTTATCATTTAACTTTATTACTAAAAAAAAATAAAGTAGGGGGTCCCCGAGTGGCCCCCAGTCTGGTAGAAGCGCAGCCGCGTGGTGCGCAGGGTGAGTCATACAGCGCAGGTTCGCGTCCTGGCTGTGTGAAGTAGGTTGATGTTCACTGGGGACTCTGAAGAAAGCATCGCATTGGCTTTGGCGCTCCCATAGCTCTACAGTGAACCCTGCTGGCCAGGTGTCCAGTGTGCTCAGAGCAGACACCTGCAGAGCTGGCCTTTGTCCTCTAGAGGTCAGTAGCTCGCTGACTTCCGCTCTCAAGTTCCTGGATGAAAAAGGAAGGGCGTGGGATTGGAGGACGCCCACTGAATCTTCGGGTCTCCTTGAAAAGCAATTGGGCATTCCAAATTGGGAGAAAATCAAGGGGAAAAATTATAATTGACCACAATTCAATAATAATAATAATAATAATAATAAATAATAATAATAATAATAATAATAATTGTTTATGTGTGCTCTGATATGGCAAGGTTGAGGAAGCACAGTTGTATTATAAACTATGTATCAAAGGATCACCTCAGTCTGAATGAACATCTCAATATTGTGTGGAGATATTTGATATATTGGAAAAAGTTGACTATCTCTAAACATTTTGCAATAAATATGAATCTTTTCCACCTCAGGTATGACACTGGCAAATACCCTTTCATTGGCAAATACTTGGTTTGTACATGCACAAGTGTGGAGATTGGAGATTAATAGTCTGCAGCCTGCTCTGAATGTATTTCAGATTTCTTACGGCTCTTCTGTCAATAAAGGGCATAATTTTATGATAAATATGCAATCCCAATCTTCCTGAAGCTGTTAATTGAGGTATTACATGGCAGCCTGGTTGCAATAAATATGCACAACCAGCTTCGGCAGAAATAATAAATTCCCAGAAGGGTTGGTGCACATCTTTTTTTCTCCCTGCCTGCCTGTTTTGTTTTGTTTTTTTATCGCCTGAGAAACAGCAAGAGATCAATGGGTTAGATTTGGCTATGTATACATTGCATTGAGTAAACAAAACTGATGTATAACTGCTTACAAATAAGATGTTTGAAATCAAATCACTTATGATGTATACGCTGAGTGAGTGGACTATAAGGTACAGTTGGCGCTTAAAGATCCTATTCATGAATCATGACAGAGTACCAGGTCACACAGCACACATCAGGCAATTATATGCACCATTTTCCCACACCTCTCACTCACATCAATATGTGTATCACAGTTGAAGTCTGAAGAATATTATCATTCTTGGAATGCAATAACTGCCTTCCACACATTCCTGAACAATAAAAAAAGACATCAGTTGCCTTTCTTAGCTGACAGTTGTATTTTGAAAACAATGTTTTTCTACCAATCTGTTTATCTACACAAGTGGGAGGCAGTTTCTGTACTCTGTGGAATAACTTCTAATGGACAGAAACATTAAACCATTTTACTGCACAAAGCAAGGAACAAAAGAAACAGAACATGATGTATTGGGAAATATACAGGGGAATATGCTTTTATATCACTATGGCTTTCACCATTTATCCCTATATAGGAAAACCTAATTGCATTATTTGTTGGGACTGATTATATGAGCTGTGGGAAGGTCTTCACGTTCATTGTGTGTCAATCAATATTTACTTCAGGTTCAACAGCATCTATTGGATTTGCTTAGCTATATACTATCAATATGACAAAAACACTGCATATTTAGGCAAGAAGTCAAAATGAGAGTAGATAATAGAAGTTATTTAATGTGATCCATTTTTGTTTGAGCTCAGTGAAGGTAAAATCTCTGTTTGCTGAACAGTATGGTCCTCTGCAAGCATATTTGGCTCGGGTCAATGGGCTAGTGTTCTGTTTGGTTTGTGAACTTCACCTCAGGAATTGCCACTGCACACATCACATGTTCCCACCTGCAAAATCAAGACGCATACAATGTAGCATTACATGTTTCAGTGCATTTTCAGAACGTTTTTTTTTTTTTTTTCTGGCAAACTAATACACTGTTTTCTTACAATACTGAAACCAATATATATTGCTTGGATTTATATGTACTATTTGTAAATCCCCCACGACTGACTAATTTGTTACAAAAAAAAGCAAATGAAATTACTGACATGCATTCAGTATAAAAAAGACACATCTTTCTCTGTGCAAGTCTGTTTCAGTCACAATGCAGGCAGATCTGACAGACTTTGATAGTGGGCTGATTGTATATGCTCATTAGTAGGTGTTTCTGTACCAGTAGTCAAGATAAGACATTATTGATGTTTCCCCGAAGAACCATCTCAGAAGTGATGGCTTTGGAAACCATTAAAAAAAAACTGACTTTACAACACATTTCCAACCCTGAATTAACAGAAAAGTGATTGTAATCACAGAGTAAACAACATGCTTCCCTCTAGAACAGAAGAAATTTGTGCCGAAGTGACTGCCCATGAGTTATCAGGCCTTTTCAGATATGATATTTAACTTAAATCTATCATTCTCCAATACTGATTTATTCTTTGATTCTCTGATAAAAACAGGCCTTACTCATACCTGTCAACCCTTTTTGAGCACAACTTGTATACCACAGCTTTCAAACCCTTAAGGAATGCTTCCAAACTTTAGGAAATTTGGCTCTGACTCAAAAGTCATAGTATCAAAAATATGAAACAAAAAATCTCAGAGTTTATTAATTAAAATCTGCAGAAAAAAAGCTTTCTCATCATTTGCTGTGTTCATTATTATTAATGTCTTTAACAGTATAACATAATCTAACATAATATAACGTTATTAACATATTTAACATTACAACATTAGAACCGTCATCCCTAATGAACAAGAGTCAAGCTGAAGTCCAGTGTACAGGGCTTTGCTGTAGTCATTTGTAGTCACTTGTAGTTTTCTTGGCTGTTTCAAGAATTGCTGGGGTTACATTCAGCTTGAAGCAAGGGTCATCACAATTTATTTTGCATTTCAGGAATGCAGTTAGAGTAACAGGTAGCATGTTCTTTCTGAATTCTGTTTGGATCTTGTGGACCAAGGAGAAGAAGGTTTTGTTGGCTGTGGCATTTTTGCAAACTGCTTCAGCCTTTTTTGAAGGAAGCAATTAGTGACACGCGTGCCCTGCATCAAATTGTGCACGTGCCCTGCATGTTTTTCCCTTAATGTAAGGTTTTGATTTGCCCATAAGATTTTCATCTTATGAAAGTGTTAGCTGAAAGACTTGAAAACTTAAGAAAAAAGCTTAAGAAATATGGGAAACCCGTAAGAGTTGACAGGTATGCTTACTTGTTGTCAGTAGTTTGCTTCAGTGCTCCACCTCTCAAATTGCAGAGACAGAACTCCTGAATAAAAATGAAGTAAACGCATTATATTAAGCAAGTCATACTGCCATTTATTTGAGTAAAACACTTACCCATTATTGGAGTGTCACTGCCACTGCAATTGCAAAGCTACAAATCACAAAGCTGTCACTCGGGTGGTTTAGGTATTACTTGCAGTAGACTGCATCACATTAATGCTGACAAACTGAAGAAAACATATCCATTTTCAAAACATTAATTAAACAAATGCCAATACAACACAGCTCAAAGACCATTTTTGCCTTTACAGAGCCATTTGTTTCCATTCAGCTTCAGTGAAGCCAGCAACATGATGGGTTGTGCTGAAATGCAAGAATACTATCAGGATTGAAAACCTGGAATATTGCAGATATGCTGCTGCTTCAAACAGATTTCTCCAGCATGCTTAATGAAATATTTTCACACCGTTTGTTAATTCATAATAAAAATAAACTGAATTTCAGACACAAGTTGGCTGTGTTGTTCTTAAAAGTGGTGGAGTGTGGTGTTTTCAAACTATACAAAAAGCATTCTGGAACTTATCTACATATAATACAAACTACTATAAACAGTTACTAAAATTAAATTAGCTACCTGAGCTTGTTCAGTTTACTGGAACTCAAATTATATTAAAATTGGTTGAACTAAATGACATTACTTTGCACGGTTTTTATTAAGGCTATCACTTTCTCAGTTGTTTTTAAGTAAACTCAAGTTGCCTGATTTACAGTAAAGTTGTTTTTTTAACATTTTGCATTATTATCATTGATTGTATTGGAACTGAGGGAGTACTGCAAGTATTAAGGCTCAGAAACAGAAAATACAAAAACAGAAACAGAATACAAAAATCAAAACTGCAACTTCACGATTTTTTTTATTATTTTTTGGTTTTAATAGAAAATAAATTGACAACATCTAAATCACAGATCATTTTCATTTACTACTGTAGTTTTCTAACATTAAAGCATCATAGAACATGCTATGGCTTTTACAGATTGCTCGCTAGTTACCATTGCTGCTTCCTGTGTATCTCTTTTAACACAATTGTGATTGATTTGATATTTTCTTTGTATATTTACACATAATGAGTCATTAAATCAGTATGGTTTTCTCCTGAAGTAATTTGATTTTTAATGTTTAAATCATTAATTAATGTTAAGATGTAATGATTATTGCAGCCACATAAGTACATTGTATTCATGTTCTGTTCAGATGAGAACAAACTGTAGAGATTATCAACAGTGAAGTGGATAATTTGCTCCAGGAGCAATGCTCTAGTTGATTAAGGCCCCCAGAAATACAAGTTATAGCTTTGTTAAAAAGTAATACAAAGTAAACCTGAGGCTGTGACATTAAGCAAAGCGATTGTTGTAAGTCACAGGATGTTCTCTTGTTTACACTATAAATGGTAAAACATTTGTTCTGGAACTAAAAACCTATTAAAAAAATGTGAGTGCTGGCTACCCTCAATACGGTTTTTTAATGGCCTGTGCAGCAGCTTTTTTATTTTCTGAATTTCTGAATTGTTCTTGGAATAGTCTTTATTTTCTCTAATTTTAAAAGGCGGAACACTTAAAATATCATATAAGTTGTTCTGACAGTCACCAAAGAGACATACCCTCAAGCATGACAAGACCTTGCCAGGGGTGCCAATTAAAGCTTTTAAAAATCAATTAATTAAGAGGTCATTTTAATTCCAATGTATCTCCAATAACAAAAACACAAAAAGGTGATATCAATGGAACTCAGACCCCCTAATTAAATATTTAGTACCTAATCTACAAAATGTACGATATCGACATTCCTGTTCTCTTCATCTTACTACAAAGACAAATACCATTTAATAATGTCATGCATGGTTAATATTTTTTAATTGTTAATACTGCCTGAGGATTTTTCATTTTATAATTAATCTAAATTGATAAAAATGATAATCCCCCCAACCATGCATCTCAGGTGGGGAGACAGCTATATTCCCCAATTGAAAATGCACTTTGATCTAAACATGTAAAGCACAATAAAGGAATTAAATCTGCAGCCCTATACTTCAGCCCAAAATAACAATGATACAAGGATGGACAAGTCTTGTACAGCATCTAATGGCTACCTGTAGTGGGAACAACCATTTTATAATGTATCATACATTTGAAAACTAAAACTGGATATATAATAGATAGACAAGGCTTTTTTTTCATAAATATACTAGAGATTGAACTGTAGTATGCTTGATTTTTTACAGCCTTGGGCCATTTATAAGGTATTTAGATCCAGCACTAATTATATTAATTAAATATACCCCAATGTGTTCCTTCTGTATTTAGTGGAGGATGATGGGGATGCAGGCTGAATCTTGTTCAGTACTAATGAAAACTGCTATGTACTGCTGTCCAGGCACCCATCACACAATGACTGCAGGACCAGTTACTCTGAATTGCCTGAGTGCCGACACCGTAGCAGCCTAGAAATTTGAAATATAAAAATAAATGTTTGTAACATCAGTGCAAAACTTTTCCAAAGCAGTCCTAATGAAACTGTGCAAGATGTTGGGTCCTAGGTTGCACAGACCAAGTGCACACATCCTATTCCTGGACATATACAAGTTCTGTCTACTATTGGCTTTTTGGCAGATCGGAGGCATAACTGGCATTACACAAGCCTCTTAGCGCATTGATGTCTTGGGTTTTGGACGCCATCATTTCCCTATGTCCTTCAATTTCCTTACAGGATTGGGTTAAAAAGGAATTTTCATTCAAATGCTGGGTTCCCCAATACAATCTGTGCTATAGACTCTTCATTAGCTGCCCTATGACTCCATAATTCATCGTTAACCAGTTTATTGACATCTCTAAATAATATAATAATACCTGCCAGTTTTTAGATCAACAATAGACCAGCACCCTTGTCTTTTTTTCTGGAAACATAGAAGGAACATGTTCAAAGCTGTTAACTGAAAAAAGGAAGTTACTTAAGGACAGGAGTAAACCTTGAAAATATTTTGGAAACAAATTTAGAGTTGTAAAATGTACATGAAAATCTATCAAATGTCGTTAGTATGTTGTTGACCTGTCACATAATTACCTCCAGTATAACTAGACGGTCTAATTTTAATTAAACTGCACTAGCAGTCATAAGCAATTACTGGCAAACATATTTTAATGCTGGCTCACATTTATCTGTTCTATAATGATTTCCATTACATGAGAGTAGATGTTAAAACTTCATGCTGATTTGAACTCGGCTCTCACCAAGATAAGCACCAACTGAGACGTAGCTTTAGAGTAAACTAATGTGATCCATCTGTGTCTCCATCCATTTGCCTTTCTTTCCATCTGATGATGTAGATATCCTTCTGCCTGGTGTTGATGGCTGAAGTGTAATGCTGCCTCTAGGGATCAGCCATTATACATGTTATTTCTCCAGTCAAGATTAACAAAGAAATACAAAGTACATAATGTTTCCATCTTGGAGCTTGCTGAGGCATTTACATTGTAATGATATGATTCATCTCCATTGACCATTCTTGCAAAATATGTTTTGTAAATAAATAAAGACAAATGTGTTTTAATTTAAATCTTGGCTTAGGGAACAAACTTCCGACCTCATGGATACAATGCCTGATTTGCCTGAAAAAAATTCCCTTTTCTTCTGTTGTTAATTATCAAAACCAAACATTTTGGGCCACTGTAGTGAACCATAATGTTCAACTGCTAGATCGTTGCGGTGGTATAAAGTATAATACTCTGTTTTATTGATGTCATTGCAAGGACACAAATGTTCTGTTTTTGAAATGTCACTTAAACCATGAACTCTGGGGCTTTCAGCAATTAAAGCAACAAAAAACTGTCCAAAAAATACTGGTAAATTAGTGGAAGTGAGGTACAGGCATTTCAATGTGCCAAGGAAATGTGCAGTTTATGAAGAGGATGCACCATGGGGAGCAGTGGTTTATGGAAAAATATAACCACTCAATGATTTCAGATTAAAGATACAATGAAGATTCTGCAACCAGTGTCTGAGTCATACTTGGCTTTAGTTTAAAAAAAAACAAATGATGAATGCCAGGGCTTTTGCTTACTTCCCTCACAGGGGAAGCAGTAACGGTGCACACAGCAATATTTGTATATATTTTGAGAACCATGCATCCAACTGTTATGGGACTTGTTATGGATATTCCTTTTATTGGGACCTACAGTAAACGTTTTGGCCTTGCCTTTTGACATACCCATTAAATACACTTATTGACATCTCTAGGCCTCCAGTCCTAGCACTAAGCTATGTCTATTTAATGGTAACCAACACTTATTGACATGCACCTGTACAAGGCATCTCCTACAGGAGATGAGCCCATTTGATCCATTATCCTCCAGGAGGGAGCTGGGAGGGCAGGGTTCGCTGTTTTCCTCTCTGTATGAGAAATAAACCTCTGGAATGAGGGGTTTGGTCTTCAGGCCCTTTTTGGCCTGCACTGGGACACAAACTGACCCATAACTACTCTGCTTTCTTCATGCTTGTTGTCTTGCTGCAAATATAAAGGGCATTGAATTTGTTTAGTCATTTGGCCGTTGAACAAGATGGAGGTGGATAGGGATTTGGTTGTCATTTTACATTTGAAAGCTGTCTATCTTCTGCTATATTGAAAGATGGTGGATACAAAATCATTTCCCTATTAGTAAATGTACAGCAGTTACATGCTGGGCATATACTGTGAATTTCTTTCAGCTAAATCCCATGGGTCAGCCACATTCTGTTCTACTATCTGATCACTTGACATGGTATGGCCCACTTTTATTATCAAGTCCTTCATATCCAATTCCAAATATCATACTGCCCACAAGGCACCATGTGGAAAGCATTTTTAGAATTATTATTTTTTTTTTTTTTATTTAGCATACTCCTTTATCCAAGGCGACTTACAGAGACTAGGGTATGTGAATTATGCATCAGCTGCAGAGTCACTTACAACAATATCTCACCTGAATGATGGAGCACAGGGAGGTTAAGTGACTTACACATTTCAGGATATTTCAGGATTACACAATGAGTCGTGAGTGACCCGGATTTTAAACTGGGGACCTCCTGGTTACAAGCCCTTTTCTTTAACCGCTGGACCACACTTTGTTTGTGGTGGAGGTGTACAAATAATTTACATTTTGAATACAAATAACCTAGAAATAGTCGATAAATCAACAACTGTATTGTGAAATACAGTATACTTAGTGTTCCACGTTTGCAGTTTATTCCGAATTTTACTGAAAAGTTACAGGAATTTTTTTGTTAACTGGACGTCGGTTTTTACTGATTTATTTTTTGTCTTTTAGTCAATATTTTCCAAGTACTATTTTCTAGGAAATACACAATATTTTGATTCAAATGCTGTTTTATTTAGACTCTGACATTGCAATAAGCAGCCCTACACTACATCCTAGGATACAGCAGATGTTTAGATGTCAGGGGATCAAACAACGTTCAAACGTGGTGCGCTGTCACTTCACAAACACATTATCACCTGATTATGTTGGCCAATCAAAGTCTGATTGTTGTGGCAATTGCTGGGCGTAGTAACTACTAGCTTGATCAAAAACTAAATTGAAATAGAATATTTTTAGTGGATGAAGAACAGGAGAAAATGTTAATCAGTTTCTGAATTAAAAAAAAGCAAAAATAGCAGATGAGGCAGAAGATTCATAGCGCTGCAATTACTGCTGCATTGAGGTGCATGTTCACGCTGACAGTAAAAGAACAAAATAAGTGACACATTAAACTAAAACAATAAAATGACCAGAGAGAAGCAATCCATTTCTGCAGCTTTTACACACGATTTAATAAAAATAATGCACTGTGTTAATAAGAGTGCTGTGCTTTGCTGGACAGCCACTGTTTATTGCAGAGAGGTATGTATTGGTTACTTTGTGCAACAGTATTGTCTGTCCATCAGCTAAAAAACTGCCTAATGCCAACAATCTTAATTATAAATATCTGACAGAAAATGGTGACGCTTTAGTTGGTAAACTTATATGGAACGCATTGATGTAAATGTCCAGTGTGATTTTTGACACGTCTCCCGATGGCTTGCACCACCCAGTTTTGTCAATTTTCTTTTATTTTTATGATTTCAAGGCGAAAAAACCTGGCTTGTTTTGTGCTGATCTCATGTTCATACCTTCTGTAGGCTATTTCCGTCAGCATAGCGATTGCCCAAACGTTCACCAAGTACCGGCTAACTTGGAAAAAGTGGCTTCGACTTGCATAGATTCTGCTTCATCATACATGCCAGGGACATTAAACTTAATCAGAAACCAGAACTGCTACGCATCCTATTCCACATGTAAAGTGTGTTTACTGAGATCCCCCCTGATTTTTACCGATGTTTTAATTTTAAAAAATGTAAAAAACGATTTTATCCCTATTTTAATATATGTAAAATAAATTCCCCGATTTTTTTTTTTTTTTAAAGATAAAAACCAAAAACACGGAAGTATAACACTAACACTAAAATGTTCTATTGTAGAAGATTTCCAGCTGTAAACATGCTTGTTTATTTGATTGCAATTGCTTAATTTTTAATGTTAAAGACATGATCTACTGGAGCAGTTGGTAGCAGAACATTTTCTTCAACACTCCAGTCATGTTAAAGGCAGCTTGAGAACAACGTCTAAGAATAAGGTACACTAGGCTATGTACACACACACAACCAGTTGGCTTGACAACCGTATTTATAAATGACACTCGCTGCGGTTGTTTGTTGTACACACACTCCTTTCATTACTGAAGTGAGTGCACGCCCTGTTTAAACAAACCACTGAACTCGGGCCATCATTACATGTCGATCATGAGGCTTGGTATGAGAACATGGAGGCTGTATTTTTGTTTATGCTTTTGGAAGAAAGTACTGTACGTAATTGATCGAGAGCTTGTCAAGCACTCTTTACTGCAAAACCAGCAGAGACACTGTTTTGCTTTTTCTGCACTGCTAAATACAGTGGCGATGATCTGAAGTACCATGACGGTAGATCGAAACATTTGGGCGAACTTCCAACCAGAAGGCTGGTGGGAACGACTTGAGTGGTTTCCAAATGACTGAATTAAAAATGTACTTATGTCTAAGGAGTCGTATATGCATCTTTGTCATTTACTGAGACATTTCCTGGAGTGCCAAAAAACACAGATGAGATGTCCGGTATCAGTGGAAAAACGAGTAGTGCCGCACTGTGGCGTTTGGGGACACAAACTATCCCATGCTGTTTTATTTAATTTGCAAAACCAAAAATACATTTTTTTAAATTTATTTTTTTACAATAAAATATTATACAACTGTACTTGTATGCATGTAGCAGGTCAGCAGAAGAAAACCCTGCACATTATTAAAAGGGGCAGGGCAAAGGGTATATATGTTTTTGTTATTGTTATTACTATTATTATGAATTATTTGTATATATGACGGCATAGCGGTGCTGTTTTGTTTTTGACGGCGAAGAGCCATATGTTATGTATTGTTTTGCAGCATGGATGGGAAGCCCCATCCACATTAAAAACTAGTGCATGGTCACCTGCATGAAAGCCTGCAGCTCTCTGCACTCGGGGTGGGTGTTCTAGAGGAGAGAACAGGAGCAAGAGCAAAAACTAAACTAAAATACAGATACTACATAGGATCAGTGAAGGCGATTGCCCAGCCTGACTGAGGTATTGTTTAGTCTTTGTGATTTGTTTTTGTCTGCCTTTTTGTTTTGCTCTGTGAGCATTGTTTATGTAAAACATTTTTATTTTATTTTTGTGTTAAAATAAATGACGTCGTAGTGCCTTTTTGCACCACAGCACCTTTGCCTGCGTTTCTTCCTGCATCTGGCCTGACATCACCACAAAGCCATCCCTGTCACCATGTACTATTTACTATTGTAATGAATTTACTATTCACCGATATTACAAAATCAACTTGACTCATCAGGCACCTATATACGTATTTTTTGAGCGATGTTTATCACACGGAAATGTCTGATAAACAATGACATCATTAATTGCACAGAAATCCACTGAACACCAAAAGCAGTTGTGTTAGTGTGGTTATAATACACACACACACACACACACAGTTAACGTGCATTAACTAACCAAACTAAATTAATAACTGCACTTGATACTTGCTCTGGAAAGGATTAACTAGTGCGGTTGTCGCTGCCCTTTGTAACCGAACTGTGTGTGTATACAAACCGGGTTAAGCGCAAAAGGTGAACTCACAACCTCATTTAGCCTGTGTGTGTACGTAGCCTAAGTCGTGTTTATATTACACAACTTGAATGGTTTAAAAGACATACTGAGACTCAAATATTCATTCTTATAAGCACTCATTGTTAATAAACTGCTCTTAGCATATTGCCTGGGACTAAAATTTGTGCCTGTCCTCATAACATTGATATCTTCTTCCAGTTTGTTTCTTTGGATAATCTGATCCAGGTTTGCTTTTCTATATAAGACACACTCTTTTCCTGGTAGTAAGGCACAAATAGTGGGCAGATAGCACAGAAAGGCTCAGTTTGTATTCCCTCTCTGTATAAAAATTCTGCTTTTTATTTTGCCAGAGATGAACAAGAGGTGGCTCTGTTTTGGGCACTTCTGTTAGTGAAACATCTGTAATTCTAGGTGAAAAAAAAGTGTCTTGTAAGAAAAAGGGACCAAGAATAAATCACACATTGGGGAGCAATCAGCACACAAGTAATCTGGACATCCATCATTTCCAGTCTACTCAAAGAGAGTTTTTTTTTTCTTGTTTCAGAATTAGAAGGAACTCAGAAACAGACAAGGTAAGTAATAGCTACGACCACCCCAAAGAAAATCATGTTTTCAAGTGTTATGCAAACCACTGCAGTACTAACATTACACAACTATTACAACTAGAAGCATAAAGCTGCAATGCTCCATAATCATGGTACATTTCACACTGAAATGTAATTCATTGGGTCACTGGGTTATCTTCTTCATCTCTATAGGTAAAACTGTAAGAGAAACAAAATCACATTCATCCAGTTTAATTCATCAGAAATGCATTTTATTTTTACATCCATCAGAAGTTGTTGGTTATAGGGAAACAAGTTTCTTCCCCCTTGAAACCCAATTGCCACAACATCACTCAATGTGCCTGTGACAAGGGAGCTGAGTGGATGCAGGTGCAGGAGTGATGCAGTGCAGAAATGAAACAGAGACTTAATCCGTTTTTAGTAAAGGGGTCTTTTATTTGTAATTCCAGGTCTGGTGACCAGTGACAATAATAAACAAACAATAATAAATCACATATATCTGCCCCATAACAATACAAACACGGTCACCAGTCCAGGGTGAGTGCAGTAGTGCTCGTGGTGGGTGAAACATTGTATTGCTTTGTGACAGTAAGTGCAGTGCTGTTCCCGTTTTAGTGCTGGCCCTCGGCGACAGCTCCAGAATCGTGTTAGCCATCTAGTGCAACAAACAAGATGATTATTTACACAAACAAACAAACAAAAACACTCACAAACTGCTTCACTTTTTAACTCCGGCTTTCTCACAGTCCTTCTTGGTTTTTTCCATTTAAACCAGTAAGAAGGAACAGATTATGATTCTCCGTCCCCTTTTACGCTGTCAGGCATGACCCCTTGGTAAACGAGTGCAGCTGTCTCTACAATCTGCAGCAGCTACATTGTTTCCCTTCCGGGTCAATACATTCTTGCAACGGAGTCTCGCTTCTTTCACACTGTCTGACTTCCTGACCCTGGGAAAGAACTGTCAGATCAGCCCGACCAAAGAACTCTGTTCTCTTTGCTTAGCTCTCTCACAGGTTGGGAGGGAGATTTAGAACCAATAATCATTGTATTTCTGTCACAGTGCCAAACAGGCATGTTCCTGCAACTACTTTGTATACCAAGCTGTTTTTCAATTTGATGCACTATTTAATATGATTCCACTTTGTCCAGAAAGACCTTGTACTTAATGCAACAAACCTGAATAATATAATATAATAATATACTTAGAACAAAGTTTAAAGAGTTTTATTGTCTCAAAAAGTAAACATAAATAAATACAAAAAAAAAATTGAAAATCAGAGAAAAAAATGAATGAGATTGCAATGCTACATCTCAGGATGCTTTTTACAGTCTTCATCGTAAGGGACACTACCGTCATTCATATACACACATATGTGTATGTATAATATATATCTAATATACGTATAATATATATATATATATATATGGTGTGTGTGGTGTGTGTGTGGCTGGGGCAGAGGCTCGGGTAAGGGGAAAGGGGAAAGGCTGGTCCTCACACTTGGTTTGCTTTCTGTCACTTCGAACTGAACTCTTGACCGTCGTTTAGTCAGCTATTTATAGTTTAAAAACTGCTAATTAAAATGATCCACAAGTGGGAATGTTACCTTTTTTTTATTTATTTATTTATTTATTTTTTGTAAAAAAAATATAGCTTGATTGCATGGGGCTTTATGCATGGAAATTTACATTTTTGCTTCATTATATGTGTATTATTGAGAGGGAGTTGTTATATTTTGTATTTTAGTGTGCCCCTCACCCCCTCCCTCGTTTATAATAGTCTTCGGTTATAACTTTCAATTGTGTGTCCCCCGAGACCCGTGTTACAGCGTGTTATATATATACAGACATTATTTGCCATTTTTACCGTGGCACAACAGAAGCACCAACATTCTATTTTTGAGGCAGTCAAAAGGTTAAACCGCAAATTTAAAACATTGCCTTATGAAGTTAAGATGAAGAACCTTGTTAAACAAGTAAACACTACTCTCAAAAATAAAAGGAAAAAACTA
Source organism: Polyodon spathula (assembly GCF_017654505.1). Lineage (NCBI taxonomy): Eukaryota > Metazoa > Chordata > Actinopteri > Acipenseriformes > Polyodontidae > Polyodon > Polyodon spathula. The sequence goes on from NC_054535.1 coordinate 37,177,020, forward strand.
ACATGATCTTAGACAGTACACTTTGTAATAGAACGCAACAACAACAACCATCAGACAATACTAAAGAAAGATTAACCTGTTCAGGTTATGACAGAATTCAAAAGAACACAAATAATCTGCAACATGTCCCTGTATAAATGACAGGAACCTTTGTATGGTACAGTATATATCAAAACCTTGTTCCAGGCCTCTGTTCCATACAGTTACTGGTGCATTTTTGCCCCATCTGCAACTTTTAGATATCCAAGTCAATAGTAGTACAGTGCCCCTTGTAGAGTGGACATGCAGGGGGCAGTGCCTGTGCAGTTACTGAGCTGTATAGAGAGAAAAGTAACAGGTGAAAAAGGAAGCTCCACAGCAGGGCACTACCACATGACAAAGGATCACAAATATTGAGATTTAATGCATTTTTCCAAGTTAAATACATTGTCCATGTGTATCTGATAATCTGATAAACACAACTAGAAGTATCTTCCCTGGTTTCTCAGGAGATTTAGACCTAGACCATTGCTTAGGCTATGGCAGAGCACTACCATTGTTTATTTCATAGGTCATTGAACTCTGTAACCCTGCCGTATTACCAGCTGCATATGTCAAATTAATATTCAGTTTATGTTACAGGCTGTATGACTTAATACTTTTGTTACCCTCACACTAATTGGTTAGTGTGAGGGTATATCAGGACGTTGCAGGCAAAGTATTTTGGAGTGACTCTTGCTTTTGACTAGATGCAGTAATTAATTCACTAAGGAGCCTCCACCAGGATAAACAAGAATAATAAAAGTATTCATAAAGTTATATTGAAAAATCCTTCATGAAGAATCATAGCCCTTAATCTTTGGACTCAAGATCAAGTTTTTAATCTGCTGATGGTTGGTTGATTGATTCCTATAGTTTAGCTTTTTATAATATGTTATTATGGGCTGTTTTGCAATTGCAAACTGTGACTCCAACTGACATCCAGGGAACCGAGAGCAGGGACATCCTACCAGTCCAGGGATGGGTGCAGTCAGTATAGAACCAAATATCAGTAGACACAAAAAATAGTATGCTAATAAGTATGCACTCCATTTACATTTCGAGGATCCACGACATTATGTCTGTAGAACCTAGTAAAGGTATGGGGAGTAGCACACACCGATGCATTGCAAATGTCTCCAACAGATGCACCCTGGAATAAAGCCCACGAAGTTGCCTGCCCATGGTGGAATGGCCAGTTAGCTTTTCTGGAGGGGACAAGCTGCCAACCTCATAGGCAGTCCTGACCGTGTCAGCTAGCCACTTCAACAGCCGTTGCTTAGACAGGGCTTGACCATGAGATTTAGCCCCATAACAGACAAATATTTGTTCGGTGTGCTTCCAATTTTTCATCCTGTCAATGTAGTACGCCAGAGCCCCAACTGGTCAGAATGTATGGTGCTGTAGCTCCCTGTCAGACTGGAAAGAAGGGGGATGGAAAGTCTCCCATTCCACACACTGGTTGGTAAGGAATGCCGAGATTGTATTCGTCAAAAAGGCAGGATTGTTATGAGTGTATTCTTTGTCCTGGCCTCTGTAAAAAATAAAAAGGTTTTCGCAATAGAAATCTAACTCACTCGCTATGCAGAGGTGATAATGATGTGGGAGAAATTTGTGTTTGTAATTGAATGTACTTGTTAAAATTACATCTCTATTCCAGGTCCGACATTCCAATTTTCCCTTTCTGGTTCCGTCATCAAAAAGATGTCAAGCACAGGTCTCTAGTCATTTGTTTTTTCTCTGGAAAAAACAGAGAAAACCTCTCAATAGCAGAGTGAGAAAAAAGAGGGCCAGATCTGAGCAATATACAGACGGCCTGCACCACAGACCTAACAGGGCCAAAAAAAAAAAAAAACAAGATAGCTGCTTCCCCATTCAGCGCTCAAAGAATATCACAGACATTAGCAGAGCTTTTTGAGATGTTATAGTAATAAAATAATGACTTGGATTGCATTATTGAGGAGTTTGGTGATAAAACAAGTGATCAGGAGAGGATATATCAGTATGCACTACTATGAAGAGGTATGTGATAAATACAGCAAACAAGGGGTGGGGCAGGGCTGGAGGTACTGAGTGTTTTCTTGATAGGAGGTGCCTTTTAAACCTGTTTTGCTATGAAAAAAAAAAAAACTTTTAGACAACGCATGTAAAATAAACAGCGAGTGTGAAAATAAATTGGACCTGACGCGCCTGACAAGCGCTGAATAAATGGACCGCTAAGGGTTAATCTGAAACCTGAGAAGCTGTGATGCGAATCAAGTTTGTCTTCCCACCTCCCTTCACCCTAAACAGCCCAGATCTACTTCAAAGGATGTCACAAAGATGGCCGGACTGGGTGACTTCAGACCAGGAACAGGAACTAGGAAATAAACGACAAAGAGGTGGAGTTTGGTGGAGCTGAGCGAATGGCCTTGCTCAGCATTTAATAGTGCACAGACAGACAGAAAATAAACGGTTGTAAGACAAACAAAAACACAGGACACGGCACTGGTAGCCAAAATAAACAGACAAACAAAACGGACTAACACTAAACAAACACGGTGAGCTGATATTTTACTTGTTATTACTGTTATTATTATTATTACCTCAGTCTCAAATACTGTTCTACACTCACCAAACACACAACATACAACACAAAATATACACAGGGGCGGGCACTTTGCCACATTTAACCCCCCTTGTGGAAAGCACACATGGCCTCAATGGCCACCTCCCCCCTTAAAATCCCACAAGTCTCGTTCAAAGTCCTGGGCAAAGAACAGGGACTTTAAGGGGTTGATGGGCGGCAATGTTGCCAGTAGCCAGGCTGCTACTGGCCATGCTGTCAGCAAAAGTGCTGGCCAAGCAGAGCTGACTGCAACCCCTGGCGTAGCAGTTCCAGCGACCCCAGGCGATGCGGAGCAGCTGGCAACCCCAGGCGATGCGGAGCGGCTGGCAACCCCTTCTAACACCACATCTAACACCACATGTCACAAAGACAGCCGGAGTGGGTGACTTCAGACCAGAAACAGGAACTAGAAAATAAACGACAAAGAGGTGGAGTTTGGTGGAGCTGAGCGAATGGCCTTGCTCAGCATTTAATAGTGCACAGACAGACAGAAAATAAACGGTTGTAAGACAAACAAAAACACAGGACACGGCACTGGTAGCCAAAATAAACAGACAAACAAAACGGACTAACACTAAACAAACACGGTGAGCTGATATTTTATTTATTGTTACTGTTATTATTACTACTACCTCCGTCTCCAGTCCTGTTCTCCACTCACCGAACACACAACATACAAAATAAAATACACCCAGGGGCAGACACTTTGCTACAGGACTATATATTGGTAACAGGGTTGTAAGGTTTAAATTGGGGAATGGTTTAGATTACCTGATGTGCTGATCTTTATAGTCTTGTATAAACAAACAAAGCTGATTTTGATTTAGCTACTTTGATGAACAATTAAAATAAGATAATACTTTAACTGAACTGATGATATTGAATGTATTTGAAAACAACAACTATAAATGTCAGAACCATTTCAAAATTAATAGTTTGTCTACAAGTTTGAAGTAACTAATACTACAACTCAACACTAAATGCAAATTAAACTGTTTCCAAACGTAAGTTGATAATGCAGTCTTCATCCCAACCAACACAAAAGACGCTGCTTAACACTGTTACTGTACGTAATGTAAACAAGTCCTGCATGTTCATGTAAGTAACTATACTGAAGTCAAACTATTATGAACATGTTTGTTTAAATGTTTTATTCCTGCTTGTGTCTATACTTATACTTGTAGTACCATCATTTCTAACTTCTATATTCTACTTGCTTTTGTTAGCCTTAATAAAAGTGATATTTTTATGCATTGTGTTTTTTCTTTCCTGTTATGAGTACTAAAGTAAACATTTATAGAAGCAACAATGTCCTTATCTGAATAAGGCTCTCCAATCAGGTCTGTCTTGAAAGGAAAAATGGCAATGACCGCAGTCTATTTGTGCCCTCGCGGTTGGGCCATGATTGCGTCACTGGCTCAGAGAGCAGCTTTGGCATATCAAATTGAGGATTCGGGTCTTTAGGAGGTAAAAACCCATACAGTAATGGTTACATTTCGTACTTGAAAGGGGACTGTCTAGTAAGAATCGTAATGGAAGCCGTTAAGCAGACAACAGGAACAAAATCAGAGCTCACAATACAGTGACAGCTACAGAAGAATGATTTTATCAGTCCACTTTCCACCACAACCATAATATGAAAAGGTATTATTTATTTATGAAAACCTGTAATATACGGTACATTACATTCATTAACCATGTAATGTGCCATACCTTGTAAAAATGTCTGAAATCAAAATCATGGTTTGAAAAGTAATACATAAACCACTTAAACACATAGTAAGATTTGAATTGACTCAGACTCTGCAGGGGTCCTAAATTGTTAGGGGAATATTCCTCAATAGTTACCAGCATTATTTCTCCAGGATCGTTAGTGGCAGAACTCTGCAATGAAGTCTGTTCTCCAGAATGGTCCTTTAATGTTGAACCTTGTGAAACACCTTTATTATATATAGATATGGAAGCACAACCGAATGCCAATAATCAGCCATATATCAGCCTGTCAGATCTCCAGTCTTGCTCATTGTGACATGAAACCTTCTTGTACTGGATGTAGAACTGTTGTAAACTTTATTTGTTTTACTTTAAACCTCAAATGGACAGAAATGCCCAGGAATTCAATTAAATCATCTAGTGGACTTGATTACTGCTTGGTGGCTTCCTACTGCCTGCTGCTATTTGGAGAAACAGTACACCTTTTTTATTAAATAAATACCCTACTTTCCAAGTTCATTTCTGGAACTTCTTCTCTGGTTTAAAAGTGCTTTCATGTCTGAGCTGGATTTAATTCAAAGGTCCCAGAGGTAAGAGGCTGGACCATGGAGCAGACCATCTGCAAGTTCCATCAGATATGCAGATGAAAAAGTTTGCAATCATGTCACTAAAATAATGGAATAATTTGCTACTAAACCTCATTACCCCGCAACATCTTTCAAAGTGATGACCCCAATAAATCATTTTCCCTGCAGGTCACTTTGTTCTGGGCACTCAAATACTCTGGGCTGTTCCTGGCCTGTCACTCAGATGAAGGCAATCTAAGATATGGATTGGCTTTTCCATCCTGTCATGTTTTAGAAATAGATATATTATTAATACTTTTTCTCTCCCCTTTTTCTCTTTCTTTGCCCTTTCTAAGACTCACATCTGGTCTTTTATTTGATTTTAGATACATTTATTGTGACATCTAGTCAATTTTAAAACTCCCTGGTGATTCTGAATCTGTCTTCTATATACAAGGCCCTTGTTATGAACATTAGGGAAATATGTCATTCAAGGTAGTGTAGCAACTACTAGAGACTGCAAAGGAGATTGGGATTTTAAGAAAAAGCAACAACATTTTTTTTATGAATACAAGCATAAAGAGATAATCTGAAGCCCAAGAGACATCTTAGTAACTTAGAGCACCATACATTAGTGAGCTTAAATACTGCAGACTGTTGGTGCTAAGCACCCCAATTTGAATTAAGTCTTAGTAGTTTAATGATTAAGTATCTCTGGCAGGGTGATAGCCCTGCCGTGTTTGTTAATGTACGTGTTGGTGTAGGGAATATTGGGTTGGCAGGGAGGAGGTTAAATTTCTCCCTGACAAAACACATGGGAATGTGGCTGGAGCCGATAAGAATGCCCAGCGCCAGCTCCAGAGCCACAGAGGGAGGAGCCACTGTCGTTACTGCTGGAAGTCCCAGCACCCCTGCCAGCTACACAGCAGGAGGGCAGCTGGAACAACTACCTCAGCGCTCTGGGGGTCTCAAATTGGTGCCTCGCCTGCATGCCGTGTAGGCACTTCCTGTTAAACTGCTCTCTCCCAGAGGATGAGGAGAAGGAACAGCGACTGGAGTTAGTAGGATTAATGTTGGTGGAGGTAGAAGTCTGTGTTCTGTGTGCTGTGCTGAACCATCTTATTTCCATTTGTGAGTTTGTGTAGAACATTTGGTTTTGGCCTTTGTGCCGTTTATTTTGTTAAGTGTGTTTTGTGAATTATTTTGTCTGTGTTGTTTTGTTTATTTGTAAATTAAAACAGTGCAGCTTTCTGTGTCTGAGTCTCTCTCCCTGCCATTACCACGCTACGTTTTACATATTTAAGAAGTTGTTTCCATAAAAATACAAATTTTCCCTCTTATTTTTGTTTGTATTTGTTCACATTACCTCAGCAACAGCTGAACTTTCAGATGGTATCCATAAACTTATACGTCTGCAGATAGACTAGTTCTTAAAGTGAGGGAGGTTTCTTCAGTGTTGAAAGTATTTACCATTAAATCACAGTTAAGTATAAAACAGAACATCAATATTGGCAGTTGCTAAAACAATTGCAATTCCTGAGGGGGGAAAGGTTGTCTTTTTGCAGGAGAAAGACTAAAACTTTGGAAACCCTGCAATCATTCAAACAGTTAGAACAAGCTGCTGAACCAAAGACAGGCACCTAACAGAGGTCTCATATGTGTTTCCAGGTGTCAATGTTAGACAGCTGTGTTTTCTTGACTATTATAAAAAGTAAAGGTGATAAAAGCTGAACACTGGCCTGAACACTGAATTGAAACCAGGACATACAGTATACATTTAATATAATTTTTCTAGAAACCCATACTTTTAAGTACTGTATGTTTTTTTATTGTATATTTGGATACTTTTTTGCTTTGCAGGCCTTTTTACACAAAAATAAATGGCCACTACAGTGTTGTAAATTACACTTTTCAAAAACTAGCAATTGCTATACATTCAATTATGAAAGCTTGTCCTCCCTAACCTTTTACAGGCAACATTGATTTTTGTTTTCAAAGCTTATGATCAAAGCTAGTAAATTTCACTTTGTCTCCTTAGGGAATCAGTTGACAAGCTGAAAACCAGCAGAGGAGAAATCTGGTAAAAATGAAAATGTCAATAATAATCTGCTATAATTTAGTCCCATTTGGATATGTCCACCAAAAGGCGTTCTCAAGCAGATCATTCAACATACTCCTCGCACAAGTGAAAAACGGGCTCCAGGTCTGACCAATAAGCAGCTCCTGAGTTACTCTACTGAATATACTGCAGACCTTACTTTTGTATTGCTTTAATAAGCATGAATATAAATACATTAATACTGTACTTTGCTGGCTCATTTGTAAACAGCCCTTGCACATTGCAAGACAGCAGTTTATAAAAACAAGGCACCATTTCAGCTTCCTGGTTTAACCAAAGATTAAAAATCCTGAAAGGATAACATTGTAGACTTATGTTTGGTCATATTTTGTCATAGTCTGTGATGGACAATATGGGATGCAATATAAAGACAGAAACAACAACTATTGATTGGGGCTGCTCTGATTAACAGATTAATCGAACCGGTTAATCAACTAAATAGTTAATATTTTAATCAGGCAGTTTTTTTGGGGTGGGTGAGGGAGTTTGTTTGGCTGGGCATTTTGAACTCCATTTCCCAACATCCCCATTCATTTTAAAACTGTATTGGTGAAAAGGGTGTTTTTAATGTTTAAGTTGGATGTACAAAGTTCATTTCAACGGTGTTGACTGTGCAGTGCATTTGGCCTGGCTGTGACTCTAACGTTTTGTTTATTGATGTTAGTACTGTTACATTGCTGTTTAAGTTGTTTATGTATACTGATTTTTACTAGTTTATATTGTGGAACACGGGTAGAAGAGTTGTTTTTACCAATGTTTACCTGTTTCATGGTCCTGAATTTAATGCCGAAAATCTGGAAGCCCTAAATATAATGTAAAAAAAATAAATAAAACAAAGGTTGTTCATAAAGAGCCATAAGTGTTATATACAGTATGTTTTCATCAAAGACAAAATCCATTCTCAGTTTCTGTGCATTATATTTTGCTATGAAACTCTTTCATGGATTGACGTTGTACTGTGAAATAAAAACACTTTTAAAATTATCAAATTCCAATTGGGCTCGTGTTATTTTAGATTCTATTGATATTTTTAATGTATTAATAATCAGGACAGCCACTATAAGATCATTACCTTTATTAAAAATGTGCAGACATGAATCTAACGATTAATCAACTAATGCCCAGAAATTAACCAATCAAAAATTTTAGCCCTACTATTTATTTATGAAGCATTTTGCACACCAGAGACACCAAAAGACATTATACTGAACAGGTTATGATGTCATACACATTAAGATTTTAGATGTATTTTTTTAATGTAGGGTATTGTGCCATACACTGTACTTGGCCAAAGGTTTTGCATCACCCCCGACAGAATTAATAGATGTTGCTTCATAAAGTAGAATGAAACCTGCTGATTAATGTTATGTTAATTACATACCATTTTATAGTTTTCCATATACTTAACAAAAAACTGACAAAAATTTAAAAATGTGACATTTAAAAATCTAACATGAAATACTGTACTACTATTATGGCTTCCGGTAGACTATTGCAATATCATTTTGTAGTTTCTTTGATTACATACATTACCCATCAAAAGTTTTAGAACACCTCCATTTTCCCAGTTTTTATCGAAATTTACGCAGTTTAATGTCTCAATGTACTTTGAAATTAAAGCATAGATCAAATAAACAATTGGAGATAAAAAAGAAATCATGGAATCGTTTTGTTTAACAAAATTTAATCTAAATTTTTGACTCATCAAAGTAGCCACCTTTTGCAGATATAACAGCCGAACACACTCGTGGCATTCTTTCTACAATGGAAATCAAATACTGCGGAAAGTTCTTCCCAACATTGTTGCAGAAGTTCCCACAAATGTGTTGCACTTGTAGGTTGCTTTGCTTTCACCCTATTGTCCAGTTCATCCCAAACAAGCTCGATGGTTTAAGTCTGGAGACTGTGCTGGCCATCCAGGTAGTTCTGACATAGCCTGAAGAACTATGACCTATGTTTTGGGTCATTATCTTGCTGTAGGATGAACCCCTGACCAACTAGGCATATAACAGAGGGTATTGCATGATGCTGTGGTAGCCGTTTTGGTTCAGGGTGCCACACACACTGTGCAAGTCACCGACTTTGGATCCAGCAAAAGAGCCCCAGACCATCACGCTTCCTCCTCCATGTTTGACAGTTGGTGTCACACACTTTCGCCTACTTGATTGCATACAAAAACCCTGCGTGATGAACCAAAGATTTCAAATTTTGATTCATCGGCCCATAAGACCTTCGTCCAGTCGTCACTAGTCCACTGGTGGTGCTTCATGGCCCAGACAAGCCTCTTTTTCTTATTTTGCTATCTTAGCAATGGCTTACTTACTGCCACTCGACCTGTCAAACCTGCAGCTCGAAGTCTTCTCTTCACAGTTGAAACTGAGACTTGCTTACTTCGACCAGTGTTAAGCTGTGCTTGAAGCTGTTGTCCTGTGAGCCGCCTATCATGCAAGCTGTTGACTCTCAGAAACTTGTCTTCTGATTCTGTTGCAGCTTTAGGTCTGCCAGACCTCTTCCTGTCAGAGTTTCCTCCAGTTTCCAAGTGCCTTTTGATGGTGTAAGAAACTGTACCCACTGACACCTTGGCTTTCTTTACAATTCCTCTAAAGGAAAGGCCTACACTTTTAAGGGTTATAATGGTCTGTCTGTCTTGCTTTGTTAATTGCCTTTTTCTCGCCATTATGGTAGCAATATATTACTTCCTGCAGTATAATACTGTCCAAATAATGCTTAAGAGGGTGTAGTAACACAGTCTGTTCCAACACTGCTTTTATACAGACAGAGGGTTTGTAAGTGTGATGAGTCAAAGGGGTTTCGGTCTGCAATTCAGCCTCCCAACAATAGAAGGCATCAAACCAACTCGGGATTTCCCTTACCAAGGTCTTGTGACCATGACAAAAGTCATCTTTTTGAGGGGCGGCACCTTGGTGAGGGGCGGAAGTACGAGTATGTAAATTCCAGCCACTGGAGTCAAGTGAAATTAAGGATACCTGTCAGTTTGGGATTGGTGATCCACTGACTACCGGGGAGGGGTTTGCATACTAAAGGGAACGTGCTACTGTGTTCGGGGTTGGTCCTAAGGAATAGAGGCGGGGGAAAAAAGGCTGGAGGGAAGTACGTGGGAGTTTGGACTGTGTCACGAACGGAGGCCTTACTAACTTGGCTCTTTTCTGTTTTTATTCCTTTTTGTTTTATTTTTGGATTTAAGCAGAACGCGAAGAGGACTAAGAGGCTTCCGTTCCTTTATTTTTGATTACTCCAGCACTCCCTCCCTCACATCCTTCTTTATTATTTTTCTTTTTTTTTCCGTGTAATATTAAATAAAATTTTAATTTTTACACGTAAATCACTGTCTGGAAAATCCATTTTTACCCACACGCCTCACAGTAAGTAATCAACAAAAGTTGGGACACTTGTAGGAATTGTTAGCATCAATTTTCATTTACTTCCATTGCTGCAGAACAGCTGTAAGTTGTTAACCCATTACTTGTTCCCTGAAAAAGACCTTTTTGTATAACTCTGAAATGTACATTATTTTTCAGTTTTTGGTAACCTAAACTTTTTTTTAACCTCTGGCAGTTTATCGCTTACCTTTGTACCATTTCCGGTTATTCACTGGACTTGAACTGCTTAAATTTCAATAAAAACTGGAAAAATGGGGGTGTTCTAAAACTTTTGACCGGTAGTATATAGGTTTTTTTTATTATTATCTCTCAATCCTAAAAGTCCAAGTAATACAAAACTTTTGGCCATAGCTGTACAGCATTCAGGTAATTACAATTATTGGAAATTTTAATAATTCCCGAACTTGTATACAAATAGTATGTTAGCTAAGGCAGCAGGTGTCACTGAAGAGTCATTTAGAAAAGAGTTTTAAAACTACAAAAAAATAAATAAATAATGAAGGAAATAAAAGTAAGGATTCAAAAGAAAACTAGATCAAGTAGATTGAGCAATTTACAGGAAAGATAACAAACAACTGCAGTTCTTAAACAAAAACAATCCTTCTTGTGGAAAGAAAATGCTGTGCTAGTGAACCTGCTGGATTAATTATGCCAAGAAAAGGGCTTGAAATAACTTGAAAAGCCAGATGAAGCTAAAGCCCTTTATCCTAATTGGTGCCATGCAATGGTCAACTAGTCCCAACAGGCCTTGTAGTAACTCTGCTAACTGCTAATAGTTGCCACACATTGATATTCTGTGACGCATGAGCGAATAATGCACCAGTGACTATACTAGATTTACAAATGAGTGCAAGACCTGCCATGCATTCAAATGAAAATGCATCACACCAGCCGGCCAGATGGAATGGACGTGAATACAGCTTTTAGGAATTTGGCAGAAATCAGGTGCACACCTGTGTCTGAACATGAGTATTTCTTTTATTCTCAAATTGTACAACACATTACTTGTGTGCCAGTTTGTATTTGTGCGCTGGGTGGATCTGAGATGAGGAGGAATAGAGTGCCAATCTGGCAATGCATTGTTGAGCTGAATGCCTCTCTGACCCATGTGCCGGCATTGCTACAGCAGAATACGATGATCAACCCGGGCGTGTGGTCAATGTAGGCAATAGTGTGTGTCTACTTAGAGGGAACTGCAGAGAATAAAGGGTACTAAAGAGAAACCTTGGCAGAAGCTACCTACATTTGTTCAAAGTGCGATAATTGCAAACCTCTGCTTGATAGGGTACCCTGGAAATCGGCTTCCCTGGGCTGAATAAGCCATGCGTGAATGAAGCGTTTACTTTTATTCAGCAGTTTAACAATTTCTATGAGAGTTAGCTTCATCTCTCAGTACCTGTTGTTTAACTGCAGTCACTGGAGTTCTCGTTTGAGGTGTGCATAGTGGAAGATGCCAACTCTTTGCCTTCTTATTTCTTCCCACTTGAATCACGACCTGATTAGGAAACTGCATGAAACGTGTAAACTAGATTATAAAGTTTATGTTTCAATAAAATGGACACCAAAAAAAACTTCTTTAATACTAGTCAGTGTCAATTAGTAACGGGCCCTTATAGAGAAAACATAATTTACAGTCAATGTGGCATAATAGTGAATTAACCAAATTAGTAAATTATCAAATGATAAAATATCGAGGTAGTACTGTATGCTGGAAAGACGCCCACGACAGAGAATGGTTTTAGAGTGGATATATTTATATCAACAGGATGATCAAAATTGTTTCACATGACCTTTACCAAAATTATATAAGTTTGGTTTTATACTATCAATGTGGTTATATTGTCAATATTCCAAAACAAAGTATTAATACTTACACTGGGTATCTCTCCAGGCTCCAGTCCATTCTGTCCACTCTCAGTGTCGCTCATGTCATCATTCTCTGTTGAAACACCGCTGGTCTCTTCCTCTCTGGGGTGTTCAATTTCTGTGTCGGAGTTCTCTTGTAGGTTATGCAAGCCCGTATCTTAGGTTGCTGTCCTCTGGGGAGTTATGTCATAGTAAAAGGTCAGGACCTCAGTGTCCTGGGTCTCCGTTCTTTGGGTAGTCAACTCGTTGCAAAGGGTTAGATTCTCTGCAGCAGAAGAGTTCCTTGCAGAGTCACCTCACTGCAGAGTGAAAGCCTCTGCAGCAGAGGTGTCTGTCCTTTGGGAGTCAAGTTCCCTCCAAATGTGATGCTTCTTGTGATTGCAATCCTCTGGGGTTTGGGATTTTGAGTCACAGCAAGCTGCAGAATCTTCAGATGTCATATCATTCCGAAATGCCGGTGCTCCAGAATTCACACCATAGCAACCTGACGTGTCTTGACGCTTTGCCTCACCCAGGACAGCTGGGATTTCTGGATTCATGCTCTCAATCAAAGCTGCTGGTGTCTTAGAATTTAGATCTTCCCAGATCATTGGAGCCTGAGACCTTACCTCACCATGGCTGAGGGGGTTGACTTCTTCACAAACTGCTGGCCATGGAGATTCAAGTCCATCAGTAATTCCTTGAGTTTCAGGGTTCACTGCTACATTAGGTGTCAGGGTTAAAGAGGTCAAGCCTTTACAAAGTACCAAAGCTACAGTGCATTACTGAGTGTAGGAGACAAATACTGGACCTCTTCACTTAGTGCTGGCATTAAAGAGTTTGCCTCTTCTCTTGGTGCAAAAGGTAAGGTGTTCACTTCATAAGCAGCTGTTGGAGATAGAGAGTTTACTTTCTCACTTAAAGCTTGAGATTGAACGTGTACTTTATTACTAACTGCTGGTTGAATTAGTGATGGCACCTCATTATTAAGAACTGGAGTTAAATAATGTGTATCACCAGTCGTAAACAGCACTTCAGCGCAGCTGGCCAGCATTAGAGATTGGGACTCTTCAGTAAGTTTTGGAGCTGAAAAATCCCTCCATTATTGAGGGAGGGGGACCAAGAGTCATCTTCCATGCAGTGTGTCAGGTCCAGGGGATTTATTTGATCACAAAGTGTGGGGCTGTGCAGTTTTACCGCATCACAATGCACTGGATTTAGACATGGTATCTCATTGACAATTACTGGAGATGCAGACTGAACCTTGAGACTTGGTAGTGAATGTATCCCACTCACTTGGAGTCGAGAGTGTTCCTCTCTGCAGACTGCCGTGGCACCGGGAAGTTTTGTCTCATCACCACTTGCTAGAGTTAAAAATGGCCCCTCTTCACTACCTGGTGAAGCTCTAGATTGCACATCAACACACCGTTCTGGCAGTAATGGATTCAGTTCATTACTGAGTGCTGGAATTACAGAGTTTACAACATCACATAGTTGCACAGTTTGAAACTGCACCCTACCACTACCTGATGAAGTTGTGGCATTGACCCCCTCACTACCTAAAGTGGGGAACTGTACTTTATCAGTTTGACCTGTAGTTACCAAATTCAACACACTATTACATTCTGGGGACAGAGCCATTTCAGCCATGCTGGCTGTAGTAACTTCATTGCAATCCATGAGGCTGTGAGGTTTCAGTTCATCACTATGTATTTCAGACCTTAACTTTGGCATTAAAGAGTTTGCCTCACCATCGAAAGAACTGCCTACTCCACAGATTGATGGGATTTCACACTGGATTTCACTGTGGATTTCACTGTGGATTTCATTACATACTGTGGTACTGTTAGAATCTACAACATTACTGCCTGCTGGGATCTGAGACTTTGTTTCATCTTGGATTGTTGTAGCTAGACATCCATCATCCGAAATGGTGGGGATGTGAGTTTGACTCATTGTAAACTGCTTGAGTATCTATCTCTTTACAATCTTCCAAAGTGTGAGACTGCTGCTCCCCTCCAACACTCATTGAGCAGCAAGAAGAAAGGAGGGGCCAGGATGGGCTGAAGTCTCTGGAATTGTTCTCGAGAATCCTGATCTTCTCCTCCTCTCCCACATTTATTTTCTCTCTGCACTTATTTCCTCTCCATTCTTTCTGGCTCTTCCCTGGGTGACAAAACAAGTTAGCTAAGCAATAAATCAAACACACTACCCAATTTAGTTTCCTAATATAATTAATATGTGTTAAAAGCACTTAACAAACCTTAATTTGCTGTGCTACTTTGGCAGGAGAATATTGTGCAAAAATGCATCACATTTTGAAAAATGTATAATATTGAATAGTCTTAAAAATAACAAAATCTTGAATAAATATATAGTCAGCATATCCATTACCCAGATACACGTCAGTTGTGTTTTACAGCCTTTGTATTAAGAATAAAATGAATCCCCATTATTTATATGTAACCAATTAATGCACTTACCCGTCACATGCGATTTCCGTCGCCACAAAGTCAATCTCTTCAATGTTTCAATTTATCTGGTTAGGCACTGCCTTTTTTCCCTTTAATATGCAGTATGTCATTGTGGCAAAGTAGTTAGTGGAGGGGAACAGGTATAGCGGCGATGCGATGCAGGAGTGACAGGCAGACAACAGTTTCCAGTGAAAAGGTGCTTTTATTTATAATCCAGGTCTGGTGACCGTTAAATAATAAATCCCCGGCTATACACAACAATGTGTAAAGCACGGGGATAGCAATAATAGGGCACAGTCCCGAACAAAACAAACACACGGTCACCAGTCCTGGGTGAGTGCAGACGTGCTTGTGGTGGGTGAAGACACTGTATTTCGTGACGGTTCCGTGCAGTGGTGATCCGGATTGTGCTGACCCTGGTCGACAGCTCCGGATAGGTGAGTTAACTGTCTGGTGGTGCAAAACGCAGACAATTACAAAACAAACACAACACGTAATTCTCTGTAACAACGAGAGCTCCTCTCTCGCTCCTTCTCTCTCCGAACGTTTACCCAAACGAAGGAGAAGATCAGCGTTACCCTGGCCCCTATATGTAATCCCGCATGATATCGAGATAAACGGTTGCAGCTGCCTTATTACTTGCAGCTGCCTCTCGTTTACCTTTCAAATCAATACGGTCTTACAACAGAGTCGCGCTTCCCTCCAGGCTGACTTCCCTGACCCGGAAACGAACTGTCAGGCCAGCCCTTCCAGATACTTCTCCTCCCGTTCTTTAGCGCCCTCACAGGTCGGGAGGAAGATTCATCACCAGAACTCATCTTTCCGTCACAGTCATGCACTAAAAATTCAGAAATGTCACTGTGTAAATTACTTGGTTGTGTATGCACACAGCATTTGCATGTAGCTATGTAGGTCAGTGCATGAGATTTGTATTTTGTAACTGAGCGAGCATGTAAATAAACAGATCGTATGTTACTGCAAACTCTCGGTTGTGATCTTTACATACATACAGTGCTTGAAAACAAAAAATTGGGCTTGCATCTTCAAAAAATATTAATGAAATGTCTTGAAACTTTTGTTCATACAGTGTAGCTAAGCAGTCTGTTGAAAATAAATACTCACTTTCTCTAAAACTCAACATTGCTAAACAAAATAATTTAGATTGCTGTTGAACATCTTTTTTTATTTCCTGCAAACTGTCTGTTTCTGTTCTTTTTTCTGATATTTGTGATGCCCTGTTTCTTTATTTCTTCTTTTTTTTATAAATTTAGTTGTCTCCAATTTTTTTACCCCGGTTTTCTCCCCAATTTAGTGTGCCCAATTGTTATCTGTATCCTCGGCCCACCGCTCAACCTCACCCCCACACCCCCCACCCCTGCCAAACTGGGGGAAAACTGGCGAAACTCTGCTCCTGCCAATCCTTCATTTTTCTCATGCAGATTCACAGCGAGGCCACCAGGACCTATAGTGCTGGAGGTGGAGGACAACACAGATCTGGAGGCTCCACTGCAGAACCACAGGCGCCCTATTGGCCACAGGAGTTGCTGATGTGCAGTGAGCCGTGGAGCGCTCAACCAATTATGCGCCACCCGATGCCCTGTTTCTTAGACACAGTGCTGCCTATTTGATTTGACCTTTCAACTCTGTTTTTTTTTCTTTTTATGTTTAAAGGGGCAGTGCTCTGTAGGCTACTCAGAAACAACCAATCTAAACGTCTCATTATTATTAAAGAAACACTAAATGCCATTTCATTTTGAACATGTTAATAAAAACAATTTCAAAGTGTACGATGAAAACATATATATATATATATATTAATACGCTATATATATATATATATTATATATATATATATCGATATCTGTGAGTAGAGAGCGTTTTTTTCGCCTGGGGTGTCACGGACCCCACAGTACACGTGTCATGTATTTCCCTCAAGGGAGTAATGTAAAAGGCATTATAAAGTAATATTTCCAATTATGCAGGGATATTATTGACTGACTGATATCTAAGTTCTGACTGTACTATAATTCAATCTCTTGAACCAGGTTAAGCTGTTTGTTAACAAGTTGAAAGTTCTTTAGCTATATATATATATACTGTATATAAAAAAAAGTATGAATATACTGTAGATAACATGGCTTTATGATTATTTTTAAAATAAAATGTAGTCTGTGGATTTTTTATGGATGAATAATACTGTACATATAAAATGTATTAGGGATGGACACCAATATCTATATTTTGATATGATATTGATATCATTCAATATCGATAATAATTTCCAAATTGTTATATGGTGGGATAAGAAAAATAAAAAAAATCACCTATGCTGGCAAAGACTTTTTACTGCTAATTCTACTAAAATATAAAAGCACTATAAATCAAGTTTATTTTATATTAAGATACAACAAACCCTATACATACCTATCATTGTTAGTCTCGTAGGCAGACACCACACATACGGTATTATTTAACCACTTTATTCCATTGATTGGCGTTTTTCTTTTTCTAAGAACCCGATTAACAAATGTATTTCAAACATTCAATAGTTATAAATAGGGCCCTGCGTTTTACACAACTTGCTTTCTTAGGCTGCACTTCATTCCTCCCACCGCAAGGTGGTCATGTAGGCTGCTTAATTAAACCACTTATTGATTAATAATCTCACAATTCCTTTAATCATCTCAAATAGTCATTCTATTAACACGCATTGATGCATTGATTAGGCGACAGCAGCAGCTCCGGACATTTATTTAGCCTTGCATCCCTTTATTACCAGTATGTCTTATTCAATATTATTTTTAGAATGTGTGAATGAATAATTTAAATGTTTCAGTTTACTAGTAGGAACACATAATTTGACAACAAAATATTTTAAAAAACAGCACTGATTCCTAGAACAATTCATATAAAATACTGAAATCGTAACATCAATGCTGTAACATATATATTACAAATAATAATAATAATAATAATAATAATAATAATAATAATAATAATAATAATAATAATGCAAGGTTGTTCGCAAGCAGCACACTGCCACTTACAGTTTCACGAAAGAAAATGCCCCATGCATTAAATGTTGCTATTAAACGTAAGCATCATCAGTTGGTTAACCCTGCCTTCTTTCATAGATTGACATTGTTCTGTAAAAACTTGGCCATAAGAAGGAACACTTCTTTCAGCATCTACAGAATTGGTAACAACTGACAAATATATTTTAGCCTTTCATGTTAAATTGGGAAATAAATCTTCAGCTTTCTTCCAAAATTCATTCAAAGTCAAAGTTCAAACTTTTCTGTTGCATATGGTAGGTATTTGTCCATTTCTGATTTACAGTCAGCATCAAATCCTGGAATAGAATATAATGGGCTTCCAGATCCAAACTACACACTTGTTGTGAGTCGAATATCTGCCACCAGAAAGTTATGAGCTGGTTATAAAAAAAAAGGTTTTTACACAGTTTGTTTATTGCACCGCCTGTGCTGTGTACCTCTTGTGCCATTGCTTGGTATGTATTTATTAATTCTCCAGCTTTATTATATGTTTGATGGACTCTCACTTCATGGCTTTCAAACCACTGAATCAGATCCACCAGTCCCTTGGCATGCATCACAATTAGGGAGAGTTGAGATTTTAAACTTTGCACATATTTAAGCAATTTCTATAGGTCCTTTAACACTACAGTGTTTGGTGAAACGTGCATTTCCTTTTCTATAAAGCCTGTGTAAAAAGGGATGTATTTGGAAGGATATTCAGCAGCGAATATCCCCATTGTGTTATGCATAGCTTAGGTGGCCTTCTTGTCTGTACAGCCTTCTTGTCGGATTGCTTCTGTCAGGTGGTCTTTAAAATGTAATATTCTGCTTGGGCAATGTTTAAACAATTTTTTTAACGGTTGCAACCAGCTTGTCTGCTTTTGGAAAATTATTTGCCCAGATATTGCTGGCAAGGGCTATTATGTGGACCTGCTGTATGAATTGCTCCTACATTTATTATGTTTGTTCAGAAATGCACATCATTTGGGATTATCAGTTTTTTAAAGGAGAATATTAGCACAAACAAATGCCTCTGTCAAATCAAAAATAACATCTTGTTGGCGTTCACAATTTTTGTTCCCTTACGTTTTTTACTGGAGGACGTGGTCTCATGCAAACTATGAAGGTATGAAACAGAGTCTAACAGAAGTAGGTTGGAGTAAAATATAGAAAAAGTCCACAGAAAAAGGATGGCTGTTTTTATAGAATGTAGTACTAGAGGCAGAAAACAATTACATCCCAAAAGTAGACAAATCTAAATCTAAAACAAAATTGCCAAAATGGTTTAATAGATCAATTAAAAAAATATTCAGCAAAAAGGAACTTTACAGAGTGTTTAAAAGGGACCTAAAACAAAGTACACAGAAAGAATACACAGAATTGCAAATGCAAGTCAAAAAGAAAGTTAGAAAAGCCAAGTGAGAGATAGAAATGAACATTGCTAAGAAGGCTAAAACCAATTTCAAAATGTTTTTCCAATATTACAACAGCAAGAGAATATTCAAAGAGGAGGTTAAACGTCTAAGAGATACAAATGGCAAAATCATACACAAAGTTTTTACAAAGGAGGATATGGGCAACATGCTTCACATGTCGACCTGTTCCTATCCAGTTTTAAATAACTTTAGCGTAACCGAGGCAGAAGAGTTAAAGGGACTAGGAGCTCTTAAAATAAACAAATTCCCTGTGCCAGATGAAATCCTCCCAATAGTACTCAAAGTGAAAGAATTTATTTACAAACCGCTAACCAAGATCATGCAACAGTCTCATGACACAGGGGTTGTACCGACAGACTGGAGAATTGCAAACGTAATACCGATCCACAAAAAGGGAGATAAAACCAAACCAGGTAACTACAGACCAATAAGCCTGACTTCTATTATATGTAAACTTATGGAAACTATAATAAGATCCAAAATGGAAAATTACCTATATGGTAACAATATCCTGGGAGACAGTCAACGTGGTTTTAGGAAAGTGAGATCGTGTCTAACTAACCTGCTTGATTTTTGTGTGGATGCATACATCGATTAGGGAGTGGTTAACATGTAGAAAACAGAAAGTACTGATTAGAGGAGAAACCTCAAAATTGAGCAAGGTAAACAGTGGAGTACCACAGAGATCAGTATTAGGTCCTCTGCTATTAATGACTTGGATTATGGTATAGTAAGCAAACTTGTTAATTTGCAGATGACACAAAAATAAGAGGAGTGGCAAACACTGTTGCAGCAGCAAAGGTCATTCAAAATTATCTAGACAAGATTCAGAACTGGGTAGACACATGGCAAATGACATTTAATAGAGAAAAGTGTAAGGTACTGCACACAAACAATAAAAATGTGCATTATAAATATCATATGGGAGATACTGAAATTGAAGAAGGAATCTTTGAAAAAGACCTAGGAGTTTATGTTGACCCAGAAATGTCTTCATCTAGACAATGTGGGGAAGCTATAAAAAAGGCCAACAACGTTCTCAGATATATTGTGAAAAGTGTTGAATTTAAATCAAGGGAAGTAATGTTTAAACTGTACAATGCATTAGTAAAACCTCATCTTGAATATTGTGTTCAGTTCTGGTCACCTTGCTACAAAAAGGATATTGCTGCTCTAGAAATAGTGCAAAGAAGAGCCACCAGAATTATTCCGGGTTTAAAAGGCAGGTAATATGCAGACAGGCTAAAAGAATTGAATCTATTCAGTCTTGAACAAAGAAGACTATGCGGCGATCTGATTCAAGCATTCAAAATTCTAAAAGGTATTGACAATATTGACCCAAAGGACTTTTTCAACCTGAAAAAGAAACAAGGACCAGGGGTCACAAATGGAGATTAGACAAAGGGACATTCAGAACAGAAAATATGAGGAATTTTTTTACATAGAGAATTGTGAGGGTCTGGAATCAACTCCCCAGTAAGTTCTTATGTCTCATAGCTGTCAAGTTCAGCCTTTCATTTTCTGTATTTTTCTGATGATAAATGTCAGTCCATTGTTGACTTTTGAGTGTGGTCCAAACATAAATTGCAAGTTGTGCAAAATAAATTATACCCATTGGTGTACAGAACACCAGGTGTATATTGTTGAGTGCTTTCACTCAATGAAATGCTTTTTGATTGCAATGTCTTTGACTCCATCTTTGGGTCTCGATTTTTCTTTAAAAGCATAAATTCTTTTAAAGCATGAATCAATTATCATTTATATACAGAGCATCAAAAGAAACATATCACTATTATAGCACATTTATTTCGAAAAAATAAGGTATATAAATGATGGACATTTTCAAAATGTTTTTGTTTTTTTTAGTTATTCAATTATTCATCCTTGACCATGGCACGTTTGATTGACTGAAGCATATGCCCTTAATCACCTAATTAGTGAGACAGTTGATTGGATACTGGATATGGAGTGATTTCAGCTGTTGAATTGCAAACTTGAATAAAAGCAATAAAGAAAATGACAGAAAAAAAAAATAGATTAGGGCAGGGTACTGTGGATCGCCATCTTGGGTACTCACAGTCAGCAATTTCAAACTTGGAGAGACGGTATAACCAGACACCCTCTGCCAATGACAGCCCACAAACTGGGAGACCAAGAATTACAACACCTGTCAAAGATCGACAGATGAGGGTGCAGCATCTTCGTCAAATATAAGTGATAAGTTCTTTTGATGCTCAGTATACTCATCATAATTAGCTTTTATTTTTCTAATTAGTCCAAGCATAATGTGTTGATTTCTTAATTGTGAATTTGATTACTAAAACTGGAGTGGCTGCAGGAACATCTAGGGGATAGCAGTTGAATTACAATTGAAAAAAAACAGGCCCGTAAAATGCAGGACCCTAGTTATGAATCACAAATCCACAACCTGCACCCTCTCTTGTATGTTCTACTGTAGTTTCTTCACCTGTTTTCTTTCCCCAAACTGAAACTATATCCTGTTTTAAAAAAAAAAAACATAATAAACAGGAAAATCGTCTTAAATAATTTGATTTAAGATGATTAAGCACTATTGGCATTATTTTGAGATATGCACATGGGTCAGTGATTCATTGCATTTTGTCCGTGTGATTTCTCATGCTATTATTAATGTTTTTTTAAAATGTGAACTTATAAATGAGATGTACTTTTAAAGCATCAAAACACATCTCAAAATAATGCAAAATTCAGAACGACATTGTAGTTAATAGTTTTAGAGGTATTGTGAGTCAGCATTTATACCTGATAAGATTCAATTACTTCCAGATTGGCTAGAAAGTGAACAACCTCGAACCGTGCGCAGCAAAGTATAGAAATATTTCAGTTTTGAGGTGGCTGATCATGGAATAATAAAACAATATAATGAGACCTTGTTTTTCTCCATGGATATTGTGATACGTATGTATGACTGGCTTTTCGGGTACTCAATATATCCCTTAATCCGGTAAGCATTCACTGAATCTTAAAACTCAATCAATTTCTGCTGCCTACAAGGTCTATGAGAAAGTAAGAGAGTGTACTTCAGAACTGCAGGAGAGAGGGGTGGAGGGGAAGGTCAATTTAAAATGACTAGAGCTTGTCATGAGTGGATTTATAGCTTTTCAGACAGCTGGGGCATGCAATTGATGGGTGACACATAATCAGCCCTTATCTCTCACCTGAGAACTGGATTGTATCCAATGGCTTGTAATCCTGCTGGATTTCACTAATGTTTGCCTCTCCTTCACTAGACAGCAATCCTGTCTCTCACAGCTTCCCTTTCTCTGCTGTCCTTTCCGGCTCTCCCTTGACCTTGAAGCCATGTGTAACTGCTCCAATGGCTGCGGTTTCTGTAGCTACTGTCTTTCTAGCTACTCTCTCCTCCTTTGGAGTTTTAGACTTTTTAGATCGAGATTGTGGGTGATAGAGGCTGCTGTAAGAGATAGCACTGTCAAGGTAAGGAATGGCTGTCATGGATAAGATGTTTGGCTGCATGAATCTAAGCCAACCCTTACAAGCCTAGAGTGGCACTATCTTTCCAAACAAGACAACGCCACACACACACAATCACAGACACACACAGTCACAGATAAAAGTATTCGAGCAGTTAAAAAATGATAAAAACCACGAAACCAAGAAATTGATTTCTGTAATTTCTAATTTTTCTCTTGAAAGGTATAAATTACAAATTCGGCTTTATAATAAAACAACAAATTATTACAATTATTACAATTATTACAACATGCATGCAGTGAAAAATAACATGCAAAAAATTATTTCATACTATAACAAAAGTATTTGGGCAATCAACATATTTTGTATGAAACCCATTCGCTGCTAATTATTGACAATTTTCATAACTGAAAACATTAGGTTACTTACCGTAATCCTGGTTCCCAGAAAGAGAAGACGACCACCAAAACATTACATATGGGATTATCTGCCTATTGGTAAGTATTCTCTGAGCTCTAAGGGGGCCTTCGTGAGAGTCTCCAGTATAACGTCAAGGCTCTATTCAGGGAGAACGGCCCTCCTGGAAGGGTGTTACCGCTGAGTGCTTTTGAGAAACCGGATAGCTAAAAAATTCGCACCGGGAGGTACCGAATCTATGGGGGCATGATATGCGGAGATAGCCACTAAATACACCTTAACCAAGACCACAATAGTGGAGTCAACCGGGGGAAATCCTGCCAGGCCCAGCTTCTCCGTGCCCTCAACACACTCGCCGTTGACACTGGTCGATCACAAGAGGAGCGCACTCCCACCTTAAAATCAGGGAATGGTGGTAAGGGCTTTGTTGTGGACATTGACAAAATATTTTTGGCTTCTTTTTAATCACTCGATCATTCACCCTTGACCATGACACGCTTGAGTGACTATGATTGAAGCATATGCACTTAATCACCTAATTAGTGAGACAGTTCATTGGACACTGGATATGGAGTGATTTCAGCTGTTGAATTGCAAGGTTGAATAAAACCAATAAAGAATATCACAGAAAAAATAAACAATATGCCACATTAGTCAAGACAGCAGCGCATTCGTGCAATAGGACAGCGTACTGTGGCTCGTCGTCTTGGGTGCTCACAGTCAGCAATTTCAAACCTGGCGAGACAGTATAACCAGACAAACTGGGTCAATGACAGGCCATGAACTTGGAGACCAAGAGTCACAACACCTGCCCAAGATTGAAAGATCATTTTGCAGCATCTTCGTGATGTCAATTGTTAATCAGCACAATAAAAAGAGTTTGTCATTTTTCAATCACATCTAGTGTATTTTATCTATATGTTTCTTTTGATGCTTAGTATACAAT
The DNA here is from genome assembly GCF_017654505.1 of Polyodon spathula. Classification (NCBI taxonomy): domain Eukaryota; kingdom Metazoa; phylum Chordata; class Actinopteri; order Acipenseriformes; family Polyodontidae; genus Polyodon; species Polyodon spathula. The sequence continues at coordinate 37,201,072 of NC_054535.1, forward strand.
AAGGGAAGAGAGGGTTAAGAGAGTACCATTAATAATTACATATTCTAAATTATTACATGTACTTCATAATTCAGAGAAAATTTAAAAAAGTATATTTGCATAAGTACCGATCATAGCTTTTAGAAGGGATGCAGATCTGGTTGACATTTTAGTCAACAACGATACATTAAGGGGCTTGTAAACCTGTAAAAGCACATGTAAAGTGTGCAAATATATTGGTAAAGATAAATGTGAAATCACAAATAAAGAAAAAATATATTCAGTCTTAAAAAATCCATCATGCAAGGATAGCAACCTTGAATATGGTATATTATGCATACAATGTAATAAAATAAAATATGCAGAAGAGACAGGTACATCATTATATAAAAGAATACAGAACCACCTATCAAATATAAGAAATAAAAAAGTAAATGAACCAGTAGTTCAGCACTTTACAAAGAACATACACACCATGGATGACCTAAAGTTGTTGGTTTTAGAACAAATTTAATTAGATAATGTACAATACAGAGGAATACAAGAAAATACATGGATAAATAAACTAGATACCATGATGCCTGGGGGTTTAAATAGAAAGGAACAGTAGATAGTTACATCATTAGCTATATAGTGAATGGCATCAGAAAGACATTCAAAATATAAATAAATGAGCTAAAACACACACACACACACATATATATATATATATATATATATATATATATATATATATATATATATATATATATATAAATAATAATAACTGCAGTGTACAAATATGTAAAAAATGGGGAAAAAATGGGATGTACATGACATTTCAGACAAAGGCCCTTCTTCAGATGTATAGAAAGAAAAGCAAACACAGTGCAGTGTCACGTGTTTTGAAGAAAATTCTGTTGTACAAATCTGATTAATTAATCAACACATAAATAAATAAATAAATAATTAAAAACTCTAGTGCATTTGTTATATGCATTAAACTGATGCTATTGAAAAGCCTTTCTATTAAGGACCACAGTAATGGAGCGCAAGCTGCTTTAGAAACAAGCTCCAAACGTGAAGCTTTCTGTTAGCCAGTCTACAATCAGTAGGGCCTGTTAATTGAGAAAATACTTTCTTTCTTTTTGGCTCAAGGCCCCCAAGGCATAAAGCATCCTGACTGAGGACCCCTAATCAATAAATCCATAGACATGTACCATTTTGTTCTCCTTACAGTCACCACCTTTGGTTATACTGTATAATGGAATATACTATTAGCGTGGGCATTGGCAATTAATTATAAATATCAGCCAGAGCAGATAGTAAGTGACACTTGAAATAACACTAAATCACTAAACAGCAGTGTTTGTCAAGTGCCATTGTCATTTAAATAGATTATTTCTGTACAAAATATTCAGGGCCCTCAGTTTTGGAACCCCTGGTTTAAATGTATTACATTTTAAAGGTTGAAAAGCGGAGTTTAACATAGAAAATAAGTTACAACCATAACTATAAAAATACTGTTTAAAAGCAAAACATTTTTATAAAGCCTTTGTAACATTCTTAGCAAGCTTTCTCTACAGTTCTAATGTCTTTAAATCCTCATTCAATTTCTCTTTATCTTTTTCTACTTTCTCATTTCAGATAGAAAATAAACTGGCAATTTTTGACAACATTTGAATGAACATTCTCAACGGTTTCCTATTTTAGTTTGATTGCTTAGTCCCAGTCAAATTTGTTTTCTCTTCCATTATGTTGGCAGGTCCTTGCGAGATATGTTCAAGTCATGGAGAAATTAACTCCTACCAGGAAGAAAAGATTTTTGGAAGAGGCAGTCTTTACAGCCTTCAACCTCAAAGATCAAGCACATATTAATTCCCTGGTTATCGCCTTCTGTACATTTCAATTAAACTGTATTGTATGAAACTGTTATGTTAACATAACATTACAAATACAGCATTGTTTTATTTGTTGTTGTTTTTTTTAAGATCAATTACTCATTCTTCCTATGTCAAAAATATATTGCTATCCTCAGTAATATGGCTACAGGCTTCTTTCAATATAATTTTTGCTGTCTCCAGATGGCTGTGGCAAAGGGGTTTGCAGTGCACAGGTGTAGAAGTGATGCAATGCGTAACAGATGACAGACAACAAAGTTCACAGTCCAAACAATTATTTATTGGTTCAGTTTATTGGTGCACTAAAAACTTAAACACAAGATTGTGAGCCAATATTAGTTAAGTAATCAGAAAAGAATTAAATGTATGGCTAAAACCAGAGTAAAAGAAACAAAACATGCTTTATTTCACTTTTTTTTTTTTTTTTGCACTTGTCTGACTGGTTTCACAGACCTAATAGGCCTAATGCTAACTTGTAGTTAAGGTAGATCAAGAGTAGTGCTACTCAGGCTCGTTAAAACCAACCTTCAGCTTTATTTGGAAAAATAAAAGATTCTCTCATTATAGACTTTCCAAATGTATGATTATGCAAACCACTTGGGCATAAAATGCAGGACTGGTGACTGCCTAATTGCAACAGCAGGATTTAATACACACAATTTGAATTCCAACAAGCTACTATTAATATCATATATATTATATATATACGCTAATAATATATATATATATATATATATATATATATATATATTTCTCCTATTTCTGACATACACAAAGATCCGTAAGGTGCACATCAACCAGTCATCACTCGAACATCGAACTATGGGGTGCAGATGTAGGACATAATTGATATCAGAGAAAACACAATACTTTCCCATCCATCAACCACAAACAAAGTCTGAACTTTATGTATCTTTTTTTTGTATGTTATCTGGTTCCTGGACTTAAAAGTAATTAAAAAGAAAAAGATGAACGTTTCGACAGTCTTCATCAGAGGTAACAAACAGATGTACAAATCTTCCGTCATATACACTCATGATTAATACATAAACATGCATTTCTCATTCCCTAATCAATACAAAATCAGTTTCAAAACATTTTCAAACCAAGGCATTCTCACATTTAGCACTTTACAAAGATCTAGTCAATTAGCAATAAACAAAGTATAACATTCAAAGTTTTTTTTATAGCCATTATATATCCATTAGTCTAATGTAGAATATTTAAGTTAATTGTTAAAAGTCTTAATTGATTCAATTCATAAAAATGAGGACAATTCCGTACGTTCATTTAGTCCCTTAGGATTTTCAGTCTCCAAATAATGTTCCAGAAGCACTCTTTTTGTAAAAACTGCCTATCTACATTCCCATCCCTCCCAGGTCTATTAAATCTTTCCATCCCGCACAATTTCAAAATTTCAAATTCAAAATTTCAAGGAGGCAACATTGTGCTTATATTCATGAAAATGTTTAGTAACCATCTAATAGCACTATTATGCTCTGATATTAATTTTTAAAGTTCTGCTAGTATTTCCTACATATGCAAGTCCACATGGACAACATAATCACATTTTGGGTACTGCAATTGATTTCACCTCAAACTTTAATTTTTATACCTGTGTGAGGGAGCAGGAATGTGTCAGTTTTGTAAATATTGTTACATTATGCACAATTATGACAACAATAGTTCCCTGGTAGAATACCAAAGTGGAAGGTAGATTTAGGTTTATAATGATCTGCTCTTACTAAAAGATCTTTTAGATTTCAATCTCTTTTAAAACAAAACAACTGCAGCGTTTTAACCTCTATCGGTAACGAACTATCCGAAGCAATAATGTTCCAACATACCAATGTTCCACAGCTTACACTGACCTTAACAAAATATGTAGGGCAGGATTTTCAAAAGTTTGTAAATGATAACTCCAGTGTTAATCAACAAATTGGTATGTAGCATTGCTTTGGCATTTTCAAGAGGTCGCTATATGACAATCTCGTTATTAAATAATCATGTTAAAGTGATTTCTGAAATTATGTTGATTTACAAAATAATGTTAATAAAATAATAATGAGCAGTGCTTCTTGTGACTATTTCTTTTGTTTATGTGGGAATTTAAAAGCAAATCCGTGTTGTCATCAGTCCTACATTGCAGGAAGGGATGCATGGATGCATAAAGTACAGTGGCAATGGCAGAATCAATAGGCAAAAAAATAAGGATATGGCACTAATAAATATATACAGTTTTGGCTAGAACTTAAGGCAACATGATTGTGAAAACCACATGACTGGAGACATGCATGTATTCTCTCTCTATTAAACACACAAGCACGCACACATGGTATTCCATTGTTTTATATATAATTTCAGTGCCGATATTTTTTAAAACAAGACCTGACAGCCCCACATTGTACTTTTTAATTATTAGATTAAATATTTACAGAATACTTAAAAACTGCTGCTATAATCATGATTCATTTATTATTATCATTAATAGCGTTATTATTAAATTATACCAAATCAAGTTTTTTATTTACAATGAAGGTATCTTATACTGTGTCACCCTCATACATACTAAAATACATACAAAAGTTGGAAATAAATTCCAACCAATATAGGTAGATGGCGCCCCATCCAAAAAATACATTTAAAAAAGTTATTTTTTCTTTTAAATCCGTGCCATTCGATTTTTATACACAAGATAATTGTAAATCAGCATTATATACGTGACATTATCTAAATGTACATTCTGCATGACAAAATACACAATTTTAAATTACGTTTACAAATTATACATAAAATAGATATTTCCATTATTTTTTATTTAATTTCCATTTGGCTGCTGCTCGCAGGTGAGAGAGCCGTCTCCATAACGGTGAATTATGCTTCCATTAATTTTTTTGATCTCGTTATTCCCCTTCTTTAGTCGTTGAGACAGGAAGTGATGCACGTGATCTGCGACAATTAAGCTTTTCAAGGAGAAATCGCTAACAACCTCATCGACTCAATTTCAGAGCATTAACAGACTGATTTAATAAATGTATTCCATTTGAAAATCACTTGCTGCTAAAGTTCTCGTAACTATACCACAAGTTTAATACAATAACACTGTTTTTTGGAAATCCTGCGCATATACTTTTAAACAAATTGCCTGCAGCATTTAAGAAAAACAGCTCACAAGCCAGCTGATGAATTTCAAATAACCTATTAATATGTATGATTTTCAGAACAGTTTTTTTCTTTTGTTTATTTATTTATCCAATGCCCACTTCCACCTCCACTACCTGATGCATAATGTGCGATTTTACCCATGAAACTGTTTTTGACGCTGCTATTATAATTCCATTAATGGCCTCCATATCCATCCTTAACTTATAGATTATGACCTGCCCTTCGGCTTTGTTCCCAATGTACCCCATTATCTGAGCACCTTGTTAGTTGGTAACATTTTTTTCAAATGTATATCCTCAATGTGTACTTTATCACATTACAGAAATGAAGACAAACACCCTTAACCACGATTGAATTTCTTAAGTCAGTCAAGTCTCATGATCTGAATATTTCCTTAATTAAGATAGTTGATTTGTTATCCATTGCTGTTGAGAGGAAAATTAAAGAATCAGACCAGGGTGTGCAGAAATGGTTGTGAATTAATTGCATGTCTAGTGTGTTTCAGAGCAGGGCAATGGGTGAACACTAAAGGTCAGACTGTGTGCCCTGGAACGTAAGCAGTCTAGTAAACCACAGACTATGTGCACATCATTTGATGTGTTTTATTTGCGAATGATAATTGTGTAGAATTTTATAAACTCTCAGAAGCTTTACCAATGACATAATTTACATGCTGAGCAAAAGCTCCCCCAAGAGATGACTTCTGTGAGGCATAGTAAATAGAGCCATAAAGCATTTTTTTATTTCCTGCAAAACAAAATAAGGTGGCTAAACAAGGCATGTTAAGATAATGCCACACCACAGCTGCATAAAATTGTTCTCTGTAGTTTAATGTCTGCAGTGGAGTGAATGCATTGCTGACAGTGGTGAGATTTGTGAGGCCATTAAGTGTGGCAAAATTATCCCTTTGTAGGACACATAAAACAGCATTTTTTGACACACATCCACTGCCATGCCATAAATGCAGCACCAAAACAAGACTTTATGGCTGCATGTAAATATAACTAGATACCAAAGATGGTGATTCTACCTACTGAAGCAGCAGATGTTACACAGTTTAATGATGTACCTGAAGAGACATTCCAGCTCTTGGGTATTCTTGCTTGATGGAGGCAGTGATGTCAGACACAGACAGAAAATCCTATGTATTTACATTAGGAGCAGCTTTTCTGTCTTGGTGACAGCCTTGGCGATGAGCCAAAACTTTGATCTAGATTTTAAAGGAATCACAATTAAGAGGATGAGGGCTCAAGAATGCTGGTTCTTGTTTTGTGAAGAGCTGAATCCCTGCACATTTGAATCTCTAGATACAGCCTTGGCTGGGACAAAGGACAACTCACTTTACTGAAAGATCTGTGTATAGATGAGTCAAAATGATTATTATTATTATTATTATTATTATTATTATTATTATTATTATTATTATTATTATTATTATTATTATTTCCTGCTAGATTTTCATACTTCGACATCCCAGAGAACAATAATGTCAAGTAATTACATTTTCATTGTACCTCTGATTAAAAGACACTGAAATTCTGACAGACAATTACAAAAATGTCCACTGGAAATCCTTTTATCATTATGAAAAGCAGTCATAAAAACATAGACATGACTCTTAACTTCCCTTTTCGTTTAAACACATATACTATGGAATCCAGGACATGCTGCAACACCAAGATGACAAATAGTTGCTTAAAGAACAGTTTGAGAGGATTACTGTCATTGCTGTTGGACACAAAGGCTTAAAGCCAAATAGCCAGTAAATTAGTTAGTGTTGATTTATTGAAGGAAAGAGTACATCAAGAAAACTTGGACATGTGGAAGGAAAAAGTGATATTTATAAATTGCTCAGCCTTAAAGTGACATTTACATATGTTCTACAGGACCAATTCAATTGCATTTGTTTTCCTATAAACATGAAAGAGCATGTTGGTAGATGTACAAATATATAGCACTATATTTACTTATGTGTTTTTGTAGCTCTTTAAGTTGTATTTTTTTTTTTTTTTTATTAAACTGTTTACATCCTGGAAAAGTTTTCACACATAGGTCTTTATCAAAATCTCTTTTTTTGCAGGCCAACTCAAGCAACATTTTCTATAACTCAATAAAATAGTGAAACACATTTGACAAATTATATTTAATGATTAAGCCACTATACTTTACATTTACAATGAAGTACTACACAACTGCCTCCCTGTACATCCCTGTGAAGTTGCTAGTTTAAATACCATGCAATGTTTTGCAAACACAAGCTCCCGGGTTGCTTTAATTAATACCTGCACACTGAAGAACAGTTCGTCAGCTGTGTGAATGTGCAGGTAAGCAATCTTACAGAAAAAAAAACCCAAAAAGCAAATACAAAACTGAAAAACCTAAAATGTTAATTTTCCAGTTTTCCAGTTTTTTTTCCCCTATTTCACTTTAGGGATTGCATGTTGCTGCTTTGGGACAAATGCACACCTCTGAAAGCTAATATATTTTGTTACCAGATTCTGTAGTACACATATGCCTATGCTTTTACTTCAAGCACCCATCTCAAGCTAATCAAGCGCACACAATTGTTTTCCAGTCCTTTTATATTTTTCAGATAGCATGCAATATGATGACTTTACCATTGGTCGTTCCACACCAACTTTTGTTTCCTCTGCTTATTTGCTGTTCTTTTCATTTGCTTTTCTTTTGAAAGTTAACAGATCATCAATTTTCAGTATGAGTACAAGGCGTACAATTTAAACAGAAACAATGTACACATTTTGTCATTTCAATAGGCTGCTGTTAATGTTATCCTGCTGTTCACAGGAACCCTTGCAATCCAGGTAATAAAACTTGTACAATGTAAAATCATGCATGCGCTGCTGTACCCTTCATTATCAGGCTGCTCTGTTAGCACTGTGAGCGGGTAGTCATGCTTTCTGCATAGGACCTTTCACTAAGTAATCCACTAGAATGCTGTGTGAGTGAATCTAAATGAGTTCTAGTCATAAAGCACAGAAGGATTCTCATGTTTAGATTGTGGTTTTCATGCATTCAGGATTATTACCAGTGTGTCCTGTTGAAAACACATGGTTGACTGCCTTGATTTTAGAACTTGAAGCTAGTGCACTAATAAGTAACTATGATGTGATAGGTGTTACAGAAACTTGGTTGTCTGAGAGTGATGGGGGCGAATATAATATTTGTGGGTATACACTGTATAGGAAAGACAGGCAGGACAGAAAAGGTGGAGGGGTAGCGGTATCCAGAATTATTCCGGCTTTAAAAGGCATGTCATATGCAGACAGGCTAAAAGAATTGAATCTATTCAGTCTTGAACAAAGAAGACTACGCTGCGACCTAATTCAAGCATTCAAACTTCTAAAAGGTATTGACAATGTCGACCCAAGGGACTTTTTTGACCTGAAAAAAGAAACAAGTACCAGGGGTCACAAATGGAGATTAGACAAAGGGGCATTCAGAACAGAAAATAGGAGACACTTTTTTACACAGAGAATCGTGAGGGTCTGGAATCAACTCCCCAGTAATGTTGTTGAAGCTGACATTCTGGGATCCTTCAAGAAGCTACTAACAACCAAACGAGCAAGATGGGCTGAATGGACTCCTCTCGTCTGTAAACTTTCTTATGTTCTTCTGTTCTTGAGTTTGCACATAGTTTCTATTTATATGCTCTAAAAATTCAAATCTATCTCACTGTAAAATAAATATTTTGGAAGTGAATTATTGTTTCTAGTATTGTTTCTTGTTGTCCATTCCTCTCCACACACCACCTACCAATTACCCTGGTTATTTCTGCTCAGCAGTGGTTGCATTGCTTCCAGTGCAGGTCCTGGTAATGGATTGCAGAACTTAAGGTTACTTAGAAATTGGTTTTCTTAACATATTATTTTTTTGGCAATGTTATAAAAATTGCCTGGTACCCCAAATTAATAGGCAACCGTTACAAGCATCAGTATTGTTTGTGCACATTTAACACAGTTTTATTGCACTCCTTACTTGGGTGATTGCAACGCAAATGTGTTTGGGCTTTCCAAAAAATAATAATTAAGAGATCTAAGCCATTTATGTAAGAGGTCGACTAAATCCTGTTGGTCCAGTTGAACTGGAATGACCAACAAAGATTTCTATCAAAGACTACCAATTGTGATTGCAGCCTTTTTGAACACATTAACAGCCTTAAACTGGATACATTACCTGTAAATCGAGATTCACTTTTTGTGATAATATTCAAATAATTAACAAAATGTCCCTAATCTTACTTCATGCTATGCAGTGGTTTTAGTCTTGTCCACTACTTTATGTACAGGACCGAGATCACAAGAACTTTTTCATCGAGAAAAGTAATCAGATAATATGACTTTCGATTACTGCAGATCTTGTGATGATTTAAACTTGAGGTGAAAGGCTTCAACCCTTACTGCCAATCCCCACAGCTGTCCTGCATGTAATGCTACATTGCTATGTCAATTGTCATTTGTTAAAAAACAGAATTTATTTTATGGCCAACTGTTGCAAATAGAAATATAGAATGCCAAGGAGATTTAGTGAATTAATTTATATTGAGTTAAATGTTAAATTTATATTATTATTATTATTATTATTATTATTATTATGAAGAAAAGCTAAGAACTCAGTTTTTATCTGGGAGCTGACTACTTACACATATTGTACAATAAATATAAAAGCACCATTTTGTTGAAGTGTGTCTAAATCCTTTGAGGAAATAAATCTAATGTCAATAAACATCCAACTACAATTACAAAAGGTATGGTGCTTTGAGCAGAATATTCAAACTGATTGGGTTAATTCACTACAACTAAATCTAGGCATTTATTGTTCCTAAGGACAATCTCTTTTCGTAGATATCAGATGCTGAAATATTTGCATGGTACAGTGCCTTTTGAAAAGCATCCCCCATAAGGATTACACCAAGAGCACCATCACATCTGTGCATCTCCCCACACCCAATGAGACTCTGTAGATTACTGCCTACCAAAGCAGATGGCTTCTTAACATATTTAGGGCAAATTATTTTAAGAAACACTCAATTATAAAACACTCTATATAAACAATTATGCAATCCAGTATTGATGCTATCAACCCACGATTTCCATGACTTGACCTGAAAATTACAACAACTTGTTAGGTAGACACCTGTGCAGATTTGCCTTTAAACGTTCTGATGAGCTGTAAACACCCAGATACTGACATAAAAATAGACATTGTGTATGTGAATGTGTATGCCCTGTAGACATTTGAATGTGTATGCCCTGTGGAGCTGCCCAATGGATCAATGAAGTATGATATTCTGAAGTATATAAATCAATAGCATAAAAAAAAGAACAGGAAAGGTTGGATGACCCAACACAACATTGGTTTTCTCTCATAACCAAGATGATTTATTTTCAGTTTTTACAGATTTTACAGAAAACTCCACAGGTTTTACAAAAGCTAAGATAACTGTGTACAGGTATTCACACACAATATACACCAGAACTACACAACATTAAAAAATAAATACGGAAGCAGTGAAAGGGGAACAATACTAAAGCATCTTCTCTGCAATGCCTTGCTTTGTTAAAGAAAATATTGCTGCCTGCTGTGATCTATTAAGCGTCAAGAAAGAAATGCGCTGAAATATATTATCCCCATATAGCAGCACAAATATGAACTGCTGCTGCTGTATATTTTAGGAGGAAAAAAACATTCACTATTTTGATACACTGAATGAAAGACAAAAAATTAAATAAATGAATGCTGGAATATGGTGTAAAAGGGTACAATTGGAGTAAAATAAAGGAACAGTAATCTCGGCTTTTAGGCCTTGGGTTTCTTTACAACCTGAAACTACTCATTTGGCTTTCACTACCCCTGTATTAAAGGTTTGAACAACACACCACATTTTTAAATTGCCTAATATTACAAGAGTGAAAAAAGATTTGGAACGATACAGTCTTTTTTTCCAATGCAAGTTGTGATGTTGTAAGCTTACGAAGCATTTAAAAAAAAAAAAAAAAAAAAAAAAACGTTAAGTTGAGACTTTTCAACTGTAAACAGGCATTTTATTATAAGACAATCATGCTGTGCAGTTTGCATGAATTCTGGCTAGCCAAACTGTGAAATGATTTCTGTTATAATGGGAGACTATGCACATGATGTATTAACTTTTTTGTAAATTACAAAAACAAAGATTGTAATGACCTCCTATCGAACAAAAAATAAAAGTGTTTGTTATGGACAGGATGACATATATTCACAGGGTAAGATGTTCTGGAATTTTGACAAACCTTAACAGTGACTCTCATATGTCATATACCAGGCATATGGAAATGAGGTGTTATTTTTGTTATTATTATTATTATTTTTTAAATACACCACAACCATGTAACATGTGATGTTGCAGTAGGATTGTGGGGAGAAGGAACTAGTGGATCTTATCCAAGACTTACATGGGTGAAAGTGACCAATAATCATTTTGACTGAAACTAGTGAAGCGAAAGCAATCTTTTGGCTGTGGCTCTTGGGGCCTCCTAGGCTTCCCGAAGCTCTGGGATTGTACTAGCTCTCGGATGCATTCTAAGCCATTTTGGGTGACTCTCTGAAGCAAATTTGAACTTGACTGTAGAAAAAGAAATCCAGAAATTACTTCACTTCCAACTTGTCAGATGGATCAAGCTGATAAATCATGCTAGTTAAAAAAACATATTTTTTTAAAATGTTACTCATCAAACCTTTTACATGTATGCTCAATTCATGTAATATTAATTTTATAAAACCTCAGCTGCAAAAATCTTATGCAATCTGTGCTTAACTCAATCAGATATCATAAATTCAGGGTTCATACAGTTTTTCTGATACTAATTTCAAGGACTTTTCAAGGCCCTTCAATGACTTAATTTAAGGAGTTTGACCATTTTCAAAGTTGACATACTATTGCCAACTGCACAAATAATGCTTTTGTATTAACAGTTTATTTAACTGTATAATAGCAAAAATCTTGGATTGGTACTGACTTTGAGTATAAATAAGCTCTGGACTAGTAAACATTGTTATTCATTAATACAGAGTCAGTTTTGGTATCTATAGATGAGTGTTTCATTCTAATAGCAGTACAACAATTCAGTGTTTTAATCAATGCCAGAAGCTATAGTCCAAGAATAGGTGCCTAACTTGTTAAAAAGTGAGGGGCAAACTGAAGTACTAACGGCCGAGCGCAGAGAGGCAAGTGTATTATTTTATTTTTTTACAATTAAGAAGCTCTAAGAAACCAAGCAAACGTTAGGTTATTGATGTTAGGTTAGGTTATTGTTATTAGGTTAGACTATTGTTGTAAAACACAGACATTGTTTTATCTCGGTTTCATTATTATTATTATTATTATTATTATTATTATTATTATTATTATTATTATTATTATTATTATTATTATTATTTCTGACACATTTTTCTCAATGCATCTCCTCCTACAGCTGATCAACTTGATATTCGGCAAAGCTATTGCACTATATATTTATATTTATGCTATTGTTTTTATTACCAATTGGACAGGCTGTGGCCCGCAAAATCTGCAATGGCTATAATTCGAGAACCATGTCACATAGAACTGTTCTGTTTGTGCATGCTGGAAGATCTCAACTGATTCTGTATATGAAAAATTGTGTATACTTGATGTAGAACCTTTATTTTGAACTTTGACATCTTTTTTGGGGGTCATAAAATGTTTGATAGCTTATACCGCCTTACAGACTGCAGACAGTGTCATGCTTACTATTGAACATGTATAGGAAAGCAACTAAGACCTTTGCAAACATGTCTTGGACTTTGACCTGTCGTTCATGGTCAAACTGGACAAATTCATGGTTTTGACAGTGTATAGCTCCTTACACACTGCAGATTGATGTTTGCTATAGAACCTGTAAAGGAAATCAAGTATGCCATATCCAAAAATGACCTTGATCTTGACTTTTGACCTATCACCTTTTACAACACAGATGAACTTTCTCCAGAAACTTCAATTCTGGTTATTATTATTATTGTTACTTAGTTCTTAGCAGACACCCTTACCCAGGGTGACTGAGAGTTGCAGACAAAAAATACATATAGAAAATTACAGTACAATTAAGAGCAAATGCAAAACACACTACTATTTGATATCAGGGCAGTTCAAGAGCAGTGTTGATAGTTATGTCAGGGTTAGATACAAGTGCAAGTGGAATACACAATACTGTAGATTAGGTTAAGTGCAAGATTAAATACAATAAAGATAAGTGCAAGTTAAAGTGACAAGTTGGTTAGACACTGGGCAGTCCTGACATCTGTAGGAAGGTCATTCCACCACTGCAGGGTGAGGGTGGAGAAGGAGTGGGCTCTGGAGGCAGGGGAGCGTATGAAATGTAACCATAACCATATGGGTAAGTGTACCAAAGCTGTCGCAAGGGCAATATTGCTGAACGATTGGAATGCTACAAGGCTAAGCCGAGAGGCTGCCTTGTGCATTACCATATGGAACCCCTGTAACAAGTAGCTAGTAACCAGTGTTTAAGCCTATACTCAAAAAACCTAATTTAGCCCCTTGCAGTCCTATATCCGACATCATCAAAAAGACATAAAGCACAGGTCTCTATCATTTTTTCTCCAGAAAAAGCCGAGAAAACCATCCAATGGCCGAGTGAAACCAATAGGAGCCGAATGAGATAAGATGGACACAAACAAAGGAGATAGCTGCTTCCGCATCCAACGCTCAAAGAATATTGCAGAGCTTTGAAATGTTATGGTAATAAAATAATGACTTAGATTGCATTATTGAGGAGTTTGGTGCTGGATAAATGGACTGCAAATGGTTAAATCCTACTATTTTAAGCAATTTTAGACGTCTATCCAATTTACCTTCTACAGCTAAGGTTTTACAGAAGGTGGTAGCTGGTCAATTCAATATATTTCTTGGTTGTAACAACATTCTTGAAAAGTTTAAATCTGGTTTTAGATCTGCCCTAGTCAAAGTCCTAAATGATCTACTATTGCAGTGGTACTGAACACTGGCCCTTGAGATCTATTCCAGTCGTGGTTTTTATTCCAACCAGGCCTTAAATGAGTTAATTGTCTCTTAGCAGCTTCAATTAACTACATTAGAACCTGCTTGGAGTAAAAACCTGGACTGGATTTGATATTGAGGGACAGAGCTGAGTACCACTGTACTAATGAGTGCAGACTCTGGTTCCATATCCATTTTCGTTCTGTTAGATCTAAGTGCAGCATCTGACCATTGATCATACATACTATTTTAATTGTTCACCTTGAAAGCTGGTTAAGGCTGTCAAGAAATAGGAACTGTTTTAGTCTGATTTAGGGCAGAATTTTGTTTCAATAGCAGACTCTTTTTCACAATTATCTACTATCTCCTGTGGTTCTTGGCCCAGTACTATTCTATTTATACATGTTACCATTGGATGTGATTATCCGTAAGTACCACATACATTTTCACTGGTAAACTGATGATACACAACTTTACATCTCGGTAAAACCTGGGGATACATCAGCTGCCTCCACCCTAGCATGTCTGTCAGAAAGCTGGATGTCCCAATTTTTTTTGCAGTTACTTAAGTCTTCCTGTTAGCTTCTCAACAGCTATTGCAGCTGGCAAATTCCATAAAAACTAATTTAGGTAAATATAATTTACCAGAAACTTGGGATGAGGCTAACATTTGTAATGTCACTAAATTATCATTTACATAATATTGCCAAGATTAGGTATTTTCTATCATTGCCTGATGCTGAGAAGCAAATTTATACATTTGTTCATCTAGACTAGATTACTGCAATACTCTGTTGTCTGGGCTAGCAAATCATGCCTTATTCCATTTGCAGCTTATTCAAAATGCAGCTGCTAGGGTGCTAAGTAGAACAAAGAAAACTGACCACATAATTCGAGAGGAATATCCCATTCTTCTTTATTTGCAGGAAAATACTACACTGTGGTAGGGAAGGAGGGTCTCGCCATTAAGTGGGTGCTGGACTCCCTGAAATGTTATTTGCTGGGGAGGCTGTTTGCTTTAGTGACCACACCCTTACCTGGATGTACCAGGATAGGGACAAGAATGCCAGGGTTACCAGGTGGTTTCTCAGTTTCCAGTCTTTTAACTTTACTGTTGAACACCGTACAGGGGCTAAGATGGGAAATGCAGATGGTCTGTCCTGGGTTCATTGTTTACCTTCTGGGGTCACTCGCTCCGATGGGGCTATGCTGAGGGGGAGGATATGTGGCAAAGGGTACAGAAGAGTTATAGACAGGAGATGTTACGGGCCAAGAATTTCGAGACACTTTTATTCCGTGTAACGAAAATGTAGTCCTCTGGTTCATACTAGCCATATAAAAAAACTACACTTCCCAGAAGTCCTGGGGGTTTCAAAAGATGGCTCTTAGGAGTAATTTAGTTTTTTAACCCTTTAAGAACCAGGATTGTGTTTACACAGTGGTGACCAATACACCAAACACTGCGATCCATTTTGGTGGATCTCAACCAGTAAGCTATGACCAAGAGTTATTAGCGGGATTCAATATAATAATTTCCAATACGTAAGACAGCAATAATAAAACAAAACAACCACAACAACAAAAACATAACAAATGTGCAATCAAAGTGTGTTTTTTTATATATATATATTAAGCACAGGTAGTTATAAAAAAGAAACTTGCCAGCATTTTGCCAGAGTCTTGAAACCAGGTGTAGGCAGGGCTCTATGCTAACCTTTTTTAAGTTTTAATATGAAAGCTGAACATTAATATCGCAAAAAACAACTAAGTTACATGAAAAAAAATACTGTAGACAAATTAAGTAAAATCAGGGTTATGTGATTCTGAAAAGCCATTATTTGATATATTTACTACTGCTTAATCTAAGTTAAAAAATAAAAGATATAGGTGGGAATTGAACTCAAACTTATTCATGGCCCCGCGGCAACATAAACCTGCTAAGTTCTTATTTCATTTTTAATAACTATCTGATATTCTCTCATCCTTACCTTTTTTCTTTTAATATTGGTCTGATACCCTCTCTTCCTTAAGAAATTTTGGGGATTAATACAAAACAAAAGAATATGTGCCTATAGGTAAGTATCTCTCCTAACCATTTTCCGAGTTCACATTTACTTAAAGTGTTTTGTTAGCTAACGTTATCCATGTGTAGACCTTGGGTCAAACCAATATTTTCGTATATGGAGAATTGATTGTGATTTTATAAATGTGGCCCATCGTCTGAATACTTTTCCATTTTTATATTGTATTTTAACCATTTGCGGACCAATGTGGGACAAGGTCAGACATTTTACCTTTCCAGTCCTATGATGGACCCTGTCCGACATCATCAAAAAGAGTAAAGTACAGGTCTCTAGTCGTTTTTTCTCCGGAAAAAGCAGAGAAAACCTTTGAATGACCTAGTGAGATTTACAGGAGCCAAATGAAGCCGAAATAAAAGTACGTAGCTGACAGCCCCCTGCACCACAGAGATAACACAGACATAAACAGAGAAGATAGTTGCTTCTGCATCCAGCATTCAAAGAATATCACAGACATTTGCAGAGCTTTTAGATATGTTACAGTAATAACATAATGACTTGGATCGCATTATTGAGGAGTTTGGTGATAAAACGAATGATCAGGAGAGGATTTGTCAGTATGCAAGTCTATAAAGAGGTATGTGAAAAATACAGCGAACAAGGGGTAGGGCTTGGCTGGAGATACAGTACAGAGTGTCATTTTGCGATTCAGTGCCTTTTAACCCTTTACAGTCCATATATTCGGTGCTTGTCAGGCGCATCAAGTCCAATTTATTTTCACATGCACTGTTTAAAATATTTTTTTCAGAGTAAAACAGGTTTTAAAGGCATTGAATCGCAAAAAGACACTGAGAACTGTATCTCCAGCCTAGCCCCACCCCTTGTTAGCTGTATTTTTCACATATCTCTTTATAAGCTTCTCAAAAAGCTCTGCAAATGTCTGTGATATTCTTTGAGCTCTGGATGCAGAAGCAGTTACCTTCTTTGTTTATGTCTGTTGTACCTCTGTAGTGCATGGGGCTATGAGATAGGCCCTTTTTTGTCGGCTTCATATCGGTCTCACTCGGCCATTAAAAGGTTTTCTGTGCTTTTTCTGGAGAAAAAACAACTAGAGACCTGAGCTTTACAGGTCCAACATCGGACTGGAAAGGGAAAATTGGAATATTGGACCTGGTCCGACATTGTACCGCAAAGGGTTAAACCTGTTTTACTCTGAAAAAAAAATTAAAAAATGAAACAACACATGTAAAAGTAACAGCGCATATGATGAATAAATGGACCGCTAAGAGTTTAACATTTTAGAGACGGTTTTTTTGTGGGGGCATTTGTAGACGAATCATATAAATGGACCTGGGAGACTTTCACCCAATCTGCATGACACTTCCTCTTCAAATACAAGCACATATATTTAGCAGTTTGCCTATTGAACTAACTGTAACAGTAACTAACTGAACTGTAACAGGTCATACTGTAAAAACATAAAGGACCCATATTTTTTATTAAATCCATTTCCAAGTTTTGTATTATGCACTATATTTACAGCTTAGCATTGAAAAATTAAAAGAACAAACCTAGAAAGATTACCCTGAACTTTTCACATGACATTTTCAAGTCGATCTATTAAAAATTTCACAAAGAACTTTGTTATGGATACATTGAATCATTTTTCTTATCAGCCATCTGGATAAATTACAAACTACAAAGCAATTATATGACAACATTTAACCTTTTTATGAAATTATTGTACCAGCTCAGTCAAGCAATATAAGCATACAGATCCTATTATCTTTTGATGTTGTTCTTTCAGACCCAGTCTAAACCCACTTAACACATTTTATACTGAGATGTATGTGTTGTTCACCAATAAAAAGATTTGAAAAAGAATGTATAACTATATTAAAAAGCCTTCTTTTTATTGTCTCATAGAGCAGTTATTTAAGGAAGGCTACATGCTGGGGAGATTATTGATACAATGCAAGGCTATCGCAAAGTGGTTTGCAGTGCACAGGTGCAGATGTGATGCAGTGATCAGTAATAACAACTCCAACAATGGTTCAATGGTAAAATCTGAAGCTTTATTGATGCTTAAATAGCATGACTGGCTAATCACAGCAATGTGTACAGCCCAGTCAAAGCCCACAGGGTTCAGTCCCAAAATAATAAGGATACACACACTTTATAACACCTACACGATCACCAGCCCAACAGTGAGTGCTCCGGGTGGAAGTGGTGTTGTGAATACATGAAACAGTGATAACAGTGGTGCAGTGCATTCTCACGGATATTTAGCCATCTACAATGGCAAATAAATAGACAACACTAAACACTCATGGTTTCTTTTTATTCCTCCAGGTCATTTCGTAACAATAACAGAGGGACAGATTGCTTCACCACATCCCCTGACATACCCTCAGTCACGCCCTCCAATCCATGACTGACACATCGCCTACCGCATTAAGGCGATGACTTCTGGTATGGTGACCATCCCCTTTCTGGATGGCCGACTTCTGACTAACCCTGGAATGAACTGCCAAACTATGCCATTTTATAAAAAAGTGTTTTAAGTTTAGACTTAAAAATACCCAGACTCAGCTTCCCTGACACATGCATGTATTTGCATTCCATAGTTTAGGGGCTGTAAAAGAAAAAGCCCTCCCTCCCGTATTGATTTTACTGACCCTGGGAACAACGAGCAGCTCTGCTTCCTTTGATCTAAGAGTGCGATTTGGGAGATACACGGTCAGTAGCTCCTGCAAATGGCTAGGTGCTGTTCCATTCAAGGCTTTATAGGTCAATAATAAGATTTTAAAATCAATTCTATACTGTACAGGGAGTCAGTGCAAGTAGGCTAAAACAGAGGTGATATGCTCATTTTTTTTACTTTTAATCAAAATTCTAGCAGGGGTATTCTGAACAAGCTGTAGGCGGGACACCGCACGTTTTGGGATGCCAGAGAGGAGTGCATTACAGTAATCAATTCTTGAAAAAACAAAGGTATGTGTTAGTCTCTCAGCCTCAGATAAGGAGATAATAGGTCTCAGTTTGACTATGTTTCTCAAGTGATAGAAGGATACTTTAGAAACTTCCTTAATATGAGACTGACAGGGTCTTGCTCTTGTCACGTGTGTGGGTAGCTGCTGATTAAACATACAGAGAAACAACTTGGGGTGGAGTTGAAATGCGGAACAGGCGTGCAGGATTTATTAATAAACAAACAGAAAGAAAGTAAATAAAGGTGGTCATGTGACGTTACCAGTGATGGTGACGCACAGAGGACTAATACAGCAAGCTGTACAAAAATACAAAATAAAACACAGTACAAAAAACTACAAATAAAAGGTGCCATAAAAACGGTTTGCGCTACTGCCCTAAACAGGAGGTTCTGCTGGATTCCAATTCTCTCTATACTGTAGGCTGTTGTTGCCTGAAATTAAGCTCTGTTCCTACCCCGCCCCAGTATATACACGACCGCCGGTAGCTGCAGTTTCTTCTTGCGTGAATGCTGGAACCCTGATCCTGGTCAACCCATGCAGTAGTCAGCAGTTCTCTTCAGCAGGATTCCAGACCTCCGTAACGTTGAGTCTCATGGCCTTGCAGCAGCCTCAAGCCATCTCCCGCAGATGTTTTTGAACTGACAGACACTCGGTCAAGACCCGCCCACCTACTGATTGAGGACTAGCACAGTCAATCACTTGCTGCCCTTCCCCTCAACCAAGCCTAGCAGGCAGCAAGTCTCAATCAAGCGCCCACCTGATTCAATTACACAAATCAACTCCAAAAAGACACAATAAAATCATTCCCACATACAAACCACACCAACACTAATTACCCATTGTGCAGGGCAATTGCCCTGCCACAGAGACTCAAATGATAAATCAGGATCAAAGATAACACAACATTTTCTATTTCAGTTTCAGGATTTCATAAAAGACTGGTAGGGTTAAACACATGCAGTCCTAATTTTTTTAGTTTGTTTTGGGAGTCTACAAACCTTTGTTTTGTCTGAATTCAACATCTGAGAAATCCAGCACTTGATATTCACTATGAAAGGCACTATAAAAGGAGCTATATAAAATAAAGAGTAATTGATTGATTGATTGATTGATTGTTATCAGCAAGGCAATCAGCAAATAACACCCCAACAGAAGTATCAGCAGGTTTTAAAGACAAATACAACTGGGTGTCATCCGCATAGCAGTAGAAGTTCACACCATGTTTCCTAATGATATCACCCAATGGTAACATACAGTGTTGCTTGAAAGTATGTGAACCCTACATGGGGTGGTCTTTCTTTTCATATATTTTAGACAAAGAACCTTATAAATCCTTGTCACAAAGACGGCCGGAGTGGGGGACGTCAGACCAGAAACAGGAACCAGGAAATAAAAGACAGAGAGGTGGAGTTTGGTGGAGCTGAGCGAATAGTCTCGCTCAGCATTTAATAAATGAACAGACAGTCAGAAAATAAAAGGTTTGTAACAAAAGCAGCACATGGCACATGAGGCCAAAATAAACAGACAAACAAAACGGACTAACACTTAAACAAACAGTGGACTAACAAACAAACACGGTGAGTGAAAACAACAGTTATACATATTTGACTTTGTTTACTTTTCTCGTTTTTAATTCTCTCCTCTCCACACCCATTCTACACTCACCGAACACACAACCCCAAGTGAGTGAAAACATGTTGCTTTTATGCAGCTGTACCGAGACTCAATTGCGAATCAATCATTCAATTGGAGTCGCGGTACAACTGTATGTGAATTAATAAAGTGCAATTCCCCACGCTCACATATTATTACTTTTTACTTGCACAAGAAGTGCTGTGCAATCCTCGTGCCTAAATACAAATATACATTTTAAACACTCGTGTTACACAGACCTGTTTGTATCCCGTGTACCAATGACTATACACCAACATTAAGATACAACATATAACACAAAATACACAAAGGGGCAGGCACTTTGGCACAATCCTTCATCTAAATCTAAATTTTTGATGAGGATAACCTGATAACAAACAAACACACACACACAAAAAAAGACATATTTTCATTATTTATTTAACAAAACATGTTTATGTAACAGAAACTCAAAAATCCTTGTGTGCAGAAGTAAGGGAATCTTTTGAGTCAATAACTTGTGGCACCTCTTTTAGCAGTGATGACTTCAACCAAACATTTCCTACAGTTATTAATCAGTCTGTCACATCTTCCCTGAGGAATTTCTGTCCATTCCTCCTTCAGAACTGCTGCAACTGCTTCACATTTGAGGGCTATCTTGCCACAACAATTCTATTGGGTTGAGGTCTGGACTTTGACTTGGCTAATCTAAATCACAAAATGTATTCCTCTTAATCCATTCTTCGGTAGATTGGCTGGAATGCTTAGGATCATTGTCTTGCTGCAGTACCCATTTTTGGCGCAACTTCAACTGACTCTCCTCCAGAATTTTTTGGTATAACTCTGAATTCATGGTTCCCTCAATGATGCTGAGTCATCCAGGGCAGAAAAACAGCCCCAAACCATGACACTCCCACCACCATGCTTGACAGTTGGGATAAGGTTATTTTGGTGGTGGGCAGTGTTAGGTTTTTGCCAACGTCGTGTTTGTGGTTGTGCCCAAAAAGATCAATTTTATATTCATCCGTCCAGAGAACTTTCTTCCAGAAGTCTACAGGATCATCCAGGTGGTCTTTTGCAAACTTAAGACGAGCAGCGATGTTCTTTTTGGAGAGCAAAGGTTTCCTCTTGGTTACCCTCCCATGAACACCATTGCCATTCAGTTTGCATCTTATTATTGAGGTATGAACATTGACATCAGCTGCAGCAAGGGAGGCCTGCAGATCCTTTGATGTGGTTCTGGGGTGCTATGATTTTTAGTGTTGCTCTGTGGGATAATTTTGAAGGACGTCCACATCTAGGTGGTCTTACCGTGGTCTTAAATGTTCTCCATTTGTAGACTATCTGTCTTACAGTGGACTGATGGAGCCCAAAATGTTTCGCAATGGTCTTATAACCCTCTCCAGACTGATGAGCACTTACAACTCTCTTCCTGAGGTCCTCAGAGGTCTCTTTACATCGTGGCATGGTGTGTGTTACACTGACCTGTACGGGTAAGACCAAACTGACCAGGTTTTTACTTTTATATAGGAGAACGCTGCCCAAACTCTGTCCTGGAGATCTGCTCTTTGATTTTTTTTAACTTGGTACCCAACCAAACACACTCTGTCAATGACAGGCCACAAACCTGGAGACCAAGAGTCACAAGACCTGCCCAAGATCGACAGATCATTTTGCAGCATCTTTGTGATGTCAATTGTTAATCAGCACAATGAAAAGTCACTGCACCTGCTCTAAAACACAGTTTGTCATTTTTCGATCACATCTAGCGAATTTCATACAAATATAAGTGACACTTTTCTTTTGATGCTCAGATATAAGTGATATGTTTCTTTTGAGGCTCAGATATAAGTGATCTATTTCTTTTGATGTTCAGCATACAATGCCCACAGACTCTTTCTTTCGATTATTTAATAATTTGCACACTCGATACAATATCCTTAGTTTTTACTCCAGGAAGGCATGTAACATTTTTGTTTATAGGGTCTTTTTGGCTAAAATCAATTGCCTACTAACAAGACCTCCCCCTATATCCGCTCAACACATCGCCAATGTTGTTCAGTGCTCATCCATCTCCTCTTCCTACCTTTTCTAGCGGTCACCCATTCCTCATTCAACTCTTGCCTTTCAACTGTATTTATTTGCTCAGGTCCCTCTAAACATACGCTTCTGCAATCAGCCATGTGTTATTAATTTTGTTAAAACTGGTTTCAATGAAATGCTCACAATTGTGTATGCCTCTGAGAGTCTCTATTTGTTTTTCAAGATCAAAAGCCTTTTGCAATAGGGTCTGAGTAAAAGAGCACTAACCGCCAAATACATTTCACAGGACTTACAGCTTAATGCATGCATATCTGAACCCATGATGGGAGGAGATAATAGTTAGGAGAGGAGTTAGAAGAAGACAATAATAAAATAGACAAAAAAGAAACTGATAGACAATACCAGAGGCAGTTCAAGTGTGGATCAGTCAATGTGAAACCAAACGGGCCTCAGATGAGTTGTAGTTCCTTGCTGCTATTACATGACATCCGAGCATAATGACAATTAACTTGTTTTCTCAACATGGAAATACACTAGGGAACACACTTATTGTGATGTCTATATCAGATTTATAATATAATCATATAATTAATTATAATTATAGTCGGTCGTCTCTTAAGAGAGCCCTGAAACATATAAAACCTCTAAAAGACTCAAGTAGTAAGTGGAAGCAGTAGTAAGAGTATCAGACTAGAACTCGCGACTTTTTACAACCAAAAGGATAGTCACATTACGAGTAACACCAGGGTCTAATCCGTTCCTGCATACCAAGGAGTGCTATGACCAACTACTCTAACGATACGATGAACACCAGGGGGTGACCTGTGGTTCCTTGTAATAAAGACTCTTAATCGATACGACTTCTTGTTGGATATATAAACCAATTTACTTACTTATGTATCTATACAGAAAAGGAAGAAATAGAACTATAAGTAAAAAAGTCATAGTCTATGTTTATTTGAAACGGTAAATTATGACATACTTTACTTTTATTTACGTAACAATCACCTAAAACTATAACATGTGTTTTGTAGTGTATTATTTATATCTTGACTTTTTATAATCCGAATTGTCAAATGAGGTCTGTACTCGGTCAGTCGACATAATGTACGGTGCAGCTTTAGTAAAGCGGGCAGGAGAATTCATCCATTTCCCTGTCTCTCATGAGCTGCAACAAAATACACAGCAGGGTTTTCTTGGGAGGTATGGGTTTCCTGGTGTCCTGGGAGCCATCGATGGCACACATGTGCAGCTATGTGCACCAAAACCACCTCTACATAAATTGTAAAGGGACCTATTTTGTCAACGTGCAAGAAGTGTGCAATGCCAATAACTACATCAAATGTGTATGCAAACTATCCCGGCTTCGCTCATGACTCACTCATTTGCAGCGGGATGAGTTTAAGAAGCTGGTTGATAGGGGACATCGGGTATCCACTGAGGTGATGGCTACTGACACGCTGCTCAACCTCACGACCCCTGCCCAACAGAGTTATAACCACACCTTTAAATGTGCCCGTACTGTAACTGAGCGCACATTTGAAATCCTCAAAACTGATTCTGATGTTTGGGTGTCTGTGGCGGTACTACCGTACGCTCCTCAGAAGGTTAAGAAAATTATCCTGGCTGGTTGTGTTTTACACAACATAGCTCTCCGTAACGGATGTGATGTTGAACTTACAGAAGAAAGATTAAATGGTTTGAGGAAAGCAGATGCTCAACTCGAAGTCCCAGTGTTGGATGCTGCAGATGCTACAAGTGCCAGGCAGGTCAGGCAAAACCTTATAGATTACTTTTTTATTTTGTAAGTATTCACTCTCCACTTCCAGACTACTACTAAAAAAAAAAAAAAAAAAAAAAAAAAAAAAAAAAATCAGCTTTGCTTGAGGGGCTTGGTCATCCTCCTCACTTGGGCTTCTGGACATTTTTTATTTTTTTGCACTTTTGTCTCCTTGCTTCTTTTTTGGGGTTTCAAAATGCCATCCATTCACTATCATAGACACACAGGTGCTCTTAAAGGGAATGTTGAATCCTTATTGGTTGTAACCCTACTCCCCCCACTGTGGTTTCATTGGCTGTCATAGCGGTTCACTAACGCTGTCATTTTTGCCCCGAACGGAAGCAGCCAAAATTTTCAAAGGATGATCATCAAATAGTCGTCACCTGAGACCACTGTTCATGCATGATAGTGCTACAGCACACAAGACGTCGAATCAACACATCTGGTACTTGATAGATATTCATTTCAAAAGGTGATCTCACAGGTCTAGAAAAGTTGTTGAATTTGAGACTGCTGGATTGAAGACATGGAATAACATCCAGCACACAATGTGCAAAATTAGCAGAAACTAAAATCTTTATAATATAACAATAGTAACTTTTTTTCTAATAATAGTAATAGTTTTCTTTGATGTTTTCCTATGACATTTATTCAGATTTGCCTTATATAATCACCCGTAACAATTCCTTAATGCAATGACCCCTACATTTGCTCCTATTTAGATAAATAATTAAATAAATTGTTTATTGAACATGATATAAAGATTATTTCTGAGCTAGCATGGCCCAACAAGCACAAACACAGACACTGACAGATGAGTTTAATATGTTTACTCTTTGCACAGCAATTATTAAAGTTGTAATCAAAACAAGAAAGCATTCACCAGCAACTAAAGGTATATAAATCAGAAACCACCCTTACAGCAGCAAAGTACATTGTTTCAACTGGCATGGCTTCTAAAAGTATGCTTTTTCTGCATACTTGAACTTATTTAAAATCACATCACTGTCAATAAAAGCTTTCTATAAAATGAAGCGAAGGAATTTGAGCTCCAACTAGCTGACAGTTCCCATGCTGACTTTGCCTTACTTTGACTGTTTTGTTTTGTCATTCTGTAGCTTAATGTATTCTGAAAGGCATGCCTGTACGGTATCAGTGGATACTCAGTGGAAAATAACAGACAGTGAGCAAGTAATGAGCAAGTTTTTGAGCAAAAAAAAAAAAATGAAACACGTTTAAGTAGTTCACATACACATAGCCACTTCCTTTCCTGGCTAAGACTGACACCTAATGAGTCAGTCAGCACCACCCCCCCCCCCCCCCCCTTTCCCAATGTCTAGTTCAAATCTAATATTTAAAGATTGTTCTTTATTTCAATCAATCAATCAATCTTTATTTTATATAGTGCCTTTCATAGTGTAGCACCACCAGAAATGCATAATACATGATATACAGTAAAAATAAAATATTTGGGTTTCACAGTGCATTACCCAAGTCCAGACTTAAAGCTTAAATAAAAACATCCAGTGCTAATATTACCAGATATGTATGATGTGCAGTGTTGTGCTGTCATTCTGTATTTTACAATAACATTCCTCCATTATATGCACCCCCTTCCGAGCTTCAGTTCCAGTTGACTGCACTTCGTGCATCAATGACTTTTTGTCCTCATAGAGGCGCCACCACCAGGAATTATAATAGAAAACAAACTGATAACAGTAGATACAGGTTTTTAGGATTATTTAGTCATGCCATATTTAAAGATGTAATTTACTTTATTGTTTTACTGTAAAGGCTGTCATCTGTTTAAAGTAATCGTTCAAACAAGGCTCCTGATTCACTGTAAATTGTCTGAATATGCCACATTTATCACTTGTTTTGCTTGGTAGCAATCCACAATTAACAAATTATCAATCTATGTCTATTATTACTTATGGAGAATCTGAATAGCAGCTTATAAAAACAGCTCCAAGTAGCTCTGGACTGTAACGTCTGTATCTACTGATTTTTAAAATAATAGATATATTTTATGGCTGATGCATAATATACAATGTCTATGTACAATGGTACATTGCAGTCTATGTACTCTAGTTATTGTAATCCTGCATGCAAAAAATGGACATAAACAACTCTAGTTATGACTAAGACTCTTGAGAGAACTGAGAATGTTTGTAATTACAGTCCTTAATTGGTGTGTGCAGCTTATTTTTTTAGTGTGGCACAAAACATTGCCTATGCAGTTTTGAGTGATCATTTAAAATGACTAATCTAAATGATTTATTTTACCTATTTGAATCCCACTGATATAAATGCTGCTTCTCTGATATGCTATTGTATAGATCAAAGTGGCTCCCCTTGCTGAACTTTATTGCTTTAAGATACTGTATACTGGTAGTCATTTTCTTTCTAAAATGTTGATCTCTTAGTCTGCACAGAAAACACCAAAATAGCTGTGCAACAGAAATAACGCACAGTGTTGTACTGTAAGTGACTTAAAAACATAAGCTTTTTAAATTGCTTCTGAAAGGATGCATGTGACAGACTGGTGAGTGGATAGAGGCCCAGAGACAGTCTGCAGTTCAAAAAAATACTAATTGTATTATAAATAACACAAAATAAAAGTGCACAAAGGCAAAATAAAGGGATTTAAACACAAAAAGAAAGACAAAAAGCAAAATGTACAAAATAAAGGTTTCCAGGCTGGGCAATGCCTTCACGGGATTCACAAATCTCAAAAATACACAAAAACTAAAAACTACCAACCTGCTTCCTCAACTCCCTCCTCCTAAATGAGAAGCAGAGGCCCCTTTTTATGTCAGGTGGCTGGGCGCTGATTGATCGTTAATTAACCTAATCAACTACTCAACCCCAGCCACCTGAACATAATAAACCCAGGCAGGTAGGGGAAATTAACCCCATCCCTGCCAATTTAAAAAGGGCAGAGCTTTGCTCTGCCACAATGCAGTTTAGCTATTTCAGAACATGTTGTCATGTTATTGGCCAGATGGAGATTTGCAATATGTGATAATTAAACTGCTGGTCATATTTATCAATACAAACTATCAACCTACTATTCAAATGGACATATATTTTGGCCAAACAAAATGTCTAGTCATGCCCAGGTAGAAAACTGATTAGTAACCAGATTTCATCCCCATAACTAATGTGTTAAGCGATCTTCTCAGGGATTATGTATTTTTGTATATATAGCTATTAAGCAATGTCCTTCCCAGATTGATAGCAAAATTACAGCCTTGTTGACAATA
This sequence comes from Polyodon spathula, assembly GCF_017654505.1. Taxonomy (NCBI): domain Eukaryota; kingdom Metazoa; phylum Chordata; class Actinopteri; order Acipenseriformes; family Polyodontidae; genus Polyodon; species Polyodon spathula. Next base: position 37,228,862 of record NC_054535.1, read on the forward strand.
AGCTGATTTTAGCAAGGAGAAGAAAAGAAAAAAAAAAACACATTCTGTTGGATGAAGTTAGGACAGTTAAACCAGTGAACTTCCCAATAAAGCTGGGTTCAATAAAGAATGACTATTTGCAGACTATCCCTTGATCACAGGCCAACATATTGGTTAGGGAAATTACCTACACTTTAACAGGCCTGGTCACACGGGCAACCTTTGTCTACGGCAACTAGAGGAACACATTTGTTGCCTGCGTGTTGCCTTGCAGTTTGCGGTGGTCACACGGGAGACAAGCCTGTCGTTGACAAGCTGGTAACACACAGGCAACAACGTACTACAAACCAATCATAAAGCACCTTTTTGTCACGAGACGTAAACATGCTGCGAAGGAACACTATGAAAAATGTTGTAACAAACTCTTACATTATATCAAACTTGTAGTTAATTCTTAATTAAATAAAAGTTGTTCATTAGTAGAATTATTTAGTTAGGAATACATATTTAATGTGCCAAATACAATAAATATATCGGTATTCATTCTCCTAAACAATGTTTTCAATACTTTTAATTCTAGGCTTTCAAGAGCTAGAAGGCAGACCTGAGATTTTTTTTTTTTTTCACTTTGTTTACTGTTAAAATGAAAGATGTTATGATGGGGGGTTAATGTAGGAATGACAGGCATGCTACATACACAAAAACTTCATTTAAAATAAAACATATTTTAAAAAATATCCTACACATGTATTTTATTATTGTAGAATTGTGTCCATAACTTAAATATGTTATTGTAATCGTGGACATTAACATTCACTTATGCACATACACACTGTACTGCATATCTATAGACTACATATAAGTAATTGAATGAAATGCAGGAATTAGAATGTATCATATATGTTGGGTGTCTGACGTTATGATCTACCCTTATCGTCAGTGACACTACTATCATATTTGATTGGCTGGTATTGAACAAGTTGCCCTTGTGTTGCCTGAAAAATAGAACATCGTCCTAAATGGGAGACATGTTGCCAGTGTGTTGCCGGTGTGTCGCCGGGGTGGTGCCCAGGGAGGTCACACGAGGTGACAAGCCGGCAACATCTGTCACTCCCATGTTGCTGTCAACAAAAGTTGCCTGTGTGACCAGGCCTTAAAACTCTCCTGATCGCTGCTGTTACACTTTATTCAGAGACAAAAAAAAGAAAAAAGAAATGCAATAAGACAATCTTATTCATCACAACATCCAATCTAACTTTTCAGAAGCAGACTGACGGTATCACTGAAGTGACAAACCTGGCTAGACTAAAATGACAACACATCCCTTACAAGAAGCTGAGTGCAAATAAGCCTGCAGTTAACCAATAATTCAGAGATGAAACAGTAATTTCTGTCTATTATGTCAATGCATCTTTCTATTTTTCAATTTGAACCTTCAGAGCTTTATTTGCCAAGAGCAATAAAGGAAACAGTTTTAACAGTAGTTCAAGCTCACCACATTGAGATATATGAAGATTTTAATATCATAAGTGAAAGAACGGGATTGGAAGATGCAGATGCCTATCTCGAAAGGAAGACTGACTATAATAGTAATGCAACCCTTTTATTTTAAAGAGAAGGGTGTTAGACTAAACAGATCTGTATGATTTTCTTGGTTGTTTTAGTACAGAAAATACTATTAATTGCACAGTTTAAAGTTGTAAAGGTCATGTCAGTCAAGCCATAAATTGTCTTGTATGGGATAATATAAACCTAAATAAATAAAAACCATCTTAAAGAATATCTCACTTAAAATAAGATTTTTTTTTTTTTTTTTTTTTTTAAACAATAATATGCTGTCATTTACAGAATAATACTTGGAGCAGCAGTTCATTTACCAGACAGACAACTAATCACTTCAATAGTTAAGCGTCTCAATCTGTATTATTTATTTTATTGACAAAAAATCAGTCCCCTGTGGCTCACCTAGTAATGACTATTAAGTTCTGGTCACTTTTGTCGACGGCAACAAGAGGAACACATTTGTTGCCTGAGTGTTGCCTTGCAGTTTGCGGTGGTCATACGAGAGACAAGCATCTAGTTGACAAGCTGGCTACAACTTAATGCAACCCAATCATAAAACAAGTTTGTGTCACAAGACGCTACACATGAATTTTTTTATTGTATTTTATTTGTAGAGTAAATATGTTATTGTATTTGTGGACATTAACATATGCTTATCCACATACACACATAGCATATCTATAGCCTACATCTGATTAAAATGGATGACTATGGTCTATAGTCTTATTATCATGTGACACTACTGTCAAATACGATTGGCTTGTATTGAAAATGTTGCCCTTGTGTCGCCTAAAAAAATAGAACAGCGTCCTAAAGTGGGAGACACGTCGTGGGTGTGTCAATGGGGTGTTGACCAGGGTAGTCACACGAGGCGACAAGCAGGCAAGATCTGTCATGCCCATGTTGTTGTCGTCAAACGTCGCCTGTGTGACCAGTCCTTTACGCTTGGATTGCAGGGAAAGTCATGCAACCAGAAGCATACTGGTTTGAATCCTGGTTGAGTAGAGTGGCTGGTAGTGGGGAAAAAATGAAGCACGAGAGAAAGGTGTCAATATTGACCTCTGTTTCTCATAACTGGAAGTTCACAGAAGTGGGTTTGAACCACAAAACCAATTCCATTAAATTGACATGGTTTATTTTTGGATTTCAGGGTGGAAGGTTATGATAGGCAGTAAGATTGCACCTCTTGTACTGACAAGTGTACAACCCTCAGCAGACACTGAATCACCATGCCACTTAGTTTCTTATTACTCCCTGTTCTGATTAATAGGCTATAAATGTTTTCAGCTTTCAACTCTGCAAAGCAACCTGTCTAGACCGCTATTAAGCAAGTGAAAAGTGGAATGTTAATGGTAATTCAACTTTAAATATAGATCAGTTAGATGCATGTATGCAATCATTTTAAGGGCATCCAGAACAGAAACATGCATTCCCTTCTAACATAAATAATCAATCAGCTACTCAGTTGATAAAAACATCATTTAAAAATTGCAGTATTATTCATACTTAGTATATATCATGATATATCTATGTATCCATTTATTTATTTTTAAAATCAGACTTGAACTGCATCTTTGATTTACGTGCATTTAGTTATAACTGAGGGTCAAACAATTGACAGTATTGACTTCAGCACTTGTTCTAAATAAAATGCAAATAAAATTAAGTGTTTCCCAGCACTGCCCTAGACTAGTGTCATAAGCACTAGCCTTGCTGTTACAAAAATCAATAGCGCTAATAAATCAGAGACAAGAAACAGGAAATGAAATACTGATCTACTCCAGAAGCAGCTTCCCTCCATTACTTATCACTTTAAAAAGGTGGATGGATTTTTCAAATTTCCACTACTGCAAAACATTACAGAAAACATTACATACTGCCAATGTCTAGACATGTTACTTTCTCAGAGTGGGTATTAAGGAGAGGAAATACAGGAGCTGTGGAATGGTGCAGCTAATAATGTATTTGCTGGAGTCTGCTGAGACAACAGGTTCTGTCATGAATGTAGACACATTTCTACTCAGCATAAACTCTGCTCTTACAGCAGAGTATTTTTTAAAAATTATTATCTATTTTTTTGTTTTATATCCACACACAATCCTGTACATGATTTAAAACTACCTGTACATTATTATTATTATTATTATTATTATTATTATTATTATTATTAGTAGTAGTAGTAGTTGTGTTTGTTTTTTTTTCAGTTTTTTTACTAAATGTACCAAAACAAAGTTAATTTTTTTTATTTTTATAAGGACTGTAAATGAAATGTTTAAAACCAAATCAGAACCAAAAGAAACTGTACAGAGCACGCCACTTAGAGCCCACTGGTCGACAAAGACCATCATGGCGCCAGTGGACTCTGCGTTAGCATGCTCTAAAGAAATCCAGGATCTGACAAGGGCCCTGAACATGGCTCCCCAGTCAAAGAGGCCCTCCCTGATGATCTTGTGCTTCCTGGTCTTGTAAATTGCGAGTTTACCAAGAGCCAGGAGCAGATTCACCAGGAGGTCCCTCTTCTTGGTGAAGTCATGAACAGGGTGCCCAAAAACAAGTAGTATTTTTTTTTTTTTTTTTTTTATTCTTGCTTTTATTGAGCACAAACAATCAATAGAGTATCTGTTCAAAAGAGAGACAGTCCAGACACTGGCGACATGGCTTCTCTTCTGGGCTTTTACTGAGAGGAGTCTTTGCCGAATGGATGTGTGTTGATGTCGTCAAGAAGCAGGAGCTGGTTCTACAAGCCCAGCTTGGTCCTTCCCCAGTGACTCTTCTTGGAGTTGTACCTGATCTTGTTGAGGAATTGGCCTGTTTTGCTTCTGCTTTTTCATTAGGAACTGCTTGATCTTGAAGGTCTTGTGGGATGACATAGTGAAATCCACAACCCTATCACCACAATGGCAAAGTGGTAGTAGTTGTAGTATTTCAAAACGAAAATGTAGTATTCCATAAAAATATATGTGTATGTCAGTGCTACTGTAAGTGTGCTGGTAAACAGATGTCAGCTCAATGTACCAAAACGTCGGACTAATTTCCCACAAATGGGAAAAAAAAAATAAATAAATCCCATTTAATTATCTTTAATCACTAAAGACCTGGTACATACTTTCTTGTACAGAAGGTCTTTGGGATTTTTCTGAAGTTGGTATGATCCAAGAATGAAAACCTAATCTAATAAAAACAGCTTTCCTATACAATAAAATGTTTAAATGTAAACATAGATAAACCTAGCACAAACAGCCCATAAGAAACATTTGTTCCAAATCTGTATCTCCCTAAGGCACCAGGCTTGAGATTGCTGGTGATCAGGGGGTTGTGTTTTCACAGCTGCTGATTCCTCCTGCCCCTTGAGAAGCCTTCCCAAGCAAATAGCAAAAATAAAAGAAGCAAAACAGTCAGTCAGTAAAATGTATTTTGACAATATTGATTAAGAGGTTACCATATTATACTATCCTAAACTATTTAATGTCTTCTTAAAGCTACAGTACTCCATCTTTGTTATATTTTACAAATATATGAATGATAAAAACAATAAGGTCCAGTGGTTAAAGAAACGGGCTTGTAACCAGGAGGTATCTAGTTCAAATCCTAGCTCAGCCACTGACTCATTGTGTGACCCTGAGCAAGTCACTTAACCTCCTTGTGCTCTATCTTTCGGGTGAGAAGTTGTTATAAGTGACTCTGCAGCTGATGCATAGTTCACACACCCTATTCTCGTATCTTGTAAAGTGCTTTGTGATGGTGGTCCACCATGGGAATGCATGCAATGGAATAAAAATATTTGCATTTATAGTAATATGCGTGGCTCAGTAGGGAATGTAACAAAATGCTGGATTACCTACATGATTTATTACAAAACACCTCTGTAACAGGGCGATGTTACAATCGTGGGTTGTCACTGAGCAGTGGGTGTTGAGACACCACACTGGGGCAAAGATTTTATTACAACACAGGCCCCGACGCTAGGGTATCAACAATGGTAATCCTAGCGCCAGATTTAATAAAGAAAACAACGCTAAAAACAAAAGTTTGCCCACTAATGACGAGCACTAATCCCACAAAAAGGAAGGTCGATGCAGAGCGGCTGGCAACCCCAGGTGATGCGGCGCAACAGGCAACCCTAGGCGATGCGGCGTGACAGGCAACCCCAGGCAATGCCAGGCAGGCATTCTTGGGCGAAACGTGGCAGGCATCCTTGGGTGAAGCGAGGCAGGCATCCTTGGGCGAAGCGAGGCATGGAGTCAGGACAAGCTGGGGTGTGGGTGTTGGCCCTCTTCCCCTTTCCCCTTTTCTGCCTCCTCCTAACTTTCCTCTCCTGGGCCAGTTCCTCCTCTCCCTCTTGGTAGGGACAGCGCACCACCGGGTGTCCGAACTCCCCACAGGTAAGACACCAGCCTTGGTCCTCTAGACCACCGAGGAGGTCCTCCAGATCCTGGCAGCCATATCTCCAGCTCCAGCCTTCCATTTCTTTATTATTTTTCTGTTGTTGTTTTTGTTTTTTGTTTTTGAACCAGAAACTGCGGTCGGAGGAAGCAGAGGCATCTCCTGGCGGTGGGCTGGTCTCGTAGCCTTCAGACGAAGCTACTCTTCTGCATCCTCCACCTTTCCCTGATTGAGGGCCTTCAAAAAGAGAGGGTCTTCATAGGGGCAAACTTCCCGGAGGTGCCTATAATCCATGCAGGAGGCACACCATGGAGCCCCTCCTTCCTTCAACTCCTCCTGGCGATTACGCCATGGATGCCTTTCTTCCTCCCATCCCATTTTTTTTTTTTTTATTAATTTTCCACACGCAGTATCCCTGGTCTGATGCTTGGAGGTTGCTGTTGTCCCGATTCTGACACCACATGTCACAAAGACGGCCGGAGTGGGTGGCGTCAGACCAGAGCCAGGAAATAAGCAATAGAGAGGTGGAGTTTGGTGGAGCTGAGCGCTTGCTTGCGCTCAGCATTTAATAAATAAACAGACAGACAGAAAATAAACGGTTGTAACAATACAAAAACTGAACACGGCACATTCGCCAAAATAAATAGACAAACAAAACGGACTAAACAAAACACGGTGAGCAGATATTTTCCTCCTACTACTACGACTACTATTATTATTATTCGTATTACCTCCGTCTCCAATCCCATTCTCCACTCACCGAACACACAACCCCGAGTATGTGAAAACATGCTGCTTTTATGCAGCTATACCAAGACTCGACTGCTAATCAATCATTCAATTGGAGTCGCGGTACAACTGCACGTGAATTAATAAAGTGCAATTCCCCATGCTCACATATTATTACTTTTTACTTGCACGTGAAGTGCTGTGCAATCCTTGTGCCTAAATACAAATATACAATATACAAATAGTGTTACACAGACCTGTTTATATCCTGTGTACCGATGACTATACACCAACATTAACACACAACACATAACACAAAATATACACAAGGGCGGGCACTTTGCCACACTGCCATATACCTGAATCTCTCTTATCTCACCTTTGGGTTCACTGTTGGTTGAGTACCAACAACATCACTTTTGATTTTTTTTTAACCTCAAAATTTCACGAATGCAGTCTGTACTTAAAAGTATAAACGACAGCTGTGCAATCAAAAGGGCTGCGACACAATGCATCCTTTTGCAAAGTTTTTACAGCTGTCTGCACCTGACATATCACATTCATCTGGACAGAAGTATGAACCAGCCTCCAGGAAAACTGCTCCCAGTATTGTAAGCAATTCTGGTAGTGGCAGAAACACTGAAATTGTAAGGTATTTCACATGATTTCAGGTTAAATACACCTGTCTCTGGGAGGTTGGTTAGTTCATTTCCTAACAAAAACTACATTTTTTCAGGAACATTCAAAGCAAATCCAGAATAAGGTTCTTCAAAAGCACCAATCAGGGATAGGATAAAATAATATTTCCAAGGCATTAAATATCCCCCGGAGCACAGTAAATTCCATTATTAAGAAATGGAGAGAATATGGCACAACTGTGAATCTGTCTAGAACAGGCCGACCTCAAAAACTGAGTATCCAGGCAAGAAGGGCACTAGTCAGGGAGGCCACCAAGAGGCCTGTTGCAACTCTAAAGAAGTTACAGTCTTCCATGGCTGAGCTGGGAGGCCCTGTGCATAGGGCAACAATAGCCCGGTTGATTCACAAAACTGGCCTTTATGGGAGAGTGGCAAAAAGAAAGCCATTGTTGAAAAAACTCACATCAAATCTTGGCTAGAGTTTGCCAGAAGGCATGTGGGAGACTCTGAGACCAAGTGGAAAAAGATTCTATGGTGTGATGAGACCAAAATAGAGCTTTTTGGCCTCAACGCTAAGCGCTATGTTTGGTGCAAGCTTAACACCGCACATTATCCTGAGAACACCATCCCTACCGTGAAGCATGGTGGTGGCAGCATCATGCTATGGGGATGCTTCTCTGTGTCAGGGCCTGGAAAGCTCATGAAAATATAGGGAAAAATGGATGCAGCAAAGTACAGAGAAATCCTGGAGGAAAACCTGCTGTAGTCTGCAAGAGACCTGGGACTTGGGAGAAGATTCATCTTCCAGCAGGACAATGACCCCAAACATACAGCCAAAGCCACACTTAAAAGCAAAAAGTTCAATGTCCTGGAGTGGCCCAGTCAAAGCCTGGACCTCAATCCAATTAAGAATATGTGGAAAGAGTTGAAAATTGCTGTTCACCAAAAGGTCCCCATCCAACTTGACGGAGCTTGACCAATTTTGCAAAGAAGAATGGGCAAAAATTGCAGTGTCCAGATGTACAAAGCTGGTAGGGACTTATTCAAATTGATTCATGGCTGTAATTGCTGCCAAAGGTGGCTCTACCAAATAGTGACTCAAGGAGGTGAATACTTATGCAATCAATTATTTTCTGTTTTGTATTTATAATTAATTTAGAACAATGTGTAGATTGTATTTTTCACTTTGACATTATGGACTTTTGTTTGCATTGATCAGTGGCAAAAACTCCTAATTAAATCAATTTTAATTCCATATTGTAACACAATAAAATGTGGAAAAGTCCAAGGGGGGTGAATACATTTGAGAGCCACTGAATCAAACATTGATGTATATATCAAATACAGTGCCTTGCAAAAGTATTCAGACCCTTAACCAATTCTCTCATATTACTGAATTACAAATGGTACATTGAAATTTCGTTCTGTTTGATATTTTATTTTTAAACACTGAAACTCAGAATCAATTACTGTAAGGTGACATTGGTTTTATGTTGGGAAATATTTTTAAGAAAAATAAAAAACTGAGATATCTTACTTGCATAAGTATTCAACCCCTGTGCTATGGAAGCTCCCAGTTTGCACCGATGAAAGAAATTGCCCTAACGAGGACACAATTACCTTACCATTGGACTCCACCTGTAAACCATTAAAGTTGCTGTCACATTTTCTGGATAAAAACCCCACTGTTGAAGGATCATTGGTAAAGCTGTGAATCTGAAGGAAAATGAAGACCAAAGAGCATTCTACAAAAGTTAGAGATAAAGTAATACAAATGCATAGATTAGGGAAAGGGTACAAAATAATATCCAAGTGTTTGGATATCCGAGTGAGCACAGTTGGATCAATAATCAGGAAGTGGAAGCTGCATCACACCACCCAGGCACTGCCAAGAAAAGGCCGTCCCTCAAAACTCAGCACTCAAACAAGAAGGAGACTTGTGAGAGAAGCCACAGAGAGGTCAACAATCACTCTGAAGGAGCTACAGAGTTCAGTGGCTGGGAGTGGAGTAATGGTGCACCAGTTAACCATATCAAGAGCTCTGCATAACACTGGCCTATACAGAAGGGTGGCAAGAAAGAAGCCGTTACTCAAAAAGTACCATCTGAAAGCACGTCTGCAGTTTGCCAGAAAGCATGAGAGTGACCCAACTGCGATGTGGGAAAAGGTTTTGTGGTCAGATGAGACCAAGATAGAGCTTTTTGGCCAAAACTCAAAGCGCTATGTGTGGTGCAAACCTAACACTGCCCATGCCTCCAGACACACCATCCCTACAGTGAAGTATGGTGGTGGCAGAATCATGCTGTGGGGATGCTTCTCATCAGTAGGGACTGGGCATCTTGTTACAATTGAAGGAAGAATGGATGGAGCAAAATACAGGAAAATACTGCAAGAGAATCTGCTTCAGTCCACTAAAAAATTGAAGCTTGAGAAGAAATTCACCTTTCAGCAGGACAATGATCCCAAGCACAAGGCCAAAGCAACATTGGAGTGGCTCAAGAACAAAAAGGTGAATGTCCTACAGTGGCCCAGTCAAAGTCTTGATCTCAATCCCATTGAGAATCTGTGGCACTATTTGAAAATTGCGGTCCACAAGCGTCGTCCAACCAACCTGAACAACCTGGAGCAAATCTGCCAAGAAGAATGGGCCAAAATCACTCCGACATTGTGAGCAAAGCTGGTACATACTTACCCCAAAAGACTTAAAGCTGTTATTGCTGCAAAAGGTGGCTCTACCAAATATTAATGTGTGGAGGTTGAATATTTATGCAAGCAAGATATTTCAGTTTTTTATTTATCGTAAAAATATTTCCCAACATAAAACCAGTGTCACCTTACAATAATTGATTTTGAGTTTAAGTGTTTAAAAATAAAATATCGAACAGAACGAGATTTCAAAGTACCATTTGTAATTCAGTAATATGAGAGAATTGGTCAGGGGTCTGAATACTTTTGCAAGGCACTGTATATATCAAACATTGATGAATATATGAAATATCAATCCGTGTCAAATATTGATGTGTGTGTGTGTGTGTGTATATATATATATCAAAGTTCATATATTGCTTGTTTGGCACCCCATAGATTGTGATGATTTATGTTAAAAGGATATACAATAGTTTTTAACCTCATCAGTTTCATTTAGAAAAATGAAAGACACATATGAAGTTCTGCATTTCAATATTACACAATATTTTGTGTCAGAAGTACTGTGTGGGAACCAAAGGGGAAAAAAATGTTTTTTTTTTTCCCCTGACCAAGCTTATGAAAGAAATATGCAGGTCGTGCAATTTATCTATACAGTAACCCATAGTTACTGCATGCATCCTTGTTTTGAAACACAAAACCTTAGTAGTTCAGTATGTATAACAGTTACATGAAGAGTTGTCTCGACAAAGACAACAAAAAAAAAAAACCACTAAAATTAAATTTCCATGTAGCTGCAGAAAATATAGGGTAGTAAATTGGTGTTAATTAGTGTACATTTGCACTTGTTTCTTTCCTGCCTTACCCAGATGAAGAGAGCTCTGTATCTAAAACGCTAGATTTTTTCAAAAACATAATTGGACTAATAAAATACATTACGACATTCACACATCCCCCACCTCTGACATTGACAACAGAAAAAAAATATCCAACAGTTATAATGAAGCAACATTTCCCCAGGAATTGTGTGAGCCTAGTGACATTTTGATTAACTTAATTAACCCAAGTAGTGTGTCAGCTAGTTGCCCAATTCTAAATGGTTTTAAAATAAGTAAGTATAGTCAAAAGTTTACATAACCCAATGTCCTTGTACTTCTTGATAATAAAAACAACAATTGAAATTGGGATACTCAAATGCTTGGAAATCTTGTACCCTTCTCCAGCTTTATGATAAGAAATATTTTCAGAAAGCTGTTGATTTTTTCCCCATATTGACTTATTGGTAAGGACAGCAATCATCTTATGCCTAGCTCTTTTATAACCTCTAAGAATGTTCATCTACATTCCAGCATTTTCTACACTTTCTAGAATTAGGTTCTGCGTTATCATGTTGAAATTTCTAGCACCTTGTAGACAGTACTATCACAGCATCAAAGGCTACGAGTCCTTCTGAATTAGCATTTTTGGAGTTTTGCAAAAGAAATTGCTGAAATAAATAATTGTAGACATCTATTTCTTTGTAACTCCCCCCCCCCCCCCCCCCCCCCCTAGATGTTTTCGTTTTAATAACGATGTTTTCTAAAAAGGATTTATCCTAACAAAAACTCTTTAAGCCCTTTAATTTTAAAGGTAAACCTAAATTCCATTTAATGATGTTGACGTATATATTAAAAATTATATAAATTTATATATATATATATATATATTATATATATATATATATATATATATATATATATATATATATATATATATATATATTGGCCGTCTATAGCTCAAATAAAAACAATGAAATTAGTTTAAATAGTCAGATCACCTAAGGAAAAGCTTATAACTGATATAGAAAGTGTTTTGTACTGTTAGGGGTAAGTAACTGTTCCACAAGGAAAAGGATTATATGCTGTAACTGTGATTTGTCTTTCTGACCCAACCAGTGGGTAGAAAGAAAACAGGCTAGAACATTTATGAAGCAAGCTTTAAAGCAGACCCCATACAATACCTTTAGAGAGCCATCACAATTTCTCTTTGATATCGAGTATAGGACTTTTCACAGGCAGGTTAGTCAACACACTGGTGGTCACAAATTGGGACTCATATTTTTACTTTCAACAGTAACATAAGGAGTCTCAAACCAGACAAAACACAGATGATGCCCAAGATTAGGTTTCATGGCCCAGGGTTCCCAAAAACCCTCTGGACAACCATAATTCAAGCAACTTCTGTGACATGATGGAGTGGACTTTCAATCAAGCTGTGAGGCGTGTATTTTTTTTAATCTGGAGCATGACAGAATTCAACCCCCTCCAGCAAAGCACAAGCAAAACTGAATTCCTAGATTTAAAAAAAAAAAAAAGAAATACAATAAAATAAAAACTACAAAAAAGGACAGTAACTTTCATTTCCTTTTTCAAACAAAAAAGGATGCAACTTTTGCATTTAGCATTATGTGCATTAATAAAACTTGTCCAGATTTAAAACTAAAAGATATAACCTCAAGCGAATAATCTGGTTAAATAATGTGGTGATTTGTTTCTATAAATGAACAGATGCCAATTAAAAATCACATTTTAAATAATGTGTGAAAAGGATATATTGCACAATACCTGCAATGCTAAAACCCTTTTGGAGGTTAACTTCATTGCAAAGAGCTACTCATTATGGTGCATTATCTCAGATGCAGGTGTCAGCTGGTGCTGTATAGAAGACTAGTATTGAAAATAGAAAGCTGACAATGGTAAAGTGATGACAAGGAGCTAACGGTGCGTTTCGTGACAGATAGACTAATAAAATTCAGGATTCAGGATTTCCTTACACTGGTACAGTACCGATTGGTAACAAATGACATTTGTGGATAAAATGCTGTTTAAAGACACAGCCGCCATCAGGAAATACAAGTGGAGACAGTGAATTGTAGGAAAAGGACATTGTGCTTCTTACTGTAAAAATAAACTCAATGGGAAACATGTACAGGTGAACTGCATGTAAGTTTGACACTTTCCTCCAGTGGTGGTGACTGATGAACAATGACGGTTCAAACACTATAAAATATTTGGAGAAAATAAAAGACAGGAACTTTAGCTAAGTAAACTTAATTACAACCTTTGTTTACCCAAACTATTGTAATGAACATCCATTATATTCATATGCCATTTATTGGGAGTGGTGTAAGTATAGACACAGTGCAAATGCATACGGATGCAAAATTAAAATTGCATTTTGCACTGCGTCTTATGCAAGCTAAAGAGCAATGCAAATTAGTCAACATGTACAAATAATGATCCACAATAATGATAATGAGGGACTCAATGAGCACATTGTTCTATTCAGCAGTCGAACTTGCAGTTAGGAGTATAGAGAGCAGTAGTCGCTGTTTGACATTTGTGGAGCACAAAAATACAAAGCAAAAACAAAAATATGTCAGAGGAAGGGCACAGAAAGCTTTCTGAGAAGGAGCTGAGAGTCTTTATGAAGTTGTTTGGAAAAGCCTCAGCCAACATCAGTTATGTGAGTATCCTTAGGAAATGACACCTATTGGCCTGACCTTTTCAGCATGACACCCAGAAATTTGCCTAGCACAAAGGTGGATTTGGCTATCCCTCCAGACATTCCAAATGTGGTCTGAAAGCAACCACAGGCTAAGTAGTGCAGAGAACACAGCACTTTCAGATGTGCAGGGATAGCCGTACCTAGATGGATGCGGGGGTCTAGCTCATCCCCTCTTCATCTTGCCCTTCTCCTTCGAACATGTTCCTGCCTCTGTAAGAAGGGGTCAGGGACGTAATGTACATTGAAGTAGCTGAGGTGGCCGCCATTGTAAAAAAAATCGGCTCGGTTTTTTAAAGGAAAAATTTAAGAAAAGTACAAAAATATATGTAAAGATTTGTATTTTTTTTTTTTTAAATAATTTGCCACTTACATTTTAAGAGTTGCACAGAATCCATGTTGTCATATTATTTTTGTAGTTACCATTTCTTTGTAACATTATTGTGATCTTATGCTATATTTAAATGTTACAGCTGGGGGTATCTACACTGACATGTTCGCTTCTCGTTCTCATTGGTCACTTTCCTTAGTTACACCGTGTGTAGCGCCGGAATTGGATCCAACATCTTTTTATGATTCAATCCCATTTTTTGTTCTTGTTAGTGCAACCAGCCCCTGGAGCAAAGAATAGTCCCGGATATTATTTAGTGTAGTGTAGCGTGCTGTACTACGGAAGCGTATTACTGCCACGTAGAGCAAAATAAAATTCAGCACAGTTATATCGTTATAACGATATAACTATTTTGTTAAAACGATATAATTATTTCGTTAAAACGATATAACTATTTCGTTATAACAAAATAACTATATCGTTTTAATGAAATAATTATATCGTTATAACGAAATAGTTATCTCGTAAAAACGGAAATTGAAACAGTGTCAGTCAATGGCGGATTTGGTGAACAAAATCAGATTTTATTTTGGATTAGGCCTTCACCATAAGGAGATTTTGGCATGTTTAGCGCACTTGGATGGAATTATTATAAGCATTAGAACACTTAGACGGTACTTGAAAAGTACAAGGCTGCATCGACGAAAACATCAATCTGATGTGCTAGACGTGGCACTATATTTAATGCAAGAAATTGAACACTCTGGACAATTACATTGATACAGATTAATGCACTTGAAATGCATTCAAGAAGGATTTGTTGTCAGCCAGAATGACGTTAGACAGTTGCTTAATATTATTGACTCCCAAGGAGTTCACTTTAGGGGTAGAAATCGATTGAGACGCAGAACATACCACAACTCAGGTCCTGATTTTCTATGGCACCTTGATTCCTATGATAAACTGAAACCCTACGGAATCTGCATTAACGGAGCCATCGATGGCTATTCTACACATATTATTTGGTTAAAAGCATCCGGCCATAGTAGCAAGTTATTTTATGGAGGCTGTGAAATCAAGAATGGGGTGTCCCAAGCGAATACGTGCAGATTTGGGAACTGAAAACGGCCACATAGAGAACATGCAAAGATTTATGAGATCTGACCATGAAGACGAATTTGCACAGCGAAGTTTCCTGTATGGTTCAAGCAGCCACAACCAAAGGACTGAGTGCTGGTGGGCTTTCCTGCGCAAGCAAAATTCACAGTTTTGGATGAATTTGTTCCAAGGTCTCAAGGATAATGACAAATTTGCAGGAAATTTTTTAGATAAGAACTTGATACAGTTCTGTTTCCTACAAATAGTACAGGTAAGTTTCCCATTTAAACGGTGCTCAGAGTAGAGTATACTCTTGTCTCGCAATTTTTTAAACGATTTTAAAGCAACCTGGGTGCTGCGGTGCTCCTGTTAGTTGATTGAAAGCTAGCTTGAATTGGAGAAAGTAAATTACATTTATTCACTTTAATCTTTTCAATTATTGTCTAATTGCAATTCCATATATGCCCAATAAAAATACATCTATCTTTCAGTTAATGAATATATAGTACATATCTATTCCATTACACTGGAATCAACACATTGGCAAAATATGGTTTGCAGATTAAGTTAAGACAGATGCTAGGTTACATGCTTAGGACCACAACTAATTAGCAATGTTGACTTATATCTTAATAATCAAGTCGAAACCTTTGCTGTTTAGGATCTAGTTTATTGTTTTGCGTTTTATTTCTAGTACTACGTGTGTGTGTGTGTGTGTGTGTATATATATATATATATATATATATATATATATATATATATATATATATATATATATATATATATAAAATCACACACACACACACACACTCTGCCAGCCCTGTATTTAGTTGACATAAGGCATTTCTAACACTTTGGTTTATTATCTACAGGATGACCTCAACAGAATTGTTCACTTATGGAATAATCATGGTATTCGTCCTTGCCGGAATCAAGTTGCACTTTGTGATCGCCCAATGATGATGTATAAATTGCCACATCTATATGGTGCCCAAGCACATTTGTGTGAGGTCACTGCCAAGCATGCCCACATGTGCCTGGAAGAATGTGTACAGGAGGGCCCCCTTCCTTGTGACAAAACTGTATTTGAACTATGCTGTTTGTTGATGCAGGAAAATGGTTGCAGCCCAGCAACCAACCCATCAGATGCAGTTCTGCTCTATGAGTTCCTTCGAAACACAATATACTCATATTTATAAATAAAATAATGGCTGGTCCAGTGTGTTTTACCAGGGAGTATGTTGGGAAGTGTATATAGTTAGTGTTTTCTTTTTTACCGCTGAGTGTGTGTGGAGTCCTGGAGGGTGCGTGAATGGTTGAGTGTGGTACTGTTCTTTCGCGCGCACTTTCTGTGTGTGTGTGTGTGTGGTCACTTTGCCTGCGCGTGAAGTGGCCGCGCTGATTGGTGCGGCGTTCGAGAAGGCGTGGTTCCGAGTCTTGCTGTCAGGGATCAATTGTAATAAAATGTAATTACTTCATGATAGCTATCAGATGTACTAACTAGTGTGTTAAAGACAAACATGCACTGTTCCTCATAAATGTGTCTGAACGATTAAAATATATATTTTTATCAGAAATAAAAATTACTTGGAAATTCTATAACAATGCATTAAACCCATAATAAATTAAAGGTTGATGTAGGTGAGATGAAATAAAATACATTTTCAATTTTGTTTTTTTCATTATTTATTTTGAACAATATCAAGAACAACAACTTTTGTCAATGTTACATATTTCTCTGGGTATTTAACAGAAGCCCTTCAAAGACTAGGCTTTTTTCACTACATTGAAAAACAAAAGTACTGAATCCATCTTTCATGGTGTGACAGGGCAGAGCCCTGTCTGTGTATATAGTGTGTTGTTGTGAGATTGTGTCCATGTGAGAATGTTTGTTTGATTGATTAAAACCTGTGTGAGTGCGTGTGCGATTCAAATCCATGTGTGTGTGTGTGTGTGTGTTGTTTAGATAATTGTTTATTGTTCACTTGTGGTGGTTTGTTTGTGATTGTGTAATGCACGGAGAGAGAGGGGGGGGGGGGGGGGGGGGGCTCGGTGTGTGTGAGAGAGTTGTTGGAGTAGGGAGAAGAGTGGAGAGTGTGGGGTGGGGTGAGGGTGCGGGTAATACTGTGTGCTGTGTTGTGTAAATAAACATGCGTTGAAGCTCTTAATCTGCAATAATCTTCTTATCGAAATCCTGCTTCTGACACTATAACGTGGCAGGATGGTGACCCTGACCAAATGAACTTGGAACACCATGTCCCCAAAGCATCAGTGTCTAATGTGTGCAGTACTAGTTAAGTGTTGTAAGATTTTAAAAAAAGTTCCCAGTTGGTGTCAAATAAGTAAAGTATGGGCTGCAAAAAAAGTTTTCTTTTTTTGTGTGTTAACTGGAGACATGTTTATAAAAGGATGTAGAGACAACAAAAAATAGTATAAAAATAAAATGATCTGTAAATCACATACCACGTATCCATATTTTAACATTTCTGAAATACTTCCTGAAAAGGAAAGCTGAAATTGTAGAAAACAGACTCAAAACTACAACTCACACTATTTGTTATGTTAGGAAATCCAAACTGTTAATGTTACATAACTCTGAACAAGAAATTTGCATTACTAATTTATGGACTTAAATGCCATTTATTTTACTATATCTTCGCATCAACAGTCTGATTTCACTTTCACAAAAATGGTGTAAATAATCGGACAAATCCAGATTATGAATGAATTGGGTAATTATTTAGGTGCTAAACAACATTTTCAAAACTTCCAGAAACAAATGTTTAGACTTTTATCTTTTTTAGTTTCTACTAGTTCTAAATTGTAGTTACTGTGATTCTTCAAAATTAAATTGTACTTGACATTAAACAATGTCCATCTTGAAACATTCCTTGCTTGACAAAATATTCTCCATTTCCCCCCTCAATTCTGGATAGCTCTGGTACGTTGAAGAAAGTGCAAACACAAGCCCACATGTATGTGAAACTGGACGTCTTGCTAGACCATCCAAACTGGTGAACATAATTTGGATTTTCTCCACTGCCATGACATCTTCCTTAACGACACATCATCTAGACCTCTGAGGTATTGCTGTAAATATTTGAAGCTGTGGCTTTCAGCTTTGCTTAATGGAGTTGCTTGCAACAGTTTCAGCACTTTTTTTACAGTTGGCATCTTCTCTGTGTACATTTTTTCCACTTCTTGACTGTTTGGGAAAAACCCTTTCAGAATAACACTGGAGACTTCCGACATTTTATCAAGGGCATATTTTGGTTTCTGGATAAGTTCTTTGTGGGCAATCTGTAGGAAGACTTGTTTCATGTTTTCATTGTTGGAATAGTGGTACACCCCATCCTGCCCAGAAAATCCAACAAGTCATCTGTGTCATCTTCTGTAATAATGCCTTCAATTATTGCATCAACCAAATCTCCTTCAGTTTGGCTTATATAGGAAAGAAATGACCCATGCAAAATAGCTGGAATTCCATGAATGAGTGCTATTGTGAAAGCTGGGGCAAGCTGTAGTGGGAAGTAACTGTGGTCTGAATATCCCTTGGCTAAAATTCTGCCAACAGCCCTCCATTCTTCTTCTTGCCACCTAGGACATATGGCAGAAACTCTAACATTTTCCCCTTCAGCAACAGAAGCAAAGAATTCTGTCCAAAAGGCAGAATAAGCATCTCTAGACAGTCCTAAAACATCAGCTCCTGCTTCATCTATGAAGAACATTTTTAGCTGTGCTGACAGTATATCTGGATTCTTGAACTGTGCATTCATTTCTTGAAGGAGATTAGATCTATGTAGTCTGATAGTTGTTATGGGCTGGTCTTCAGGAGAAGGGGTCAGTCTTCTTGCAGATGGTGGGACACTATAAGAAACACTGTCCACCTCTACTGAAGATAAATCTAGGTACACAGCACATTGTGAATTCTCTGGAGTGGAATGGGTCATGTTGTGAATTGACTGACTCTGTAGAGGTGGTGGTGTCTCATATGGGAGAGTGTCAGTCAACTGAGAAGCTGCTATGTCCTCAGACACTGGTCCAAACTGTATTTCATACAAGAAACTTTGGTTAACTGGCTCCATGTTGATTGCAGACAATCCTTCTACAACATGAAATGTTGGTTCATGCACAACGGGTTCTTCAATTACAGCATTTGTATTCAATGAAATGTGTTCCACTATTATTTCTGACCTGTCTTCACTGTGTTCGTTCATGGTTTCTAAAACTGAATCTTGTTCCATGGCTAATGTGGAAAGATGAATTCCCTCATCTTTGGCCTCACCATGGATTGGAGCTAGGGATTGTCTAGAGTAATTTATGACTGTAGTTAGATCAATCTGAGACAAAATATCCTTTTGTGGTTGATTGTCTGAAACTAATGTACTCTCAGAAATTGGATAGTTTGCCAGGTAAAATCTTAAAATACCCAATTTTAGAGCATTGTACAATTCCCCCACATCTGAACTATCTGGCATTACTGTTTCCTGGAAATCCAGGATGTCATATTTGAAGTCTTCCAAGTAACCTTTCTTGGATTTTCCATTGGGAAAGAACAAATCCTTCGCCAACTGTATAAGTGCCTGTTTGTCTGCTGTTTTGGGAACTTCTAACACACGTGTTCCTCCACCATTTCGCTTCCTGACTTGCTTTCCTTCATGTAACCATCCCAATTCAATCCTGCGACTTTCTTTTACTGCATGACTGTTGCCTTTTAAGTAACGTCTTCTTTTACTGTTGTTCTCATAGCCCCCTCCATCCTTTCCAGTGTTCACAACTTCTTTCCCATTGTTATGTAGCATCATTTTGTCTCTAAGCTTCTGCAATAGGTTCTGTTTCTTTGTTTCTGCTTTTTCCTTATATTCTGATTCTCTACTTTTGCAAAAATTGCGTACTGCAATCCTGTCACCAAAGATCGGGACATATTTGGCCAGACTGTCATCATCCATTAGGCAGAGTACTTCTCTGTCAATCTGTAAAGGTAAAAATATTGTTACATAGCTACATATAACATAGTAAATAAAATGTGACATCGTTACAATGCTTTGCAAGGAAATGTTTTAAAGGAACAAGAGGCACAGGCCATCACATACTATATATTTAAAATAAATTCATAGTTGGTTGGTACACTATTGAAACGGAGTGTTGCAGAAAATATTCAGATGCACAGATGCATATTAATACTTAACATTTTAGTAAATGTTTAGTAAATGTTTTGTTATTCTATACTGTAGAACCTCCACAAATCACAAAAAAGTATAAAGCATTATTTGAAAAGGTGTTGTTTCTAAAACCATTGTTCTAAGAGCATATAAAACATTTATATGCATTAATGAATGGGTCTAAAAAGTATTTTATCTGCAATACTTTTTTCAGTAGGGTTTTATGGATGTTAGGCCTATGAAATATGTAGGATATAGTTCAACTTCATCTACCCACTTACTTTTTATTTTGGCGTTCAAATTAAAAAGGAAAAAAAAACATTATGAAATGCTTCTTGGAATTTTCAAACTGTTTCAGTGTTTTTCAGGCACACTTTGACAATAATATTGAATTGAAATTGAAGCAGATTTCTGAAATGCAATTAAAGGAACGTGGATAATTACACTGACGTTTGTAAATTCCCTTTTAAACAAATATGAGAATTGAAATAAGGGTACATATCCCCTGGCATGTAAAAAAAAGACTACTGACCTAAAGAGGCAGTAATCCTGCTGATTTAATATAATATACGTTTACCTTTTGACTTATGTTTTAAAATACCATAAAAAATCAGATAGAGATGTAATCATAATCATTTACTATTAACCATTAAAAAAACACAAAACAAATAAATAAACAATAAGGAACCATACACCATTAATGTCACCATTTACGTATCACTGTAAACATGAAAGAAATACACATAATTGATTCTTGATTTCAATAGTGCAAAACAGCAAAACAGACGTTAGGTTGTAAAATAATTTACAAAAACCCTTTTTAGGGTTGTAAAGGGTTACATAAAACCTGCTCACTTGCTAATAATCCCTTTACAAACATTTATAAAAAGATACGGCCGCCTGAATCAGACTTCAAAAAAATATTTTCCAACCTACTCTTGAAAACAATGCGAGCGTATCAGTAAAATGCGCCAATGTACACCAAACATAAGACAATACTACACTAACAAATGACATACATACAGTCAAGAGCTACCCACAAAAATGTTCATGCAAAAGTCTCCTTGAACCCAGACGAGTGGTTTGCAAGTTAAGACTGTAGACAGCGGTCATTTAATCTTTGTATGTAGGCCTACTGTATAAACATATTTTAAAACGTATATCGGGCTAAAAAAAAAAAAAAAAAAAAAACTTAAAAATGAATGACAATGCATTATTTAACCACAAAACGTAAACATGGCAGACACACTCATGTATAAAAATAAAAACACATGCATATACACACGTAGATAGATAGATAGATAGATGAACCAATAAAGTTTATTTTCGATTCATATTCAGATCACACTTTTCTAATTTTTATTAAAAAATGTCTACTAAATGAAAGTTTCCAGGGCATAATGTTATATTATGTCATTTGGGTGCAATGTGAAAGAGAATGAGATGCAATTAAATGTAAAAGCCGTATGTAATTTAGAAACAGTTTACCCTGTCCTGCTTCATTTTTGCAAGCTGATCGTCAGGCATACCGCGATCTCTGAGAAATCTTACAGAATTGTCCTCTGTTGCTCTTGCCATGACGCGACACTTAACCTTTTGGAAAATAAGCTATCTTCCGTTATAATGACTATTGAGTACAAATGTATAATTACACAATAAAGTTATAGTGGTATTTATCAAATGTATTTACCAGCTCTTTACAGGAGCAAGTGCCTCAGTGGACTGAACAGGCTGGGCCTATAGCTGTAAACATTATTTTTAGTTAATTCACACAAACGCATTCCATATTTACGGAAGTTTCCGTATATATTAACTACATCATCGTGTTAACAAAGTATTATAGAAATAAATAGGTCTACTTAAAAACAGACTGTGTGACTGTACAGTAGAGATGTCTGCTGTTGGGGACGTTCTCAAGACTGACACTGATTTCTATTTCCGTTTTTACGAGATAACTATTTCCGTTTTTACGAGATAACTATTTCGTTATAACGATATAATTATTTCGTTAAAACGATATAGTTATTTCGTTTTAACGAAATAGTTATATCGTTATAACGATATGTGCTGAATTTTACTTTGCTCTACATGGCAGCAATACTCTTCCATACTGTACATACTCAAAGATGAAACGAAGAAACCAATCTGTAACGCATTTCTGTCAGAAGAAGCCAACTCTGGGTAAGAATGTTTAGTGATTGTATTTCTTATATTAATAGTTTTTCTGCTGACAGTTCTGTGTGATGTGATGTTTTGTTGCGATAGGTTGTCATAAATCAGTGTTTTTCTTGCACAATGGCAATGTCTTCCCCTTTTTTAATACAGGCAAAGCTCCTAGTCTGTACTTTTAAACAAGCCATACAGATGCCTAAGTAAGATGCGCATACCCACCAAAAGTTAAATAAATATTTGCATGAGTACAATATAACGGGTCATTTGTGTAAAAATATATTATCTGGCCAAAGAGGAAAGTAACCCCGATTTATAACATTGTTCCTATGGGAAAATGTGCTTCAACTTACGACGTGACTTTCAGAAACCAATTGTGTCGTAAGTGCGAGGATTGCCTGTACTTTTCATGTATTGTATTTGTTGCCATGGGCTAGAAAACTGGAGGTAATTCTATTTATAAATTCACTGTTTAACAACAACAGTTATATATATATATATATATATATATATATATATATATATATATATATATATATATATATATATATATTATATATTAGATTCTTAATACTAGTGATTTAAAAAAAAGATGTTTTCAACACCTTTAAACAGCTTGTTCAGTGGTAATAACGCACTGGATACTGAAGTAAACTGCATCTACATTTGACAGCGCGCCTCGTTCAACCTTGACCCCTGTACACCAGTAGCAGTTTAAAGTATATTTACATAAATTTAAAGCAACACTGTCTGTTTTGATGATTATATATGATAAGTGTATTGGTTTGATTAACAAACAAACAAACAAAAAAAAAACCTTCCACGCTTTTTGCCCAGTCCCAAATGTAAAACAAAAAATTATCCGACAGCATAGAGACAATCTGTGTGCAAATGGATTCCCAGGGTCCCTGTTCATGATGAGAAAGAGTTTAATTGAGTGCATTGTTTCGATAAGTTTGATTGCTCTCGCAGCAGGATGGGTGAAAATCGACTGAATGGTTAGGGTTAGGTCTTGTCCACAGAGACATGTCGCAAGAGGAAGTGTTACAGCGTTTCCATAGATCAGGCCATAGGAAGATTGGCAAAGTAAAGCCTTCTAAATCAGTGTTTTTATTTGTGATATTATACAGTCTCTGCAGTCCGATCAGTCTTAGCACTAGTATCTGCAATCTTACCAGTCAAAGCAGTGTCAGCTTCAGTCTTACCAGTGTCAGCAGTGTCAACACCAGTCTTACCAGTCACAGCAGTATCAGCACTAGTCTTACCAGTCCCAGCAGTGTCAGCACCAGTCTTACCAGTTCCAGTTGTAGCACCAGTGTCACCAGTCTCAGCATTAACTTCAGTAACAGTGACCCAAAGGCATGCCTCAATGAAGGTATAAACCCATCTCCTACTTAGTCGTATTTGTAAGTTCTATTCTTCTTGTCCTATTAATATCACATATTTCTAACAGCGTGAATCAGGTAATTGTAGGTTGGTGTTGTTTTTGCTGGGATATTTGTTTAAAAAAAATGTGACATGAAATTTAAAAAATCCAAAAGTTGGGTCACTGGGTAAAGAGAGTTAGCGACTTATATTGCTTTGCAGTTGGCATTAATAGTCTCCAGACTTCATAAAATGATAACTTTCACTTTCGTAACATGAGAATTTGCCTCAGTAAAAACCTGCTTCTAGCTACGCCCCTGGAGGTGTAAAGTTTTGAGGGTCAGCAATTGCCTAAGTGCAAGGCAAAATCCTTACATCACATTATAATGTTTGCACCAGCTTAGTATCAAGATCCCGCCCAATTCCATGCTCTTTTCATCATTTTAATGCATTTCAATATAATGATGCATTATGGGAAAACTATTTAAATTGAATGGAACAAGCTGCAATGCTGTTTTTATAATTATTTCCACTAATGTATACATTTTTAATATTCACTCTAAATGAAGTATGAATGATCTGCTGACACCCAGCTGTTTGCAAGCATCTTCTGGAGCAGACAAACACTGACCTCCTACTGACAGGCTAGTCACCTGATCTTGTTCTGTATTAAAACAGACCCGATGTCTTAAGTACATAACGTGTGACCCTTTAGCTGACAGGTTAATTCAATTCATCAGCCTCACATCTACCATCATTCCCTGACCTGGGGTATGTCAAAACTGTAGATTTTTATTCTGCGATAATCTTAATCTAACTGCTGTGATTATCATATTGGAATAAAGGCTGCCCATTTTCTCCCAAGTACCTGCTCGCTCAGTAAGACAGATGATTTGATTCCAAAAATGTCAAGAAAACCCAGTGGGACCTAGATTGCTTCCATTAAGACAGCAAAGTTAAAAAAAAAAAAAAAAAAAAAAAGATATCCAACTACAGCCTCAGAGAACATGCCCCAAATAGCATTTTTAACATGGTCTAATAGATTCAGCTAGAAAACTGAATTTGAAATGGAAATTAATTCTTTATCAGCTGTCACAAAATATGGACATCATTAAAGTTAGGAAACCATAACAGATATGTCTGGAAACGAGCAAGTAGTCAGTAGCAAAACTTGGTCTGGAATGAATACATTATTAAAATATGCATGGTTACTGCAATATTTATCTTTTTTATCAAAAATTTTAGGGAAAAAACCATCATCCCCCCCCCCCCCCAAAATAAAAAAAAAAAAAAAAAACTGCAGTACAGCGAGTCAAATGTAATTCAATTACTTAAAGGGGATTTTAGCTACAGTACAATGTTCAGTATCACTGCCAGAAGGCAGCTGGGCAGATTGTTAATGCCTGTGTTCCATGGTAAAGGAAAGGGGTTGTAATGTGTAAATTTGTATTTATAATTTTTCATTTATTATTATGGTTATTATTATTATTGTTGTTGTATTGACAGTTTAATTTTTTATTTATGCACTGTGTATCTTAATTTTGAATAGCTTTGCACAGAATATGTTTATTAAGCACTACACATGTTTCTCTTTTTTGTGCCCTATCTACCTCCAACAAAACTTTTTTCATGTAAATGCAAACTGTGAAACACTTAAGTGGAGATAATTATTCCCCTCATTAAGGTTAGCTGCAGCACTGTGAATTAATTGTTTTCAGGATATAAAAAGCAATGCCTTTTCAGAGAGAGTGAGACACAGTGAAGGAGCGCGAGACAGTGAGGTATTCGGTTAAAAAGGTGAACAAAGCAGCTGTGGTGTCAAGCAACTGGGGCTGCCATGGTTAAAAGAAGGAAAATATTAGTCCCAGTGCAAGAGCGCTGGGCGGTGCAAAGGATTGTACTTCACGACCGGAGCTCATACTGGAGGAGGACTTGTGTACCATTGCTGGTGCCATCATGGAGGTGGAATAAGCACATTGTTTGAGGTGAATATTTCCAAGAGCTAATTTGTTAAAAGTAGAAAGGAGGTATTAATATCAGGCAGTCAAAAATGACTTTTAGCAAAATGCTGACATGTTAAAGTGTTTAGTGCAGTAGCCTGTTCATGTTACTCAGCTGTGGGACAATTAAAGCTTGTTGATGGGAACTCGCTGTGTGATATGAACACACTCAGTGGGTCTGGAGTAGGGAAACCAATTCCAATTCCAGATATACTTCCCAATCCCAGGAGTTAGGGATTGATTGTGTTTTTTCTAATCCCAGGATTCCATTTGTTTTTTTAATAATAATATCGTGCTTTTGCTTTTAGTAATAATTACCGGTGTGGAGGCGTAGGGTAATACACTCACGTGACAAAGGAGTTCTTCAATGAATTAAATAATGAAAAAACACATAAAAGCATTGCAGGTAAACATAACAGTCATGTCGCTCCAGCCCAGAATGAGTGAGTGATTTCACTGTCATTAGGGTGGCCCAGCTGCCTGCTCAACTCAATAATATGGTTATTTAAAAAAACGTAAAGGTAGATAAAACACTGAACACTTAAACCCCAGAGAGTAAACTTACCTAGTAAATACTACACATTTTTTAAATAAGTAACATTACAACGACAATCTTTGAGTGTTTTTTTTTTTTTTTTTTTTTTAGCCCAGACTGCAGTCACCACAGCCTTGCTATTTATATATGTAAGCTAGCCACGTGTGCGCTCAACGCTCACTCACTGTCAGCAGCCAGCTGTATTCATGGAGTTAACCACCCAACAGAAAGGAAACATTCACCAGTACGGCTGTGGTTTTATTTTAAAGGAGATTCAACATTGTTGATTTGATTTCTAAGTCACAAAGTACAACAACGTGGTAAATAAATAAAAATGCGTTGTCTGCCATTACAGGATTTTTCTCGCATACGCCACTTTGAAAACCACTGGGTTAGTGGAAGAGAGACTCCTCACTGCCTGTTCACGAATTTGTCAGTGAATGAATCAAAAGCTACTACCAGTACTAGGCCTAGGGTGTTAGCCAATACGCAGACATCTATGAAATTGTACACAAATATAATTTAAGATAGTGTGGCAACAGTAAAACATGATCAACAACATTACGGTTTAATGAAAATAGTAACATATATCATTTTTATTTTAAAAAGATGAATAATACTTGCATGTTCTGCTAATGAAAAAGCTCTTTTATAGACAACAATCAAATCAACCCTACTTAAAACTGCCGTATTCTACTACTGCTCTTAATTATAACTTCTTCCTGTATTTTGGATTTGACTTTAATCTTATAGGTATCCATATTCAAGTTTTTTGTAATTGCTGTTATTTGAAATCATTCTCATCCATTCATCATACTTACTATGTGCTCATACTGGACTTTACTTGAATAAGCAAATATTTTTACTGTAAGTTTAACTGCTCTTAGTCAAACTCTCTCTTAAATGTAATTATTTACTGTATTCCTAATTTTGCTCTTATTTGAATTTTATCTTTTTTTGCTACTGATTTTATTGTGCTTTATAATTTCTCTTATCTGTAATATGGTACTCTAATGTAATATTCTGATATTTTGTAATGCGATAAGAAATAAATAATAACACCACCATTCTAGTCCACTAACTGTGGTGTCACATAATGGCAACATTCAACAGTACCTTAAACTTCAATGTCCAATACATTCTAGATGCTGTGCAAAAATACTGTTTCTGTAGGAAGCCTGTTTTTCCTCATAACAATATGGAGAAAAAAATAATCAACCCTGGGTTTTACTATGACTGAGCCCTAAGAAGCACAAACTACCTTCTGCAAATGCAATGCATAAAAGGTGCAAGCTACAAGCTATGTGATTGGTGGCTGAGAGTATTATCATATGTCACTAAAAGAAGATAAGCTGTTGTCCAACGTCATATCTAGACCTGCTGGCACGAGGGTGTGCTCGTAAAATCAAATCTTTAGCTGGTGCTAAACCTCGGATCGAGTCTCGCCATTGGAAACTATTCAGCCCAATAGAAAACGTGCACTCTTAATAGTCTTAGTCATCAGTCGAGTAAGAAATACAAACATAAAACATTGCCTAGTACCACAGGGGTGAGTCTGCAAAGTTTTTAATCTGCTTTAAAATAAAAAAAAAAATTACTATCTCTGACTTGTTATGGGATTTTTAAATTCAAAGTCAAGAACATATGATTCATTTGCACTGAGATATGCCCCTTCCCCCTACATTTGTGTGTTTTTTAAAAATTAATTTTACAGCTTTCTATTTAAATTAAAATCTCCATTCCATTTTCTAGTTATAATTTGCAGATGTTCCTTAATCCTTTAATCAGCACTGATGACATTGCATGCTCTTTTTCTCTCAGCATGTTTCTAACTGAAGAGATGGTTTGCAGAACTTAAGTATCTTTATAACTGTTACCTTTCTAATATAACAAAAACTAATAAGAGTTTAAATAAATCCTTTGTTCCTTTTTCATTTGTAATCACATACACATCGTACAGGAACATATGTAATTTATTAAACAGGTTTATAAGAAAGATGTAAAAGATGATAAATAAAAAATTAATTAGGCAAAGAAACTAAGAGACAAAGATGGGGAACAGGGAGACACGTCATGCAGTGCAAAATGATCAATTACCATTCCTTGTTGTCTTTTAATTCAAGACTTGCGGCAGTATAAAGTTTGACTCAAAGGAGAGTTCAACTTTACACAGCTCTACCCAGTACTGCTACCTAAATATGCAATAAAGTGGGCCGTGCAGCCAATGGTTCTCACAATCCCTGCATGTGATTTCAACCACAAGGCAGGTGGATGGGAGCCCTAGCTGTAGTCCTGGATTGAGAAGATGGCATGTGTAAACAAATAAGCTTGTAGCCCAGATTTTGAAACACAAAACAGTATACATGCAGAAACAAAAGAAATAAGCAAAAGAATGGGGACACTCTCAGACGATTTATCTACAAAGATACAAATTACATTACTAAGACAGAGGGACATGTTTAGTAAGCCCTGGATATTGTCATGGATAATCAATTTTTTTTTTTATCAGCTGGAGCAAGTGACTATTATTGCTGAACATATTGGAACAGTTACAGTGGTAATAAAAAGGGGTCAGAGAAGTATTAGGTGAATTAGAGGTGTTATTAATGGTGCGTCTGATATTTCTTTAAGAACTATAGGTCTACATCTGACTATGACTTGGACAAATTTGGATAATTTTCATTAGTACAGACACAGTATATCACTAGACCAGATTAAAGAAAAAAAGTACTAAAGTATAACAAAAAACTTTATTTTTATTTTTTTGTTTATGGCAATTAATATACAAAACAAAACGTATCATACTTGAACAATATTTTATAAAAGTTAAAAAAAAACAAAAAACAAAAAAAACATTTCCACACATAAAGGCCAACGCACTAGAACAATGCAATTATTTCAAACTGCAGGGAACAGAACATGATTTATGCTCTCTGATCCTGGCAGACAATTCCATGATGTTGAACTCCTGGTCAATATAGGTAATTATGAGAACCAGAACTAACAATCTGGTAATTTTTTATTTTTTTTAAAATTACAGCATGTGTTAAATCTGATAAAACTCAATCCTGGATAAATAATGGAGCATGGAATGTCCATTACCCCATTTTCTTTTTAATTATTACTTACTTAATACATTCTATACATGTTCTACAGTACAGTATATATTCTGTTCTCTGATACATTTCAATTTATGCTTATACTCGTAATAGATGCTAGCTATGAAATACAAATGCAAACATAATAGTATGTGAATCCTTTCCTGTGGTCATTCTGCCTTGTTGTAAACCAGATTTGTTTTGTAATTAAAAATGTTAGGTTATTATCATAACCCTGGTTCCCTGAAATAAAAATGTAACCATTACTGTCTAGGTGTTTACCTTCGAAAGACCCAAAACCTGAATAAGATACATCAAAGGTGTTCAACGAGCCTGTGACGCAATCACGACCCGCCCCAGAGGACATAAAAGCACTGTGGTCACAGACCTCAACACCATCTTTCCTTCAAGCTGCTGCAATCATGGACGCAGTGACCTTGAAGGTTAATGGTTACATTTTTATTTCAGGGAACCAGGGTTATGAGAATAATCTAACGCTCCCTTTGAAGTACGAAATGTAACCATTACCATATGGGCGAGTGAACCAAAACCGTCGCAAGGGCAATACTGCAGAACAACTGGAATGCTACAAGGCTAAGCTGAGAGGCTGCCTCGTACACTACTATACAGAACATCAGTAACAAGTAGCTAGGGCTAAATCAATTAGGGATAAACTCACCTCTGTGTCTGTGCTGTAAGGGTCAACTGAGAAGTCATTCAAAACCAGGATTTTGAGGATCCATGGCATTGTCTGTATAACCTGTATAATATTATAGATGTCATTGACAGATGCACCCTGGAATAAAGCCCACAAAGTTACCATGCCCCTGGTGGAATGGGCAGTGAACTTTTCTGGAGGGGGCAAGTTGGCCAGCTCATAGGCAGTCCTGCCTGTGTCTGCTATCCATTTGGACAGCATCTGCTTAGACAGGGCTTGACCACGGGACTTTGCCCCATAGCAGACAAACAAGTTGTGGCAAACACGATAAATCAATACTGTACATTTTAAAACAAACTGGTGTATAAAAGATGAGCAGTGAGCTTGCTCTGGAGGCTTGCCAGAGGTCACCATGGGTGTTGTATGGAGGTTGGCTGTTCCGGTTCCTGTCTGGTGCTGCATACGGTCTATGATGGAAGGTATTGTGTGACGTTACCAGGAAGACAGTTGAGTGTCGATGGATTCGAATGAAAAAAATAAATCTATATCATCATCAGCGGCTCCATGAGGAAACCTTAACTAAAACACTCACTGAGTATTCAGAACAAACTATGTGCCGGAGGAACAGGTCATACAGCTTTGAATATTGCTGGCTTGATTTTAAGTCATTAAAAGGATTCCCGCACAATCGTTTAGTTGATTGTTAAAGGAAAATAGACTTTTGTGTGACTCTGGTTAAATATCCAACACAGTATCTGTAAGGAAGTGAAAACGGCTCTAACACAAATAACTCGCAGCATATTTAATGAACACTGCTCTGTCTATGGATGTTAGGTTTATTTTTTTGCTGAAACCTATTTTTTTATTTCTCTAATTGCTACAGTCTTACTGCCAACCATACGTGTTACAGACACATGCGTTTTCTTTACATTGTTTTATTTCTCTAATTCACTTATTTATTTTGTTTTGACCAGCATATATTTAAATACTGCTTTATACTATACTTGTGATTTTTTTATGCATCTCATTTTAGTAACTGTTAATTTTTCTTTCTTTTGTTTTGATGAGTAGACTATTTTGAATATTCCTTTATAGTTTGTATTTCTTTTTTAAAATTGAATTGTTTTATTTTTATTATTGATTAATTGATGGTTATGCATATAGCGTTGCATATGTGTGTGTTTGCCGAGACTACTGAAACCCAGCTTGCAGTTTAGTAGTCTAAATTGACTTGTGAGGGTATATTCCTGCAACCACTGCCATTGATTACTAAAGAGGTGCATTTGGTAACATAATGTCCTCCTGTTGCCAATCTGCGTTCTGGGCCCCAAGGGGACAGACGGGGCAGAAGGTGCTGAACGTTCACACAGAAATTCTGCGAGCACCGTTCCTTGTTGGAAAGGAGCTGCAGAGAGCTTTTCCATCTATGAGTCCACTGATCACTTGGAACGACGACTCTTCTTCCTTGGGGGAGGAAAAGGAGAAGCAGAGGAAAATGAGGAAGACTGTGAAGACGGTTCCCTGTGTGGGCTACTTTTCCTAGTGTGTCAACTGGTCGCAGCCACTTCTCTAACAGAAGGGTGATGTTGAAGAGTGCAGTGCAGGAGTTAAGTGATGCAGAGAGCTCTACAGAGCTGCAGGAGAGACGTTTCTCAAGCATGTGCTTAGAGAAAGGTGCACAAAACTTTTGCCAGTGCCTCTAGCACTGGGCCTGGTTGGAACCAAGACGGCACCATGTTGGTTCAGTGACTTTAGCACCGGGTTGATGTGGTAACGAAATAGTACTGGTATGATACCAGGCTGGTACTAGGGCAGTACCATGTGGGTTTCGTTGACTTTAGCACCGGTTCGGTACAGTACGGTAGTGGGATGGTACCGGTGCGGTAACCTTGGTCCCGGTTTGGTACTGGTCCACCAGTTCACAGTTACCGCAGGTAGCAATGTACAGAGATGCCCACCTGTACAAACCACTGATAAAACCACTCAGTCAGTACACACATGAGACTGAAGGAAGCCTGCTTGTCAGAATGAACTAACAGCCTTTGTAATGGTGATGCTAAAGCTGTCTCAGTGGGAGAGATTGCAAGCAACCACAAACGAACTAAGTATATTGGTCCTGCACAGTGCTGCTGAACCCAGCAGCTGCTGTCGCTGCACGTCTGCCGCAGCACCACATTGCACAGGCTTGCACTTAATCTCTGTGAAAACAGAAAAGAAAAATGTATAATTCTCAACAAAATGCAGTAACAGTTGTAACAATTACATAAAATATATAAGCAAACAGTCTCGTAATTTTAGCCTAAGCTAAAACGAGAAATAAATAACTCCAGCTGGAGCTACTGCTGCCTGGGGGGAGAGCACAAAGTCCTCCGACTTATGTCGCTTGATCCCAGGGAAGGAGCAACTAAAGCCAGTGGCTTCACAAGGGGCACAAAGCCGATATATATATCAGAAAAAGTAACACGCACTTATCTGAAACAACTCTCCTGTCGGGTAAGTCCTTGAAAGGAAAAATGGCGTTGAGGTCCGTTGACCGCAGTGCTTTTGTGTCCTCTGGTGCAGGCCATGACTGCGTCACAGGCTCATCGAGCAGCTTAATCAGGTTTAATCAGGTCTTTAGGAGGTAAATACTCATATAATAATGGTTACATTTCGTACTTGAAAGGGAACATGTGTGTTAGCAACAAGCATTTCCCTTTGGAATTGCACTAAATACAAAATTACAGCCATTATTATCTTGAAAAATCACTATGACCTTCAGCCACAATATGTACATGTATTGTACAAATGTGTTTATGCCATGGCCAGGAGCCACCCAATACATCCTGGTTAAACAAATAACACAATCTTCAATTGTGCTGCAAATTCTAGTGGCTGACTTAACATCACTGTGGCCTTAACTTCCGGCTCCCACTTTATTAGAAATCAATTAATCATTTACAGGATTTGTCAAAGTCACAGTATATCTTAATCTTGTGTATAGATGTCATCCTGAACCTAGAAAATATGACAATTCTAAAGTAAAAAAAAAAACATATTGTTTGAGTACAATCGTTTTTTGATTATCGTATTAGGTTAATATACTGTGTATAGCACGCCTCTAACTAAAAGAGAAAACATTTCATTTTCAAGGGGGTACAGTGAAACTGGCAATGGAGAAAATAAAGGCAGCTTTTTCATCTTTTAAGTGCACACAAATTATGGCAGAAGCTGCCTTACGAGCTTATGCTTTGTGGATGTGCCCTTCACTTCCCTCTGTCTTTGGTATTAATTATTCTTTAGAAAAGAGTCATACACCATAACTGATCTTCAGGCCTGGTTTGTAGTTGCAAAGATCCCTTCAAACATCAGTTTCTATCCACATAAAATGTTCTGCCCACTGCTGTCCTAATGGTATTTATTTCCCTTGTCTATTTTATGATTTTTTTTTTCTTCCAAATCAACCATAAACAGCATCACTGGGGGAAAACCAAGATAGAAACATAATTTGAAACTTGTGTAGGTAAGTATCAAACAATGAGAAATACTGTAAAAAAAGAGGAACAAGTGCTATCAGTTGAACACAGTAGTGTAAACCTGCAAAATCACTAAGGCCTGAGAAACATGATTATTGTATATTTTAAATATTTTCTCTAGCAACGGCCAGACACTTACATTTCAGAAGCAAAAAAAAAAAAAAAAAAAAATATAAAAAAAATCAAATATCACAAATGTGTATGGTTTCTTTATTTTTGTATCAGAAATATTACTATATTAGGATGTTAAAATAACATCTATTGTAAATTGTTCCATTATACAGAATTTTATTTTAAATATAGACTGCTTGAAGCATTTTACGTACTCAATACAGTTATATGTAGAGTACACTTATGATGTATGCGATTTAATATTAAAATTTTCCAAATTCAAGTAAAAACAATGATGGTTTTGGTATACACATCACAAAGCTTCAAAAAGTGTAGATAATTATGTTACAGGTTCCTAAAGCATAGAAAATAATGGTAATTATTACTTTAGCTAACCATCCATCAAGAAAGTAAAACTTGGGTTGTGCTGCCCCCCATAGGTTCAATACCAGAATACACTGTAATGGTCTGTGTAATGTAAATGTAAAACCTACAGCACTTTAGATTTTAATGAAAGCTATGCACTACACATACATACATAAAGTGACTTGGTGCTAACAAAATAATTATTGTAATTCTCACCGTTATATTGCCATATGCCATCATTTTGTAAGTTATTTCTTATATGAAAAATGCACACATTATAGTAAATGTGATTTTTAATTAATTAATTTAATTTATTTTATGTTAATAGGAAAAGCAGTGATGGGGACTTAAATGCGAGCCAAAGTTTTTTGTTTGTTTGTTTTTTTATTATGGAAAAATATAATCTCAGAAAAGGTCATCATCTAAAAAAAACCTAAACATTCTTAGGATTCATACTCACAGAACTCGCCTGTGTTGAATACGTTCCTTCAAAAGACACTTGCTAGTTTTACTGTTACAAATGCTCGAAAAAAAAATACCATTAAACAATTAAGTCAATGCAATTGGTATTTTCAGGTGTGGATATAAATACTGATGTTATTTAGGTATGTTTTAGATAAATACATTTATATAGATACAACAATTTCTTTGCAGGACAAAAGGCCTAGTTACATGATACAATGCAATGTGCTCTCTTATGATTCATCGCTTTAATATTTATTGTTTCTGCATAGACCATGCTGCACACAGAAATCTGCAAGAGACATTCAAGAAACAACAAATGTTCAACAACCAAGAAGTTATGTCCAATCAGCAGGCAGTGCAGAAGAGGCTACTGGCACATGCTGCAAATTTTCATGCCTTACTAGAATGGTTCCATGTGCCTTTTACCAGCCATCCTGTTGAACCAGCATAGCAGATAACATTGTGATACACCAGAACATCCAATCATTCATTCATATATATATATATATATATATATATATATATATATACATACACACATACACATATACACATATATACACACACACACACACACACACACATGACTGGATATTGCTTGAAGAAGCTCAGGTGTGTTTGAATTCAACAGTTACCTGTTTTTCATTGGTTTGTCTCATTCATTGTCTTAGATGTTACATGGTGCTATTTCTGCATCTGTCAGTTGCTTTGAGCATCGCATTTTTCTCACTAATTTTGTAAGCCGATAATAATATTGGTACTGAAACAGGTCATATTCTAATTGTCCATTAACAGAACATTGTTCTCTCTATTCTTGACATGTTGGTCTTGTTAGCTTCCAGGGCCACCATTTTCCTTGCACTTTTCAAACAGTGTATTTTTCACAGCACTAAGTTGACTATTGCTAACGTGTTTAATTAAAATATTCAATAAAGGAATGTATGTTGCCATTTTTGTACTGCAGGCTATTTTTTATTTTTATTTTTTATGCTTGAATATAAACTATCAGCATTGTCTGACAATCAATAAAATAATTAACCTTGGTACACCTTTGTGTTCTAAAAAAAAAAAAAAAAGATGCATCATTAAACGTATTAATATTATATTTTATAATATCGAACTATATATATATATCTATATATATATATACAATATAATATAATATACTTGTCCATATCTAGTATTAGACTAATATATTAAAAGAACTCATTATAATAAGCACAGCAAAGACAGTGAGCTGTTTTCACTTAAATAGCACAAGCATGTCATGATCAGAATGTGCAATGTTTTAGTATTGACCCCTCAAGCTGACTTCAATAAAGTTAACACAAGTTTGCCAGAAATGCACTTTTATTACAAATTTGTGAAGCTGGCACGTGCTTTTTTATATATACATTTAATTACCACAAAGCAGAACTCTATCCATTCAACAGTTTCTAATTGTAGGCCCATGTTTCAAAATTAAACTTGGGACCCCGAAAGCAGATAGAAGTTCCCTTAGGCAATTGAAAGTTGTGAGTACTTCCTTTGAATTACTCGCTTAACTGCTTTCACGATTCATATTTGGGTGATTCTCTCCAATCAGTTGTAAAACCATGTCCACAGTAAATATCTTTTTAAGAGTAACTGAATTGTAGGCCCATGTTTCAAAATTAAACTTGGGACCCCGAAAGCAGATAGAAGTTCCCTTAGGCAATTGAAAGTTGTGAGTACTTCCTTTGAATTTCTCGCTTAACATGTCAGTTATCATAACAAAAACCCACTGCGGTAATAAAGATGTAAAAGTACAGCAGTGATAACTGTAAGATTTCTTATAAAAAAAAGTTATTTCTAGCTACTTATAATGTCTGCGCTATACCACAGATTATTGTTAAATTCGTGTTTTTTTTTCACTTTTTTATATTAGGCTGTTTCTCCATTAAAATATTGTTTTATTCAGATTGAGAGAGCGTCAAAAAGAAAGCAGCAGCTGCGCTAGCAGGGGTACAGAAACAGAAAAGATCTAGAGTTGCGCTGAGTTTCTAGAGGAGTACAGAAGAAAGGAAAGATATTTAGTGCCGAGATTCTGTAGAAGAAAGGAAAGAGATCGAGAGTAGTGCTGAGCTTTTAGAGGAGTATAGGAAAAAGGAAAGAGTGGTAGTTTCAGAATAAAAATATATTTGGGTATACAGTGTGTGTGTGATTGTGTGTGTGTGTGTATACACACACACAAACCATATATATCACCTCTTCTATCAAGTGGCTTATTCCTTTTGTATAGGCACTGTGAAAATTGTTGATTCATTTTTTTATTTTTTATTTTTTTTTAATTCAAGGCAGTGTCATGGGTAAAGTATCGTATTTTGCAGAATGTGCACAGAACTATTTTATAAATTGTGTGTACAGATTTTTTTTCTTAACATTTTTTGGAACACATTTGCTAGTAAATTTAAATAACATACTAAGAGTACAACAATAATAAGCATTACTTGGAGGTATTCAAATAGAAAAATAGCTTCTGCCTGTTTTTTCCACTCTTTCTCTATAAGCTGAATTCAACTCCTGATGTACAGGTGTTTTAATTTGATGCATCACAGACACAAATTGCTGCTTTGTGGAGTTCTAATGTTTCTTGACATTCTTTCAGTTTGGTAACTGCTGAACCCCAGCTTTTTACAGGACGTGTATAGCCTGTCAAGTTTCTGTACCAAAATGCATGCATGTTTACAGTAGGCTTTTTTTTCTTTTTAAACAGTGTACAAAAATGTACAGCTATTTTTCCTCATCTAACATCTTGTCCCATGATGGCTAACTGGAACACTGCTGCAGTTTCATACCCTGATGGCTTTTTTTTTCTTTTTTTTTTGGTGGGGTGGGGGGGCAACCTTTTTTTCCCCTGCACATTTACAGTCTCTTATTTTAAAATAATAATAATAATAATAATAATAATAATAATAATAATAATATATTGTACAGATACTTTCATATATAAGCATTTCTTTTATATCATTATAAACATATTTTTTCAATCTTCATGTTTTACTAGTTTCACAAATCAAGGGATTGTGCATGTTCAATAAATAACTAATATTGCTGGGGTGTTTATTTAACGTTTTACGGTATATAATATAGCGTTTAAATAAAAGAAATGTACATATGGTAAATGGCAAAATGATTAGCAACACTAAAAATCGAAAGAAAAAAAATCATTACATTTTTTGCTGGGGAAACTTAAAGATCCAAACAAGTACACACGTGACAACAAAGTAGACTCAGAAATAATTTTGTAAATTACACAACAAAAAGTTTTCTAATTCTCTATTACCTTAGTGACTATAGTGGTTTTTATTTTTTTTTAACTTTATTAGATTGCTGCATTTAAATGTCAGGTTCATATATTAAGAAAGCAGTATCACTTATTTGTTAATTTACAGAAAACGTAAATACCACCTTAAGTTTATAAAATTAGTCTGTGCCTTGCCAGGGGCTTCCTTGGCAGCCATTTCTGGGTTGCTTTGTAACCAATAGATCATTTTCCACAGCTAGCCAATCAGAAGTGATAGGGGTGGGACATAAACACTTTTTAAATGTTTGTGTGTAAGTGCCAGACTTCCGCGATTCAATTTTCAGAAACTTGCACGGCTTGCTAGGAATATCCCAAGAGTGCTTTAATTAAATAAATAAAAACTATTTGTCCAACAGGCAAAGCATAATGGTAAAACCTGTTGTCCTGGCCGTAAAGCTGTCATTAAGGGTTGACTCAGGCGGGGGCAGTATTAACATTGGGTAGATAGATTACGTTTACAATTAGGCATGTTTAAAATTCGTAGGTAGAGCACAGCACACAGTCACGCTAAAGAATCAAGAAGTGCAGTTAACAAATACAATTCAAAATTGCTGCAGTATGTCCACTGTTTTGTCATTTTAAATATTTTCAAAAAACAAACATTAAACTTTAAAGCTACCGTGTGCAGTGCAAAACCACATCATGAAAAAACACATTTGTAGGTGAAAGCACTAGAATAAAAGTTGCTACATTTAAAAAATACATAAACACGTGACATTTTTGATCCACTAAAATAAATGGTTTACATAATCTTTGTAAGTAAGAAATTGGAGTGTCTTGTGTGAAAACACAACATGAAATAATAAATTAACATTGCATCCAAAGTAGCATTATAGCATTACAATGTTCCATACAAAGTTACAAGCTCTTGCAGTGGCTAAAAAAAAAAAAACAACATATTATTAAGGCTCTGTATAGAAGCTGGGATTTTTTTTTTTTTGTTATTTTTGACCGTGTCTAGTCATAGCCTCTAATAGGTGTAGGTGATAGATGTGCATTTATCTGAAATACATAATGCCTTCTTCATTTGTAACATCAGTGAATTCCTTTTTATTTAACACCAGTCTGTTTAGTCTATCATTTCTTTCCTAAAGAAGCATCTGAAACTACCAGACATGACTGCATAAATAAATAAATAAATAAATAAATAAATAAATATAAATAAAAAATAATAAAATAAAATATATCCACAAATGTCTCCAAACAGTCAAGCTGAAAATCTAAGCCAAAGTTTAATTTAACAGCCTGTCAGTTTTCTGATATGGAGCAAATGAATGCAGTGGCAAACAAATCCATCAAATCCTACATCAAAACAACCCAGCTAATAGGTTACTGACCCCCCCCACAAACCCCCCCCCCCCCACTCCAACGCCCTAGGTTTGATAGAGGCCACCATTTATCCTACCTGTACACTGCAGACAGACCTATGAGGGGTTAATACTGCGACACAGACACAGATAATTATGAGCGCTGTGTAAGTCTATAAGACTAGGAGGCAAATTGATGTTCTCCTACGTTGAATACCCATTGAATCCCCATTGCTAAAGTACACAAAGCAATTTAGTATTAAAGGATATTAATACAAAACTAAAATTATACATAGAGGCCTGCAGTTTAAATCATTATCAGGAATTATGGCAGTCTTGGCGAGTTAATATTACAAAAACACCTTTAATTAAATATCACTGATAATATATTCTCTAAAAATGCTCCAGGTTGGTATCTTTAGCACCTACAGACAACCATCTAGAAAAAGGCAAGAACAATAGATTTTATCTTATTATTTTATCTTTCAACTGGATGTATACACCCAAGGGTTAAGGCTGCTACACACCAGACCTGATACGACAAGCGAAACTGTGTAGCGATGAGACTAAATGAATAGAACATTTACTTTTAATAAGTATCTTTCACACCACAGACCACACAATAGGCGACGCGAGGGAGACACTGGAGGGAAGCAAAATAAATAGACTTGAATCTTGTTTTTTCTGATTTGTCGTGCAACAACTAGGGAATTGACCAATCAGAGAACAGCTTCAATGCACATGGTCCAAAATGACTGAGAAAAAAAAAAAATTGCCATGGAAAAATACCCAGTTTTATGACAAAGATCATTTGAAAGGTACTATATGGGAGTCCATTTTGAAGGCACGGGATAAGCTTGATATGTACAATTAGTGTATATTGTGGTATGTGGAGTATTGTTTTGTTTGGGACTGAATCTCTGCCTGTCTTCCCCCAGAACCACTGTTGGTAGCAGTGGTAAACCTAAAAGTTTTTTTTAAATACCATCACTGTTTGGACATTGCATTCTTCACCACAGCACCCTGTCAAAAAGACAGCTGGAGTGGGGGACGAGGGACCAGAAACAGGAACCAGGAAATAAAGAGATGGAGTTTTGGGGAAGCTGAGCACTTCCTTGCGCTCAGCGTTAATAAATGAACAGACAGTAAATAAAAAGGTTGTAACAAAAACAGCACACGGCACGTGAGGCCAAAATAAACAGACAAACAAAACGGACTAACACTTAAAACAAACAGTGGACTAACAAACAAACACGGTGAATGAAAACAACGGTTATATATATATTTTATTTTGTTTAGTTTTCTTGTTTTTAATTCTCTCCTCTCCACACCCATTCTCCACTCACTGAACACAACCTCGAGTGAGTAAAAACATGCTGCTTTTATGCAGCTGTACCGAGACTCGACTGCTAATCAATCATTCAATTGGAGTCGCAGTACAACTGCCCGTGAATTAATAAAGTGCAATTCCCCGTGCTCACATATTATTACATTTTACCTGCACGTGAAGTGTTGTGCAATCCTCGTGCCTAAATACAAATATACATTTTAAACACTTGTGTTACACAGACCTGTTTATATCCCGTGTACCAATGACTATACACCAACATTAACACACAACATACAACACAAAATACACACAGGGGCGGTCACTTTGCCACACACCCACATCCTAACATCATCCATTTCCAAGATTTCACCTGCCTTTATTCAAATTTACGATTTTTACGATTTCCGTGACCTCCATAACAAAATCATAGCCTCACTCATATGGATATGTACCGTGCTTGATCATAATTTTGTCAATCTAGGTTTACTGATCTGGCAGTTTTCCAATCTGTTGCATCGTCTCTGTGTTGCTTCTGGTGTGTATGGTCATGCCGCTGCATGACCATATACCACACACATTGTATGTGTTGTATGGTGTATATCTTGTCGCCAATTTAACATTGCATAGTGCCTCGTGTGTGGCGACCTTTACACAAAGCTCCACTGCTCTCTGATTTTGTAAGG
This sequence comes from Polyodon spathula, assembly GCF_017654505.1. Lineage (NCBI taxonomy): Eukaryota > Metazoa > Chordata > Actinopteri > Acipenseriformes > Polyodontidae > Polyodon > Polyodon spathula. The sequence goes on from NC_054535.1 coordinate 37,269,861, forward strand.
TAGATACAGTAATATATACTTTATTTTAATTTTTTTTTTTGCTGGGATATGCAAAAATGTGCCATTATTTATATTAAAAACACAATGTTGACAAAAAGCCTCCAAACACTGGTACTTTTGAATTCTCTCTAATTCTTGGGTTCTTTGAGACAGAAAGAACACAGTGAATAATATCGGATGGCTTCTGTCCCTCCGGACAAACCACACACAAATTATATATATATTACAAAATAGCACAAGTAGTTTTTTTTTTTTTTCCCCCATTCCCTATAAATGCCGTTTTCTGTGACACATTATCTATCACTAGGTTCTGACCACCAAGCTGCAGGTTACCAAGGGAACAAGTTACTAGGGAGTATGTAGCAAGGTTGTGAAGGGTTATAATTTGCACATGTCATAAAAGCTTTCATTGAGAGCAACAATATATAATGGTGAGATTTCTCACACAAATCAAGGGGAAAAAAACATACCACCACTGCTCAAAATATCTCTAAAGTACAAGATTGCACAAATGCCATCAAAATGTCAATTTCACGCTAGTTACACTTTTAAAAAGTGCTAATAACTACCTGCCAATAATGTGACATGGTAATCAGGGCCTTGGGAAAATGTATCTTACACACAGTTTGTAATGCTTCCACAAAAAAAAAAAAAAAAAAAAAACTCCCATTACTCTCTGATAATGTTTTACTTTTTTCAAAATTGGCTAAAATGGAAGACATTATAAATTGTAGTAGGGTCATTCAATGACAGATCACCCAAACAATCTCTGATTTACACCAAACTCGGTGCTTAGGTCTGTTCCAAGCAAAAACTGAAAAAAAAAGAAAAAATGTTTTTAACCTAATTGGTTCAAGGGGTCCATGATAAGAAAGAGGTGTGGGTTATTTTTTTGGCTTGTTTACTTTTGCTGCGCCAATAGGCTGAAAACACTTAAAGTACCCGTGCTGTATAGATAGTCACTCGATTAAGAGCAGTAGTAGAATACGGCAAGATATGGAGCAGTTCAGTGCAAGTACAATCTAATGCAAGTACTGGTACAATTGGGTGCCATATAGTCCAGTATAGTCGAGAGTTGTGAGGTTTACAGATACTGTCTGAACAGGTGTGTCTTAAGGAGGTGCAGGAGGTGGTCAGGGACAATGGTAGTACAGGAGTTTTGAATTGGATGCGAGCAGTGATGGGGAGCCAGTGCAGAGAGTGGAGCGGCAGTGTAGCATTGAAAAAATACAAAGTGAGACAAAAAGACAAAGTGAGTAACAGAGTTTTGTATGAGCTGGAGCGGACGGAGAGAGGAAGCAGGGATGCCGGCCAGGAGGGAGTTGCAGTCAAGACGGGAGAGTACAAGGGCCTGACCTAGGAGCTGAGCGCAGTAGTCGGTGAGGAAGGGGTGAATTCTACGTATGCTGCTCGGGATCTGGTGTGTAGCAGCCTTAACCCGTGGGTGTAAGCGACAGGCTCGTGCCAGAGAAGAGATGTGCTGAGAGTAGAACAGGGAGGGGTCAAGGGTGAAACCAAGGTCAAAACCAAACAGAAACAAGCAGACAGACAGTACAACAAGATACATGTTCTATAATATCAAAACCCTATCCCAAATTTAGTGTCACCACACACTGCTGACAAATCAATCCTCCATTAATGCCAGGCCTCCGCATATAGCATAAAGACACGAGAGCCTTAGGACATTGACCACGACTTGTAGAATAGACACTGTATATAAAGCCCATTGCATACCTCTCTAACACTGGACTGCCAATGCCACTAGTTGCACATGCAGAGACATACTTAATGTTCTGACAGGTCGGAAAGCAGCATTTCACATTCAATTGATATTAAAAGCAAAAGAGAGCTCCTTTTCACAGTGCAGATGTCTCTTGCACAAGCTTGGAAAGTGAACATAAGTCACAAATAGAAACTCGTAACAAAAGGCTCCCTTTATATATTAAAAAAATGAAAACACCAGCTGAATATATGGTTTTACTCGATTTTCCTCATTAATTTAAAAGACAGGTGACTGTAGTTACTGTATAAGCACACACTAGCACGAACAATATGAGCTACAGCCTCGTCTGTCAAGGAATGAGAAATCACAAGATCAGCAGAGAAACTTTCAACTTAATCTAGGTCATTATCATTAGATTGCTGGTCAGACAGCCAATTCACATATTTTGAAATAGAGCACTAATCCATCTGCACCAAATGGCATTTATTGATTTATTTACACCCAAGACACAACACACACACACACACACACACACACAATGTTCTAATCTTTTTGTAGAAACCTTTGGCCTGATTCATCAAGATATTTGCAGTCTTCTGAAGGCAGTATTAAGAATAACTGTGCTCATTTAGGCTCAGTTACAATTTGTCAACCCCTCTTTCATGGTGTAGGAAATGTGCCCACATTAGCAAGTTATAGCCTGTGAGCGTGTTCGGAGGCGTGATGCACATATAACGACATGGGAGACAAGTGTATCAATCATGTTTAACAATGTTAAGCATATCAAGTGCAGGCAATCATTAAAACCCACCCAAACCTGTATTTTATTTATTTACAAAACAAAATATAACAGAATAGATTTTATACTGCATACTCTTAACACCAAATACATGATTTCTGGAAATATGTATATACAAGATACAATATATAATTTATTTGCCATAAAACATCCATGGTCCTACTTATCACAATTGCTCCTGTCTAAATATACCACTAATGACCCTGGAACAGAGTTGGGGTCAATTCCAATTTTTTTTTTTTTTTTTTTTTTTTTTTTTTTTGCAATTCCATTTTCAATACCAGTTTCCTTTTATACAATTCCAATCCCTATTCTGTTTTATGGCTCATCGTGGTCGTGATCACTCACATTCCCTGCATCAGAATAATTTTCAGACAAAGCGGTAAGCATATCAATCGCTTCTCCGCTGTAAGCTCAGTAGGGGTAGAGATAACAGACTTCTATATAAAAAAATGATTGCAGGTTATATTCAAAATAAAAACATGTATTATATAAGGCAGTCAAAATTACTGCTCTGGCAGTTCTAGGTAGAGGGGATTATAACTTCCTGTGACAGAAAGATAATGAGTTCTGTGAGGGCGCTAAAGAACGGGAGGAAAAGTATCTGGAAGGGCTCGCCTGACAGTTTGTTTCCGGGACCAGGAAGTTGGTCAGCCTGGGAAGTAGCGAGACTCTGTTGTAAGACCGTATTGACCTGAAAGGTAAACGAGGGGCAGCTGCAAGTAATAAAGGTTACATATAGGGGCCAGGGTAACGCTGATCATTTCCTTCGTTTGGGTAATCGTTTGGAGAGAGAAGCAGCAAGAGAGGAACTCTCAGTATTTAAAAAGAAATACGTGTTGTGTGTTGTGTCTGTATTGTTAACAGTGTGTTTTTTATGTTACAGTTAAAGCACATCTCCGGAGCTGTCACTAAGGGTCAGCACCATCCGGAGCACCACTGCACACCACTACCTGTGTTTGCACCGACCACTGCACTCACCCAGGACTGGTGACCGTGTGTTTGTTTTTGTTCAGGATTGTGCCCTGTTTTTATTATCCCCGCACTTCACACATTGTTGTGTATTGCCGGGGATTTATTATTTTGCGGTCACCAGACCTGGATTATAATTAAAGCACCTATTTCATTGGATTACCATCGTCTGCCTCTCACTCCTGCACCGCATCACCGCTACACCTGTTCCCCCTTTACCAGCCACTTTGCCACACTTCCTTATTTTTGCAATCCTGCCTTTCAAACACCGTCAAGGTATTTAGGGAAAGTCATAAATGGACAACTGCATAACTTTCAGAGACGCAGAGTAATTTTAATTTGAAAACCTCAAACCGTTAAAATGACAGCTGTGGCAGTTCTAGTGTTAATGTGTAATGTATTGTGCATGGTCACTGAAGACTTGGCCTTTAAAAGATTCACAGCACACACTTCACTAAGATGGTTTTCAGGAAATTAACATTTTTTTTTTTTTTTTCTCCCCATAAAGCCCATTGGCGTGCATTGTAAAGTAGTGACCCAGAAGCAATTTGCTCACACTAGCAAAATACCTTACAGACTATGACAGAGTTTGGTCTGATGTCTTATTAACAAAGTAAAATATATTTTATTTCCTGAGCAGTCTGTGTGCAATTCCCTTGTGTTGTGGAGACACCATCTATTGATATTAGGCCTACATATATTCATTACCGGTCATGTCTGGGTCTACCACCAAGTCCATTAACTGCCTTATTAGTGAAGAAATCCAAACGTTTCTGACTGTAAAACACTACAAACATTCCACATATATGTAGTAATCTTTTTTTTTTTGTGCATTTTTCAGTCAAAAACCCGAAGTGCAGAGAGCTGCAGGTATTTATGCAGGTGACCATCTTCCGATTAGCAACAAATTAACCACTTAATTCGGGAGCTGGCCACCTTCTGCACAAGTTTTTAATGTGGATGGGACTTCCCATCCACGCTGCAAAATAATAAAACAAAACACAGTGGTTCGCCATCATCTATATACAAAGTACACAAATATAAAACAATGAACAAAACACACGGCCGTTTGCTGTCATCTATAAATATACACAAATACACACAATAAACAAATACAAAATAACACCGGGGTGTTAAGAGTGCTTTATTCTCAAATGAATAACAGTGGTCTATAAACAGCTGTGGGTTGATCATTAACCCTTTCTTACACAGCCCAGAAATTAAATACCAATCGGCAGCACTATAAAATGTCTGAATCATATCCACAACCTCACAATAGAAATCTGTTTTGTTTTGATATTTTATTAAATTCACATATCTGGGCAGAATATTTCCCAAATTCATAAGCCAGGGTATAAATAAAGTGCCACAAGATTGCTGATTCAAAGGATGTAAAGGATGGTACCAGCATGGTAGCCAAAGGAAAAAGTGGTCATAATTTCTCCTTCCTCTTGGGTGATCTACAGAACATTTTTAATTGATGTTACAACTTGCTCTGTACTCTCTGCACTACATAAGTTTAACTACAGTCTCTTAGACACAAGAGGCCCCTTTAAGCAACATTCACAAAGCCCTAAGGCAATCACAAAACACTTTTGTGGACAGTTAGCGCACCAGAATCAGGTGCATGTGTGGGCAAACAGATTTTTCCCACCTATGTGATTTAGCAACCGTGTTTTAGTACCCACTCGGCAAGTTAACGTCAGCGCTTGACATGGGATGAACTTGGGAATTAGCAAACCATCAACAACGTATTATTATTATTATTATTTCTACATGGACAGACAAAGAGAGGAGGAAACATCCCCAAATATTTGAGCCTGTCTGACACAATGTATGCAGCAATTTCGTCTCTACAAACATCTGCCAACTGCTTCAGGCTAACCTGGAAGGAGACATGTGGAGAGCATATCGTTTGCCTGTAGCACTAAAGTAAACGCACCAAGACAGAATAGGCACTTCTACGTAAATAGTAAGGGGACCTATTCTCACAATGCGCAAGTAGTGTGTGATCTGTCATGCCAACAACTACATCACAAATGTGCAAACAAACTATCGTTGTTCCGCTCATGACTTGTTTATCCTCACTAATTTGCAGGTGGTAGCTGCGTTTCAGTGGGATGACAGTCTGAGAGGCCGACTGATAGGGGACAAAGGGTATCCACTGAAGCAGTGGCTACTGAGACTGCTGCTCAACCCCACGACCCCTGCCGAATGTATAATCGTACCTTTAAATGTGCTCGTACTGAATTCAGCAAACAGTTGGAATCCTCAAAATGTGATTCTGATGTTTGGGTGTCTGTGGCGGTACTACACTACACTCCTCAGGTTAGCAATCCTGGCTTCTTGTGTTTTACACAACATCGCTCTCTGCAAGAGGAAATATTACAGGGTTTGAGGGAAGCAGACGCTGAACCTGAAGCCCTGGTGCTGAAGGTTGCAGATGCTGCAAGTGTCAGGCAGGTCAGACAAAGCCTTTTAAACAGGGGTTCACAGGTATGCATGCGGACCAATAAAAAAAACAGACTTAGTTATTGTTGCATAAGCCGCAAATGCGTGCTATCAGTATATTTTTAACAGGATAGTATTTATAATAAAAGGCAGTGATGGTGCTCACAGTTCAAAGGTGATAGAGACCAAGATATTCTGAATCAACTGATGTGTAATTTTGGAAAATTAACAGTGAACCATTCATGCCTTATTTCTCAAATTAGACAGTTTTGAGCTAATGGAAACTGAAGGGTAGGTGTATTGTACATCTCTGAATGTGTTCTTTTCTGTTACAGAGGATGATTAAATTATACAATCATGTTTTGAACAGCTGCTGAAAGTACAGTGAATCACTCTGGATGGAAGTAAGTCCATTTACATTTTTTCATGGTGGTAATCTGACCAGCTGACCTAACAGTTGAAAATACAATGTTAATATGTTTGTTTCATTGCATAAAAAAAATTAATAAAACTGAAGACATTTCTGCAATGTTGACTGCTAAAACTAGTACAACATGCAATCATGACAGTCACCATTAAGCGAAACACATTTGAAGATCACACATCTCAAATCAGTCATTCTACATCACTAGTAAATAAATAACACTTGGGTTACCCCTGTACTCATGTAATCAAAGAGCAGATGATTATCTATGCAGGGATACATTTAGAAAGCAAGGGATCCAATTATGGTAATAAGGGCAACAAATGCCCAAGCATGTTATTTTGTCATTTGCTGGATTAAAACAACATACTGCAGATCATCAAGTAGTAACATAATTTAAAACGTCAGTTTAGCACATTGATAATACCATAAATCTTTAAAACATGATTCCTGGTAATACACTTGGTTAAAAAAACAAAACAAAACTCTGCTTGGTACAAATGCTCTCAAATACTGCATGTTGTACTTGCTGGTCCCCACCCCTTCAATGGCTTCTTTCTTGTCAAAAACCATATTGGCTGACATACTTTCAGCCAGCGACATGCTATACCTAGAAGACCATTTTGAGGTGAAATGATCCAGGATGTGTAGGCATCAGTGCTCCAGATGTGGTTTTTGGTCTGGGAGTAACTTACCCTCTAATTTTAACACAGAGAATAAAATGTATTTTCAGGGGGTAAAATGCAACATTACCTTGAAGTCATGAGTAATCTCGATAAATACTGTACAATCTTTAATGGTAATGGGGTAGGCATTTAAATTAGCCTTTGATTTTAACTGCATTTTTCTCAAGGTATCACACTGAATGCAAATTATGTGACTTATACTTTAACAGTAAATTCTTAAACTCTGAAAATGTTAAAATGTCAATGTAAAGTCATACAGATAAATAAAATAAGGAAATGCGTTAAAAAATTGTAAAACAGTTTGTTTAATATTATAGGCACCTTTTTTTTTTTTAGCGGTTGCCTCTGACGATGGCTCCAGTTGGATTTGTACCTGGACTGGAGTGTTTACACTTCAACCTGTGTAGCTTCGAATTTTTCTTATTCTTACTGTGATTAGCTGCAAAGACAACAGAGCTAGCCAGAGATTGGATAATGTCTGTTGGGTCGGTTTTTCTTGTGTATGGAGTTTTAGGGGAGGCGGGAGGGGAAGCAGACAAGCTGTGGAGCAAAATTGCTATGTGTATTTTAATGCTTTAAATTTAAATTGTGTATATTTCGGATTATTTAAATCATAACAACAGGTACGTAGCTTATCTGTCTCGCTGGCAGTCATATCATATTTCCTGTGAAAGTGACCAAGTATATTCCTCTAACCTGAAGTTGTAACAGCTGTCATGTTTTAAAATGAAAATTTATGTTGGCTAAAACAAGTATTTCTTTTAAAACTGCACATATGAGACCTATGTCACTAATGGTAGTGAGAAATAGGTAGATTTATGTAATAATTTGTTAGCTACAACAGCTTTCACTTTTAATTTAAACATTATATTTATTCAAACAGAAAAGTGTTGTCACATTAATTTTCCCTACAGTTATACAAATAAATATTTAAATACTGAAGTTCTTAAATATTTAAATACTGAACAATGAATGCTAAATTGCAGAATATTTTATTTTTTATGTTCACCTTTAAAAGACACCATCACTGAATTATCAAACAAAATGATAAAAAAAAGGCATACATAAAAATAAAAAGGCACGTGAAATGTCCTCTTTTTGTACTGGACAGATCGATCCTTAGCAGAAATATTTCTGATCTTTGATGCAGCTGGTGTCTTTTTCACTGAAAACATTTTAAAGCAATCGTGCAGCTCTATGCAGTGCGTTCAATCATTAACCAGAAGCAGGCTAAACCAGCTGCCAGGTTCCTGTATTTGTACCAAACAGACTATGCAATCTACTTGATATTCACCTTTTTGCCAATTTACATATTGGATAACATAAATCACTGAATAGAGACAAATCATATGTAAATCTGTTCCCTGGAAAACAGAATTACAATGTTTGGTGAAATTACGTCAAACAGTTTGCCTTGTGATCGAGGTAGTCTTATTTATATTTAGATCTCAAATACAAATTGTACAAATAAATATTTGAAGGCAACCAAAATATATCTTGGATGACTAAATCACATTATAGTGTAGAGAGTTAAAAAAAAAAAAAAAAAAAGTGAGTTAATGCCTTTAAGTAAGCATATTATTATTACATTATTATCATTATTACAAGATTTTACTTAAATCACAGGTCCATTGCACATGCTGTGCACAACCACTTAACTGCTGTCATGACAGACTGTGTCCATCATTACAAGCTTTGTGTAGGTTGGGAAGCCTATGACAGCCTGTGACAAAGACGGCTGTAGTGGGGATGTCAGACAAGAAGAAACAAACAGTAGTGCGAGATGAAATGATAAATGGATGAGCTGCTGTGCGGTTTATTATTATAAAATAAAATAGTACAAAAACCAGGACACGGCACTTGTCCTGGTTTCTCCTTCTCCATACCCGTTCTCCACTCACCGAACACACAACCTTGAGTGAGTGAAAACATGCTGCTTTTATGCAGTTGTACTGAGACTCGATTGCTAATCAACCATTCAATTGGAGTGGCGGTACTACTGCACGTGAATTAATAAAGTGCAATTCCCCATGATCACATATTATTACATTTTACTTGCATGTGAAGTGCTGTGCAATTCTTCTGCCTAAATACAAATACATTTTAAACACTCGTGTTACACAGACCCGTTTATCTCCCGTGTGCCAATGACTATACACCAACATTAACACACAACATACAACACAAAATACACACAGAGGTGGGGCACCTTGCCACACAACCCCAAAAGTTTAATGGGGTAGTGGGAGTTTGGAACTGTCTGAGGGAGTTACACTAGAAAAAATGTTGAGTGTGTGTGATTACATGGTTGAAAGATATAAAAAGATTGTCATTAAAAATACCAGGAGTTAATTCCTCAGCAGATTAGCCATTGAATATAAAGCCTTTTAGCCTTGTTTACCAGCATGAGACGAAAGGTTTATTAGATCAGTCACTGACGGATTATTTTAGAGCATTTTGCTATACCAGTTAATCCATTTACAGTGCATTAAGTGCTTCATTTTTCAACCATCAAATACTTATTTTTTCAATGTAAATCAGAGATACAGTAGGTGATTACTGCAATCATATAGGACACTGTTGCATTAAGTGGGTTTTTAGATAGCTCTTGGAAACTAAGACTGCATCTTTACAATCAATACAGCAACCATGTCATACAGATTCTAAATCCCACTGGAACTTTCCATTTAAGTTTATTCCTGCTTTCAAGATGTCTTGGTTTCAACAGAGCTTGAACATTTGGTGGGACTGTCAGGCACTATCTTGTCTTGGTTCCAGTCCTACCTTAAACAGATTTCAGTTTATAAAAAGTGAAGAGGAGACCTCATTTTTATCAAAGGTTACTTGTGGGGTCCCTCAGGGTTCAGTTCTTGACCCAATTGATTGCTGGATGCTGGCCTACTGTCTGCACCTATTATTTAGAAAAAAACTTCAGGTGGCAGATCTTTTAGTTATATGGCACCTAAAATATGGAACAACTTGCCCATCACAATTAGAGATGCCCCTTCAGTCAATGTCTTCAAGTCTAGACTAAAAACCCATTTCTATAGCCTGGCATTTTCATCCAGATGAGCTGATATCCTCATGCCCCCATATTGTTCCCACTGTTTATTTATCTTATTTATTTATTATCTAGATTAAAATCATATGTTTATAATACAGCTTATATATTCTGTTTTGTTTTTACTCTGTTCTTTTTTTAAATGCTTACTGTTGTTCAGTAATATGGATTTTTTTGCCTTTGTAAAGCGGTTTGTGGTGACCTGTTGCAAAAGGTGCTATATAAAAATAATTGATTTACAGTGCATTGAAAGTTTTTGAAATCTCTGCACAAAATGATGAAAAAACAGCAAGTTACAGGGCAACAGAGTCATGACTAGAGTACAGAGAATAGTTATAAAGTTGAAACACTTGTTGCCAGCTTTGCCCCAGTGTTATTCTACCTCTCTCACCTCACCTACTGACAGTTTTTCAAATGTTCTGCTACAACTGAACGCCAATTACTTAGAGCCGGCAAGATAATCAGTGTTCCACACGTTTGCAGTTTTATCGCTCAGAGCAGTGAGAGATCATAGTCTGATTTTCTCTTTCCTCATCCTCCCCAAATCCCATTAATTACTAAACTATGCTCTGAAGCAGGCTACTCTCCCAATACTTTGGTTGACAGCACAGAAGAGATGTGAGGTATCTGTGTGCTCCAAATGCCAACTTGCCACTCACTTTATAGATTGGGTTTTCTGTAATTAATGAAAGAATGAAAACTGTCCTCCCTGAAAGTATCAAACTGAGAGGCGCTGGTACACTAGTCAATATTGAGTTCAAATGGATTACTGAATATGATTTTGTCTAAGAATATCAATTTGTCTAATGCATATATATTTTTTTTTTTTTATTTTATTTTTTTTTAAATCCTGTTTTCCTGAAAAATATTCCACCCCATGCAATTGTCACAGTATTCTGGAAGTGCACGTTAGGATCACAAAAGACTCATCATGCAAATATATTATTTTAATATATAATTTTAAAAGCCATTTTACAAGCACAACAACAAATTTGAAGGTAACGAGACAACCCACGTATAAATAAGCACAGATAAAATCAGCAGAATAATGAGCCAAGACTACCACTTACAAAATTGAAAGTTGCATGCATGCAAAAGAAACAGAATCATATAGTAAGCTTTATAAAATAGCAGAAAAAAAAAACATATGAAAAAACTGTAAGGGCTGAAATGAAACAATGTTTACAGTATATAGGTTTCAATATATTGTCACAGATGGTTCTGGCACGTCCCTTTTGTGCTACAAGTCATTAGATCCTTTTGCATGGAAGGCCTTGGTTGCAAGGGTGTGCGGTTCTTTGATGGACCCAGATTCAATTAAAATGTGTTTGCCCACTGACAATGGGAATGAGAATGTGGAAATGGGAGCCCAGCTAACAACATTTAAGTTTTTGCAGGTATCAGGCTTTTAAAGACTGTCACCCACACCTGTGAACAGAAACTGACCCAAGACTGTCACAGCTACTGGAAGCATGCTGATAGTTGGGAAACAAATTAAACATTTGTGAAACTGCAACAAATATTGTAATGACTGTAATGTGTTTTAAAGAATATACAACCATTATAAATTATTATTAGCAGATCTGTGTAAGGCCTGTGTGGAGAACTGCATTGCATTGAAGGTCAGACTGGCCTGCTGAAAGTTCCAAACCTTCCTTATCAGGCAAAAGCATCTGTTTTAATTGGACTCAGAGCCTCAAAACATTCTGATCCAGTGATAGCAGTTTGGCAGAATCTATGGAGTATTTAAATAAATAATAAACTTAATATAATAACATTAAGTAAATGTATGAGCAGTCTTACCTTTAAATATTCAATTACTATTAATAATTACAAATTAGCCTCTTGCCCTCTGTGTAAATCAGTGAAGTAAAATATAATTGCAGTTTATAAGAGATTGTTATATTGACATATCTGAAGTAATTTAAGGAATAACCTGTAACTTTAACAGTAAACTTACTAAAGGAATACAACTAATGTTGTAACCTTGTTCTCACTTGCTTGTAGTACAGGCAGTGTTGAAAATGATTCATTGGTGTTGGCCGATGAAGCAGGGATTTTTGATGGTCAGCTATTTAATAGCCAAGACCTTCTCTATAATGTGCAATCTCGTTAATTTTAATGCACAGAAATACCTTTTGGATAACAGAAGACAGAAGTTTATCTTACAATAATAATTTTCTATATATAAAAAAAATGAAATAGAACCTGGCAGGAAGCGATGGTAACAGAAAGCGTAGGACGTGTTAAAATGTTAAGTTAGATATTGGTTTGAAATAATGCGTATTGAAAAATGCTTACGATAGCGTTTCATATCAGTCAACGCTAAAATTGGCAAAAAGCAGGTCGTCTTAAAATCTGCTTTAACTGGATTTTGTATGAACAGTGAAGATCAGACTTAGTTTAGTCACTATAAAACTATTACATTCTAATACGTTAACAGTGGCCTGTATTTAGATGTAAATAACTGGGTCTTCCATTGAAAGCTTAAATTACTTCATAACAGATCAATCGAGTGAAATAAAATTATTCAAGTATCTGAATTGGAAATAAACTGTTGAAAGAACATACTAAAAGTTTATTATAACAGAAGCATGGCATTGACAATATTGTAAACATTGTAAGACATTTGAAATAATGTCCATTTAATTTAATCAATTTAAGAATTCTTTCTCCAGCTACTGTAATGTCTAAAGGACTTTTTGTTTGGTTGAACAATATCCATTATATTAAAGAATATAAATGTTTAGTTTATATAAAGGTTTTACTGCAATAAAAAACAGGAACTGTTAGGTTGGAATATTAAACAAATAAAGTGTAAACTATATTCAATACTATTAATACCAAAAAACTACAGAAAAAAAAAGAGTCTTGCCCTTACCTGCTTGCAAGCAGAACGGTGCTAGATACGGAAGGTTCTTTTTGTCAGTCAAAGCGAGATTTGATTGTCGTCCGGCAGTTTTGCATCCAAGGCCTTTCTATGATAAGAAAACCTGGCAGTCGTACTGAGCATTCCGCGAATTAGGGGAGTTGTGTCAGTATCAGTTCTTATCAAATAAGTAGCGGCTTTATTTGGGAGAAAACTGACTTCATGCAGTGCATTTGGAGAAGTGTTTACAATTGTGTTTCATATTAATAAAAACAATAGTCTTGGCAAGAAAACAGGGTGTCTGAATCCTGCTTGAGCAGGCAACTTTTAGAAACAGAGAGAGGTCAGGCATAGTCCGAGAATAGCACACTTAAATTAGGCTGTTATACTTAACATGTTTTATTATAGCTTAAATTTAAATAAAAATAACTGAACTGATCACTGTATGCTTATTCAAAGGCAGTCTTTGTCTCATACTTGTGTTAACACACATTTGTATACAAAGTTAAACTGGCCCATTGACAACACACTGAAAAGGCAACATAATATGTGGCTAAGAGGGACAATCATTTTGACCAAGCTTAATATAATCAAATAGAGCTGGTGTTACATATTAAAAACAGCTATCATATATACACATATAATTGGTAACTTTGGTCCACCCGAGTTTTTTTTTTTTTTTTTTTTTTTTTAAAAAAGAGGATTTGGAAAAAGAGAGTGATGAAATCATGTTCCAATATTTTTTTGGCAAGTTATATCCAATCAGTTTTGAAAAAGGAGTTGACCAGATCCTTCTAGAATGTATAATGTAACTCAAAGATAAGACATGTCAGGGCCAAGTGATGATTAGATTTACTTGGGACTTCTGATGTATTCAATGGAGGGAAAATCCTATATAAGCCCAGAGCAAGATCCCTTTCAATATCGCTATCGATATTCGACAACTTGCTAACTACAAGCGGTTGTTATCCATGCTCTTTGGATCTGAAAAACTGATCTCTGTTTGGTCAAATTTAGAAGACGCTGCCTTTTGAAGACAGTTCTTATTTTTCAATATATTCTTCACTACACTTCCATATACTGGAAGGTAAGCATATATATTGGGTTTAATATCTTTTATATTGGTATAAGGTATATAAATTATGTTTTAGTCTTAAGAGAGTGATATATGTTGAATGTTCTGGGCATTTCTTTTAGCTTTTTGCATTTTATAGCCTAACAGCTAAATATGATAGCCATATTTGTATTACCGTATTGAAGTATTAATGCTGTTAAAGCTGTAAAGGCACTGGATATGCCCAGACTACCTGACAGCTGGGATTCGAAGTAGTCTGTAACTACTCGATCCATTTTTAAGCATTTAATAAACCGAAGGAGTGCTGATACTACTCTAATTCATTAAAACTTCAAATTAAATGAGACTTTGCGATTTTCTTGAGTCGTTTAAAACTCATCTGGATACGTTGCAAGCCCAGTGCACAAACAATACACTTACAGGAGTCTGAAATATCTTTATGTCCTCCTGAATGTCTCCCCTGAGTTTAAGACTGGTCAGAGCATATACATTAATAAAAAGAATATGTTTTGGGACAGTCAGTAGCTATGTTTTCATCAAACTTTTTTATGTGCTAAAACGGTGATGGAAACAGGCAAAATGCAGTTTGTTCGTGCAAACGAACCAAAAAAAAAAAATGATGGATAAAAATGTATAGACTACGATAAATGATGCGCACAAATGCAATTGAAATACTTTCTGAGTGAATTTTATGAGCTAGCGCATACATTTTTCAGTCATATGGTGGTCTCTGCATGATCAATGCAACACATCTCTACTGGGACTGAGTACTTTATTAGAACTTAAAGACACATATCATATGTCAATCAAATCAGTTTTGCATCACCAAGAATTTAAGGATTGAGGCATAATTAAAACAAAATAAAAACTACATGAACATAAGTTAAATCTTTTTTTTTTAACACCATGTAATCAAATAAACTACATTGCAAATGTTTACCAGAAGCTATAATAGCAGTACAGTATTTCATGTTAGATTCCAAAATCTCACATTTTTCAATTTTCCTGCAAAACTTTTGGCCATAGCTGTAACTGCCCCCCACAATTATCAAAAAATATTCTTGAATCATCTAGGTTTCTTTTGTAATATTAAAAAAAAATATATTAATTTGTTTAGGAGCACCGTATAGAGCAGTTACGGTACTTCAACTTAAAATAACACATATCATATGAAGAGAATGACACAGTCATGTTACATGACAGACACCTTAGAAAATATTGACCTCACTAATGAGCATTATCATGTCTGTTAGTATTATGTACCATTACTTATAACGTAAAGTAAACATATCTCATAATGCTGTGCTAGCATTGCTGACACACCATCCATTTTAAACACCACAATCATCTGTACTGGATCATTATTTTGTTCATTTTCCAAACAACTGAATATGACTGCACTGAGACTTTCTGCATTAGTGTCCAGATATTTTAGGTTCAAAACTCAGAGTAAATGAGTATCACTTTTGTCAGTGCTTGCATCACACATTCAGTGCACAAATAGTAATAACAACAACAATAACTAGAACTGCCAGGCAGTTTTACAGCTCCCAAGCCCCAGTATCAGCACCCGTCTAAGCGTGTTTCGTTCTCAATATGCCAAGTTTAAAATCAGCAACTTCAACTGTTCCACAAAAGAAGATTTTGAAAGTTTTTTTTTTTTTTTTTTTCAAAAATGTGTCAGGCAGCCATCTTGTTTAGCGTGAGGTTCTTAAAAGTCTGTAACAATACAACTGTCAAGGATGCTGCTTGTGAGGTTGAGTTATTCAAGTAAACCGTTTGTCAACTAAGGCAGTTTTAAATTTCAGACATAAACATACACCTGGCGGCCATCTTGTTTTATAAAACATAACCATTTTGACATATTTGTATTCCATTGCTACTGGGACAATAACTACCATGTTTGGAGTTTGTTGGTCAAACGCTGTTCAAATACAGCAATTTGCTGTTAAGGGTGGGTTTCGGTAAGATTTGTGGCAGCCATTTTGACATTAAAATTTATCGCAGAAACTTCTGCTTCGCAAACTTGATGTGGGTTTGGATGCTGATGATATGCCAAGTGTCAGATCAATCGCTTCACCGGTTCCCAAGAAGAAGATCTGAAAAGGTTTTATCGAAAAATGCGTCACGGCGCCAATTGCAAGGACCCAGCAGCAAATTTTTTTCAGCATCTGACAGCCAATGTATCCAGCTTGTTACCTGCCAAGTCAGAACCTGATCAGCCACACAGCTTCGAAGCAGCAGCAGTTTAAAGTTTTGGGAAGAAAAAAAAAAAACTGAAAAAAAAAAAATAATAATCTTAATAACAATAGGCTTCCCAGCCTTTGACTTGGAAGCCTAATAATATCTTTAAGACATTTAATTTAAAATGTGTATTTGTGTACAGAATGTTGTTGATTCTGTATATTACACCGTGTAACAATTTATTTTTTTTGGTTCCTGGGTAGCAAGTGTTATTTCCTAATTGTTTATGCCTCAGAAGTATAGAAAATGGCTATTATTCCCCACAAACGTTGCTTTTGTGACCAGGACAGTTATATTTTTAAATTTACCTATTTTCCAGAACATTCCAGACAGATTCAGTGCTGAGTAAACTTGGAGTAACTTCTAGAACTTTCCAGTAATATACATAGTAGTATAAATACAGGGGCCTTAAGCCCACCAGTTCAGTTTAGTTATATGGATTAGTCCTTAGAACTTCTGACAGAACCTCAATCACAGTTTTAACTATATCCCAAACATCGCTACACCACAGGGATGTAGACCCCTCCAGGCCCTAATGTCCCACTATGATCCTTCTCTCCAGTCCATACAGTATATGTCTGTGTGTGTGTGTGTGAGTGTATAGTTTGTTTCATTGTATAGTTTGTTTCATTTTGCTGTATGACTTGATACTTGCAAGACATGGTAAGTTTATGTTCCTGTGCATAGCTGTTGACATAAGGAAACCAGGGGATGAACAATCTGATACACCTTTCACAGTCTAGTTATGACTGCTGAGCATTGGCACTGATGTGGCATTTACGTCTGTGTGGATTGCTTATAGCATCACAGAGCCGTCATCTTTCCTCTAGTTAGATTAAAAAAAAAAAAAAAAACTTTCTTATGATGGATTAAACTAGAAGGAGGATCTGGAGTCTCTCAGCCACTTTGTAATAATTAAACTGTCAACAAGGAAGATGATACAAGATTTAATGACTGCATTATTCTCAAGGGAAGCAATGTCAAGATCTTCCTTAACTGGAAAACAAGCTAATGTCTTCAAGACACTAGACCCGAAACCACAACTCAGTCCAAAAAGAGTGTCAGCAATTTGCTGCGAGTTGAAAGCTTTACATTATTGAACTGTTTTAATAATAAGAAAAGCTGTTACACTAATAGTGAAATGCAGGACTAATATTATTTGTAATAGCTATCAAACCTACCCTAGAATGTCATTTTTCTATAGATTTATCTCATGCTGCATTTATTCCGGGCTCATCTTGTCTTCCTCAGTAGTGAACATAAAATATTATCTATCAAAATCATCTGCTCAGTAATACCATAATCCACATCTTTCTTTTGGCACATTTTATCATGAACAGATTCCAGAACATTACAAGGACTTGTGGTGAAGCTGAGCGCTTAGATTTAAACAGAAAAACTGCACAGCAAAACAGGACACGGCACTTGCGGCCAAAATAAAAAGGTAAACAAAACGGACAACACTAAACAAGACAGTGGACAACAGACAAACAAATACGGTGAGTCAAAACAGTAGTTCTATTTACTTTACTTTCTTTCACTTCATTTTACTCTCCAATCAACACCTGTTCTCCATTCACCGAACACACAACCCCCAGTGAGTGAAAACATGCTGCTTTTATGCAGCTGTACTGAGACTCGATTGCTAATCCATCATTTTTACCTGTACATGAAGTGCTGTGCAATCCTTGTGCCTAAACACAAACATACATTTTAAACACGCATGCTCATAACCCATATTTATATCCTGTGTATTTTATACATAAACATCAATATTAACACACAACATACAACACAAATTACTAATAAACACAAAGGGGCTGGGTACTCCGCCACACTGCCGTATGAGTGTGTGCATTCGCTGCTGAGTGACAGGCAGGAGATCTAGACGGTTGAAGTTGATATACCCCGCAGGCAAACAGGATTTGCTTACAAGTCAGCACACTGAACAGCTCATATGACACTAACAGCAATGGATGCACACAGACCACATACTCTTCTCTGTTCAACAATAAGCTAACGTTGCTGAAGAGATCATGGCGGATAAATGGTTAGGGCGGATATATGTGACGGATTACTGTACAACTTAATTTTAACAGATATTTACTTAAAGTCTAATTCATTATAATCTGAGCCAATTCACAGATTTCACACAAACTGACTAAACTGCAATGCAAACCATAGCCTACAGATGTCCACATAACCAAATAAGGGCTACAATTATGCTGCTCTAACAAATAATTATATTATTTGTACTTCAACTAATGGCTAATTATACAAAAAATCCTTAAAATTAGTGACAATAATGGGCCTTGCAATTAAAAGCTATACAGTAGTGTAGGCCACAATTGAGGCATGTAGCAAAAACTCAGTCTGTAATTACACTGATGGCAGTAAAATAAATTAGCATAATCCACCATTTATATTTAGAGGACTCCAGAAATCACTTCAATACAGGCAGACTTGAAATGACTGAAATGTATAGCTGATATTGACAGTCAACAAAAAATATATAATAATAATAATAATAATAATAATAATAATAGGAATAAAACTGGCAAGCTAATACTGTATGTTTTTGTTTGTTTCCAATTCTTTTTATACATTGTTTGGTCTTGCTTGATTTACCAACAATGTTAAATATTAATACAAACCATCATGTGATCCCACGAAATCTGTTCCTTTTTGCTTTTTTGCAATACCTACTATGGGAGAGTGTTTGGTTTAGCTACACAGTGTCTCCTGAAACTAGCCAATATTGCTTTTATGATGATTTGGAGTAAGGAGCTGTGAGAATGAATCTTTCCTCACACAAACTAAACTCATTTTAAAAAGAGAGACCCTTTTTCAGTGTACAACTGGGACTCGGGTCTTCTGATCCCATTTCATTTCCCACAATACTTACAGGCATGCTGCTCCACAGCGTTTGAAAGCTAAGGACCAATCCTCCCGGGTAAAACGTGTGTGTTCAGCCTCCTCTTTATTTTAAGAGGCTGTTTGTTTGTTATCAGCAAGACTTCCAGACTTTTCAGTTACATAATCACATTTAGAGTGACAGATGAAAACCCTTGAGACAAGACTTGTCCCTGAAAAACCTAGCAAAACAAACCACCTTCATGTGATACACAAAACTGTGAACCCCTCATACATGTGCATCTCAAAGTTTGATGCAGTGTAAAGTAACTAAGTTGCAATTTTGCCCCTAAAGGTTTTGAAGTTTTGCTAAAAAAAAAAAAAAAAAAAAAAAAAAAAAAAAAAAAAAAAAAAACTGCATCCCATTTTTAACACTCTCCTAATTAAGAAACAGCATTGTTTGCACTTATCTAAATTACCTGTAGATTTTCAAGCAAAAGGAAACAATGTCCTGAGCTGAAGTCAATGCCAGCACCTCTACTAACTCACTTACATTCAACAAACGAGACACACAGGTGGGTGGGAAAGATTAGAGTACATTTAAAACAGTCTGACTGATAGAGGGTTCTAATACCAGGCAAAAGTCATTACCTTGTCAAAAGGAATCCCATACTTTCAGTATTCAGGGAGAAATCAGTGTCATATTGTGTCAGAGAAATGCATCACAGCTCTGGGAGCTGTTCGGGAAGAAACCTGCAAAAACAGACATTTTTTAAAGTTGTATTCTTCAGATAAAAGTACTGGTAGTATAAATATAAGCTGCAGCAAAAGGTACATGGAAGTCCACTAGAGAAGTAGTGGACATGAATGCAAAAAATGATATAGCACCAACAAAAGCTACAATTAGTCTTTAAAAAATAAATGATAATGATACTGTCTTGTGTTTTTTTCGTTTGGCATAAATCTAAACGGTTTCAAAACCCATCAACTTTCGTATACCTCAATAATGGAGTACTTACAGTTGTTGTCATCGGATTCAGAGGATTCCCAGGATTTTCCGCCATTACCAGATCATTCTCCTCCAGCTTCAATCCGGGGTCCATCCAGTCTCCGTTCTTTCTCCCCTTCTGGTATTTCAGTTACATCTGATCAGGCTCCCGATCAGGCTCTCGTCCAGGTTCCAGTTCAAATGTTGCCCACAGTTCCTGCCACTCAAACATCGAATCTGCGCCGATCCAAGTGACTTCAGCCTCAGGACGCCCTTCGGATCGATTGTTTTGGAAGGACTGGCCCATGAATAAATTGATAAAAAAAAAACCTCCTTAAAAACGGTAAAGCGATTCCAGCAGGGAGTGATAGAGAGTCTCTTTTTATTCTCTATTGCAATTTAGTCTCAGCAGAACTAGTCTTTCCTCCGAAAAAACATAATCAGCAGCGCCCAGCCATTCAGCGTCCTAAAACAGGCAGCAGGCAGTCTATTCCGGATCAAATCACCCCCACAACTAGCACCGCTAACCAGCAGCCAGCCATTGAAATCCAACATTCGCAAATATTTAACAAGATAAAATAATTTATGCAGCCTTTTGCCGATACTCTGTCTTCGGTCAGTTCAACTGTTGGATCTAGATAAAAGGGTATCTAATATGCAACAGGGAAAACAATCTACAGCGCTGTCATTAATTCCAGCATCAAATACTGCAGCGCCGCCTGCAGTTTCTTCCGGTCCAGCCCTAATTAGATCCGAAGCCCGAAGCAGATCCTCCAATATACAACCTCGCTACTGCCTGTACATACGGATCCTCCTCTCCAACTATTGTTAGACGTCACACTATATCTCCACAAATCAGACGTAACATTCTCGAAGGTAAGGGCATTAATCTTGTTTCACTATTAAAGACGACTTCGGAATTCTTGGACCGTAGAGTAGTGGATTGTGGAGATTTGGCAGTAACTCTAAAATCCAGAGATCCCAGACTGCTTAAAAATCTTACGTTAGGGGAATTTGTTCTTGCGTTCTCCATATTCAGAGATTTGTTGTGATCGGTATATCCTAACCGCAGAGCTGAACTGGACTCGTACGAATACTACATCGTGGAGCTGTCTGTCAGATACGGAGGGACTATGTTTTGAGTATCATAAAGCATTCTCTGCAAAAGCAGCAGCGATATTGGCAGCAGATAATTACGTCATCAGTTGGGCACAACCTGACCCAGATCTATTTAACAGAATTTTTGGTGGTCTAAGAGCTAACGCATGTGGGATCTGCACTTCAACAGCTCACTCAACATCCCTCTGCCCTAAAGCTGCAGTGGCATCAACTTCTAAAGCACCCGGTTTCGCCGCTAATTCATACAGGTCTTCAGTACCTAATCCTATACATTCTTCAGCTCCCCTCGATCAATCCACAAGTAAAGACAAATACAGGCGCAGTATTAGATTTTCAGGAGGAAGACAAATCTGCAATAATTTCAATACTGGCTTGTGTTCGAATAGGCAATGCAATTTTATCCACATGTGCAGCAATTGCGGAGACGCTCACGCTAATACAATCTGCCCTTTAAAACGCAAGTGACTTCCCCGATGCTCACAGTCTTTACTTCTATAAATATCCCGTCAGTATCAAGTAAATTACAGAATCATCCCGACAGTAATTTAATTTATTACCTGATCGACGGATTAAAAAAAAAAAAAAAAAAAAAGTTTTCAGCCAGTCTGACTCAAATTCCTTCTTCCTTGTTCAAAAGCAAAAATCTTTATTCAGCGACTCAAGAACCACAATTAGTGCAATCTCTCATCAAAAAAGAAATTATAAAAGGATTGATAGTCGGTCTATTTTGGCTCCTCCTTTTCCAGTATATAGAATTAATCCTATCGCCATTGCCACGAGGAAAATGTCGGGGGGGGGGGGGGGGGGGGGCGTCTCATTATTGGATTATCAGCACCACGGGGGTCAAGTATCAGCAGCATTAACTCATTAATTCCTCAAGATCAATTTTACCTGCATTACATCACTATTGCAGACGCAATACGTTCAATTAAATTAGCAGGTCGTGGTTCCTGGTTAGCAAAAGCAGATATATCAGACGCATTTAAAGTAATGCCAATCCATCTGTCTCTCCGTCACCTGTTGGCTTAAAAGCTTATTTTCTGAAGTTGGCGTTCCGCTTTCAGAAGAGAAATCAATCAACCCCCTTCATTCTTTGGAATTCCTTGGAATCATTCTAGATACAGAAAAGTTTGAAGCTGGCCTGCCTGAGTCTAAACTTAACCATATTCGTTTGCTCATTGAGGATTTTCAGATCAGTAAAACAATTTAAAAAACCGGCACTGCTTTCATTGCCGGGTTATTTTAACTTTGCAATACGTATCATTCCACAGGGGAGGATGTTTATATCTCGACTGCTAGCGCTGGCATCAACATAAAAAAAAAAATAAATCTGGACTCCTATATAAATATCTCCTCAGAAGCTAGGAAAGACATTAAAATGTGGTTTGCGCTTATTCAGCACAGGAACGGTCTCTATGTTTTATGATGATTTCATTTCAGCTCCACACGATATGGCTTTATTTACTGATGCCTTATCTCTGGGATTCGGAGGTCTATTTAACAATCAGTGGTTTTGCAGACATGGCCTGAGGAAATCGAAAACATATCTCCTCATCTAAAATCCACATCTCTGCTAGAGATATACCCAATAGTGGCAGCTGCCCAGCTATGGGGTCATCTTTGGTCTAAGAAATCAATACTATTTTACTGTGATAATTCAACTACAGTGCATATTATAAATAAAGGACATTTCTCTTCCCCTCTTACCATGCAATTGCTGCGGCGGCTAGTATGGATTTCAGTCTCTAATTTCCTAATACAAGCTCGCCACCTACCGGGCATTTTTAATAATGCAGCTGATGCTCTTTCTCGTTTACAAATTTCCAAATTTCACAGTTTGCTGCCCACAGCTTTGCAATATCCAGCAGCAACGCCACAGTTCAATCAGCTGATTTTTCAACTAAATCCAACTATTAATAAACTTCTTAATTCAGCTCAAGATTACATGGCATCAGCACTTGCCCCATCTACCAGATCCTCGTACTCTACAGGTTGGGCATGTTATGTAACTTTTTGTTTACAAAGCAGGATTAATCCTACTCCATTCAACCAGGACTGGATCATGGCGTTCATAGTGCATGCAAAGTACTCTCTACATCTGGCACCAGCTACAATCAGACTATATTTGTCAGGAATTCGGCATCAATTTCGCTTGATGTCCATCAATTCCCCAACTCTATGATCAATTCCAGCGGTTCGTCTCCTTTTACGAGGAATTTCCAAGTGCTCGCCGGCTCCTTCTTCTGCTCGCCTGCCTATTGCTGTAGACTTTCTCAGTAACTTGATTTCAATTCTGCGCCATGGCTGTTTTTCTCCATTTGATGATTTAACTATGGAAGTCACATGTCTATCTGCATTTTTCGGGTTTTCGAGATGTTCTGAATATACAGTACCTTCTTGTGGCAAAGTGGTTTGTAGTGCTCCGGTGTATAGGTGACTTGAGGTGCTCCAACAAAGGACAAACACAAAGTTTACCGGTCAGGTTTCTTTTAATGCCCTTTAAACCGGGTTTCAAATAATAAAGCTGGCTCTACCCAGCAATGGGTATTACCAGCTACAAAACAAAGGGGTTGCAGTCCCGAAATAAAAACCACAGAAAACATGTCTCCAAACTGGGTGCTCTGGTGCAGGTGCGGTGCTCTGAGTGCTGGTGCTCGTGCGCGTTCAGGTCCGGGCTTCTCGTTGCAGCTCCAGCTTTGTATCAGCCGTCTGGCAAAACAAACACAACACTTCTCAATGAACCCACACTTCATTCAAGGTTCCGTCCTTGTCTCCTCCCATTAACCACAACAAAGGAGACGATTACGACGTCACGTCCCCCTAAAGTACCCTAAGCCCCGCCCCCTCCGATAGCTAGTTCAATCACGTCTCCTCCAATTCATGACTGAAACTTTACTCACCGTATTAGGGCGATGATTCCAGGTACCGTAACGCCGCCCTCTTCCTGAATGGCCGGCTCCCGACTGTCCCTGGGATGAACTGCCCAACCATTCAGTAGGAAGCCCGCAGCTCCTGTTGTACAGTGCCCTCACCGGTCGAGAGGGAGATTGTTGATTCGGATTCATTCACTCTCCGTCACACTTCTATTGCCAACTTTCCTACCCTCGGTATCTGCTGCAGTGACCTCAAGCTCATCCCAGATTCTCATTTCATGCATTTCAAAAACAGATCATCTGCGGCAAGGACAATGTATTCAGCTTTCTAAGATCAACTCTCCTCTGTGTGCCTTCACTTCCATGTTAGTACATTGCAGAACGCAAGGCCATTTCATCCTCCGACCCTTTGTGTATCAATTCAAGCCGGTGTATTGTATCAAGGCATTGGTTTTCAACACACCTTTCCACCGTGGTGTCCAGAGCAGGTCTTCCTTTGCAATTCTACACTCCTCATTCATTTAGAATAGGGGCAGCTACTTCAGCTGCAAAAGCCAACATTAACCAGCATTTAATTAAAAATATGGGGCACTGGACTTCATCCGTAGTTGAAACTTATATTCGTTCTTCATCATCTGAAATATCCTCCGCACATCAGTCTATTGCTAGTATGTCCAGAGTGGGGACGACCTTTCTGCCTGAGCCACCAAAGATTTCCCCCTAAGAAATAAAATTAAAAGGGTTTTTTTTTTTCTTTCCACTGTGCAGAGGGTCTTCACATAGTCATTAGGGTACAGTATACTAACTCCTTTGTCACGTTAAGTGTTTGTGTTCTTTCGTCTAAATGTTTTCTCTTTTCTTCTTTCTTATGCATTGGCAGTTCTCTCTTTTTTCTTCACGTTGCGTCAGCGGGGAGCCGGGGGTCCATCTTTTGGGGGGTTAGTGACTCCACTTTCTCCAACCCTTTGTTAAGCTCCGCTTCATTTACCTCACAGAGGAGGGTTCTCCATGAGTCAGAGGGGACCCCCGGCCAAACCCTTCCATCTGCATGTATGTTTCTTTTGGAATTCTTCTTTCAGGTCTGATGCCTCTATGTGAGGGTCCCCAAGCAGTGGCATCCCTCGGGTTTGTCGGGTCTCCTCAAAGACGGTGGCCCCTCTCCTGTTTGTCGGGTCTCCTCAGCGACAGAACCCCCCTTCTATTATGTTGGGCTTTGAAGAGGCGGAACACCACGCACTATATGTTTTAACAAATACTAACTTTATGTTTTCTTTCCGGTTCGCGAGCCTCTTCGTATGTCGGGTAACCTCAGAGATGGTGCCCCTCTTGGTATGTCGGGTCACCTCAAAGACGGTGGCCCCCCTCCTGTTTGTCGGGTCTCCTCAGCGACGGAACCCCCCTACTGTATATGTTGGGTCAGGAAGAGCTGGAACCTCTTTTGTATTAACACCAACTCATGTTTTCCTTTCTGGTTCGCGAGCCTCTTCGGATGTCGGGTCACCTTAAAGATGGTGGCCCCCCTCCTGTTTATCGTGTCTATCGATCAAGTAAATGTTGGGCCTTGAAGAGGCGGAACCCCTCTCTCCATGTGTATATGTTTACTAACGCTGTCAATAAACTCTATCAGGGGCCATAGCTCCGCCCTGTGAAATATATATATAACCAACACGAGCTTCCACAAATAAAGCAAACATGCACCTTTAAAAAATGAATGGAGCTGCCTCAGCCATATATGTCTTTTATGGGGCCAACAGCACAGAGTGAAAAAACAATTACAACATTTACTATATGGGTAAGAAAACATGTTGTTACATAGAATTTAATGCAATAGATTGACCTTTTGTCTAAAGCCGTAACAAAGAATTTATAATGTGCAGTCCTAACTGAAAATAAACGTACATACACTAGATATCACACCCCTTTTAAAGCACTACATTATTTTAAATTCAGTGCTAACATAGACAGATAATACAGCTATGGTTGTCCAAATGCATTATTGTATTATTTTATTATAATGGTAAATTTAGCACACTATTTATCTTGTGACAGGTGAAAGCCTTTAATGCCATATGTAATTAATTATACCTAATACACTGGTTCAGCCTCACACAATTAAACTGCAGTCCTTAGTTAACTATGGAGGCCATTACCCAGATCCTTGCGTATTGGTTCCACAGTCCTCGTTTTATCAGTAGGTAAGGATGGGTTGTGCAGCCCCAGACTGATAAACATTTAAGAAGAAACATATTTGTCTGTCTTAAGTTAGGTAAAAATAAATAAAATAAGAAAACATTGGCTGTGACAGAATATCATATTTTCAAGAAGAGAAAGCTGATTTTTAATTTCAAAGTGGGATTCACAATATTGACAGTTTTATTTGGTTTATTCTGGTATACAGGGGTTCTAAACAATTAATGAACTTTGCTTTTTTTTGTGGCATTTTAATCCCACATATCCATATATTTCCAGCACTGGTGAGCAAAATGTGATTTAACACTTAGGAGCCATTCATATTTTCTCACAAGCTATTTAAATTCCTTTGTTGTCTGCAATTTTGTCTATTTGCAATTTCCAAAAGAAAGACAAGCTTTCTCACATGTTGCTTCTATTCAACTTTAACACATACACCATTTCATAATTACAAGGTTCAATCTTGAATATTATTTGTAGAAACAAGGTATTTCTACAGATTACAAGACCACTTGCATTGTGACTCCTACCTTGTAATGCATCTTTTTTTCAGTTTTCCTAACTACTGTACCTGAACTTTGAAATGTGTAACCAGACAATCGAAAGAATGTAAGCCCATGGCTCTTTGCATTTTATTCATTAATATTTAAATTGAAATCAATAAAGAAAGAAGATTCTATTCAGTTCCCATTTCTAGATATGGATTTGCAGCCTGTGCCAGTGCAGCTGTAGTGAGTGTCCATAGTTAAGATTTAATTGAAAACCACTGAAGGGAAGGTTAGGTACTGACTAACAGTGAGTAGTATTCCATATCAAATCTGAATTTGAATAATAATGTTAAATCTTTAAGGTCGCTTACAAATGTAAGGTCATAGAAAGCAACATATTATCAGTGTTGTTTAAACTGCTATAAATACTACCAAAATTAAACATGAAATAGTCCATTTTCATTTCCTTTTTGATCAAGGTGGTTTACAGTGAGAAGGTTTTAGATCACTGAAGTAATAGCTGTATAGTAAATCGAAAAGAAATGGTCTCCAATTCATGCTGGAAACTGCCACTACAAAGAAATGTTTGCCAAGTGTCTTCCTCAGACTCATCCCAATGAATCTATTAGTCTACCAGGCATTGCTTTGACTTTGATAGTGGATTGGAAACAAAAGTTACTCAAATGTTAAGTAAATATGGGTCACTATTTAGAATATGAGGCATATATACCATGTAATTACATTTTAGTCTCTGTGTAACTACCAATGGTTTATGATCTTACATGGTAAACTACTGGTGGAATAGGTGTGTACTTACATGGATATGGCCGTCACCAAGGTGATATCAACAAATTATACCTGGTAACATGTTTGCCACAATTTCCATTTAATAACACAGTGCATGCCATGTTAGAGTAATATAATTAAAAGGTTATTCATGCCCTGTAAATCTAAAGTGGTACCAAATTCAGATTAGCCAAGATCAACAAATGTACATCTCTCACAGTATGTTACAATAATGTAAATAATGATGAAGAGCACAGCATGCCACTGATTAAAAATAATGTGGTCCTGTGCAACTACACCATTTGGCCACCTGTTAAAGATAAACATTGTGAGCAGATGGTGCCGTATTTTATGAAAATGCCACTGCATTTAAAATATTAAAAATAAAAATAGAGGGACATTTATAAAAGACACCTTCTCACAAGCCTCAAAAACATTAACGACTGACAATCCCACGTTCAGAAAATTTTGAGTAAACAGATAAGGTCAAATGAGAGTGATGTCCCTCTTCTGTTATTTTCATTCACTAAATGATCTTTCTGAGTCCAGAATATATTTTCCTGTAAACAGCGTTATGAAGAGCAGAAATGCATTTGTGAATTCAAATACCCGGTTTGAAAATAAATCAGTTGTTGTCGAAACAAGATAATAAATTTATAAGATGCAGACCAAACAGTACTGAAAAATATATGGTTATTTTGAGTGTCTATCTCTAGTGTTTCAGCTCTGTAAACTGTTGAAATTTATTTTAACACAAATCAGCACCCTCTGCAGTTCTCTTAAATGACGCTTTCATTAGGTTTGTTTGTCCTTCACACTCAAAAAATAAGGCTGTGGAGGTCACACAGTTCAACTAAGTCACATACAAGGACTGTGTGGGAAACCTTTGGCCTCCAGTTCAAAGTCATTAAATACTATGACTGTCAGAAACAGTGAACATTCTCAATGTAGAACCAGAACCTGTCTAGTTTTTTTTGGTA
The DNA here is from genome assembly GCF_017654505.1 of Polyodon spathula. Taxonomy (NCBI): domain Eukaryota; kingdom Metazoa; phylum Chordata; class Actinopteri; order Acipenseriformes; family Polyodontidae; genus Polyodon; species Polyodon spathula. The sequence continues at coordinate 37,298,442 of NC_054535.1, forward strand.
ATGTGTTTAATTCCAAGTGCAAGACTCCTCATTTTATAAATATGTTTAAGGGCTTTTGTATTTTGCTAGTTTAGCATTTACAAATCATGCAGAAGAAATAAACCAGTGGAAAGTTAACTACTGTATTAGCCAGAATTAGGCAGTTTAAAGAAAGTACTGATCATTTAGAAACATCAGAAGCACTTGACAACACAGATATGATATCTTGCTTATCTTGACTGAAACTGACTTTAAAAAGGAATGTGCAGTTTAACGGGAAAATTGTTTAGCCAATTCACATTTTTCTATTGAACCTTGATTGTAAATGCCTTTATGTGTTTACCAAGCGTAGCAATACATTTGTACATGCAGCATCCTAATAAACGCACGCATAAGAACAGACAGATGGACAGGCTTCTGCATATATCTCTAGATTAAAGATATATAGTATTTAAGCATATACATGAGTCTCTCTACTAGAGTATATCCCTATGAACAAGATACAATTGTAGCAAAAGTATTGGCACCCTACACTTATTATTCCATAATTCAAGGCAACAGATTAGGGACAAGACTTTAGTAAACTTGAAAAACTTTTTAATAAAACTAATTTAAGAAATAATCTTTAAATTAAATACATTTTTGATAAAGTATTTGTTCATGACAATAGTATTGTCACTCCTGCTTTAGTATTTTTTCTCATACTATGGCTTTCTGATGTTTATGATAATTCTTAACCAGTGTGTTACATCTTGTTGGTGAAATCTGGGCCCATTCTGTCTTGCATATTTCCTTCAGCTCGGACAGACTGGATACACACAATGCTTGGCTACTGCTTTTGTTTTTCGACCAAGGCCATTCCAGAACTTTTATCTTTGTTTTCTTCAATAATTCCACAGTTCACTTAGTTGTATGCTTTGGGTCGCTGTCTTGTTGGAAGACTGTCCGCTAATCAGCCTACGAGTAGATTGTATCATTGTTTTTTGTAGAGTGCTTTCATACATCGCTGCATTCATTCGATCTTCAATCAGATGAATGTCTCCAGTCTCTGAACTGTTAACAAACCCCTATATCATGACTGAACCAACATGTTTAACTGTAGGTACAAGGTTTTCTTCATTGAATGCTTCATAGGACCAAAGCATTTTGCTTCAAACTGCTTATATTTCTTGGTGTTCAGATTCCTTTGTACAGTTCTTTTGTACACTCTTGTGTCTGATGCCTAAATCTTTCTTTAAGTCCTTGGCTTGGAAGATTCTCCTACCTGCTGTACCCCACATTTTCTTTGGACATCCACTTTTTTCAAGCCTTTCATTTTAATTTGTTCTGTGGTAATTTCCTAATACTTTGAATACGGTGTTTCTGCGATGCAAATGTTATATGTGATGTTCATGAATACAACTTTTCAGTTGTATCCGATAGTATGTCTTTCATTTTCATAATGAAGCCGTTTAAAAATGTACGGGTCAAAGTGACCCATGTGGCAGTTTTAGGTAGTTCAAAAATCCAGCGGTTGTAGTGTTCAACTACCTAAAATTTGTATTTTGGCCTTTGTCATATTAATTAATGGCAAACGTTCACTAAATGCTTGTATTTAACATGTTTTCTCTAATTACCTTATATTTAGTGTAGGGTGGCAATACTTTTGTCTCTGACTGTAAATAATCTCACGTGTGTCTAATTAAGTTCAATTAAAATTGGAATGGGTCAAGCCTCTATGCAATGATACAGTGTTGTGTGCACATGAAGGGCTGTATCCTGATCACAGCTCAAACGGCGCTTGCTCCCGTTTCTGTGGCGCAAAAATGGAGTAGAGTTATAAAAAAACCCCTGCTGCGTTGAAATGGTATTCTGAAGACCATGTCCTGCACTGTTATATAGCACCTGTCCCATCGCCACATGTCGGCATATTTCGGGGTGTGGTATCATTAATATTCACCAAAGCAATTTCTTATGACAGCGCTATGGGGTGACAAATAGACAATTGAGCATCATGTTAAAACATGCTGAAACCAGGTTTATTAGGTGGTGCAATCTGGAACTTTAACAATTGAACACACTATAAAAAGCAAAGTAGTCCTAAGTAGCAACTATGTGTGTGTTTTGACTGAAATAGAAAGATGAAATCAAGGAAAGAAAAGTAATAGAAAAAAGAAAAAAGAACCTAAGATGAAAAAATGACAAAACGTAAGATACTAACAATATTATTCGTAAATTAATAAACAAATATGAATTTGAAAAAAAAAAAAAAACTCTTTTGAAGATACAATGGAGTACTACATTTATTTTCACGAGGACTGTAACAATTTATTTTCATGGCAATTATTACAAGTGAAAATATTTACATAGTGTATGGAGAGCAGCATAACAGGAGCACCCCTTCTGTATCTGTATGTCTGTCCAGGACAGTTGGGCTCCAGGAAATATTTCATGAAATTAAAGCCCTGGTTACATTGAAACTCTAGTACATTACAAGCTCAGAGGGAACTTGAAGCAGCACGTCATGCCCCGCTAGATAATTAATCAGCAGCCGCTACTGGCAGACAGATCAGTGAGGGTAGTAAGTATTTACACTTTACATGAAATAATGTATCTTGAATTTTTATTATAACTAATAAATGATTGCCCTACGTGCATCTACCTCTTCCATTAATATATGAATCTCCTGTGTCGTGAAGCGTGGTTTACGTATTCTTTCTGCGAGTGACCTATCACTTGCTGTTCTGACTTGCGCTGTTTTTCCTTGCTCTGTGCTACTGCCGCTCAACATGATCGCCACTTCTACATTCAAAATGGAGCCTTGCGGTGACACAAGCGCATTCTGTCTCTTAAAGGGATTGTTGCCTGGCCCTGATTGGCTAGTAGATTCCCCAGCTTACTCAGCATTGATTGGCTTGGCGCTGTCACTGCACCACTAAACATGCTTGCGCTGGGTTTTTATTTTGATCAGAAGCGCAGTTTTGGAGAAGCCACACCCTACGGGGCAGAAGAGTTTGACTTTAACCACTGCATCTGCAATTGCGCTTGTTTCATCAGAATCAAGCCCCTAATCTCTTCAACACAGTCCTAGTGCCACACAACAAGCAGATCATTCTGTTGTATTCAGTTCCTGTTACACCGTGGCTGATTCTCTCCCGAAGGCACATGGAAGACAAATTACTGCTAAGTACTTCTGCGAAAACATTAAACACTGTAGATAGTAACAATTATAGGTAAAGCACCTTGCCAAAATATTAAAGTATTCCAATTTCATTTTTTTTGAGCTTCCCCCATTTTTGTTGATTTTATATATATATTATGTATTACCTCTAAGGACTAGCCCAGAAGCTGTTTCATCCAATTTATTAAAGAATATACTTAATGAGTCACAGGAATTTGAATGTATTTTTTTTTTTTTTTTTAACTTTGCATTTTACCTCAGCACTACTTTTTCATTTTTATCTTAAGAATCCATTACTTTGCACATTCAGCAATTATCTAGAAGACTGCTTATTAGACATGTGGAGAATACTGAGATTTAAGCTTGGCTTTAGACAAACTCTGAAATGCTCTATAATAGCAGCACAATTAACACCAACATTATATACTCCCATATAACTACATACCAGCAATTTGAGTGTACTCATATATTCACATAACATTAAAAAAGCACAATAAAATGCTGAAGATAAATGTTTCCAATAAATTCCCAGAAAATACTGGTAGGTATTAAATCAAATAAAGGGACCAGCAAGATGTGGCCTTAAACTTGAATAATGGGAATGTAGTTAATTAAGTCACCCAGGTATGGGCATGAAATGTAGCCATCTAACGTATTCTTCTTATTGTTTCTTCTGTCATCACGACTGGACGGCGTAAGAAATGTGTCAGTAGAAAAAAAAGACAGAGCAAAGGTGGCATTTCTTATATCAACTGGGAGCAGTTATGCAAGGGCACAGGGTGCTTTAAAACTTGTAAGTGACAAAACGTCACAAGGATGTAATGACTAAAACAACAACAAGAAAACATCAGGCCCACACCAAGTTGCTCTTTAAACTGCCATCAATAGGTGAAATCAAGACTGTAAAAACAGTGTCCTTTTCAATTATTTAATTCTGAGACAGGAACTAAATCAGGACATAAAGTATGTTCCCATGTAACAAATGCACAAGCATAGTTTATCGTTCAAAATACTGAAATACTTTTATAGGGACACAACTATTCTGTTAACCGTTTCCTGTACGCTACCTGTGCTTGCTTTCACTATGAAGGATTCCTTAGATACTAACAGCCCCAGCTGATTTACTTTGTTTAATTTTACAAGATTACATAAATAGAATTCCACTCCAAGGCAGGACAAAATGCGTTTGTGATGCACTGTAGCAGTGTGACCTCCCCTCTGCATATTTATGTTTATATGTTGCGTGTTTTGTGTTAATGTTGGTGTATAGTCATTCGTACATGGGACATAAATGGGTCTGTGTATCACAAGTGATTTAAAATATATATTTGTATTTAGGCACGAGAATTGCACAGCACTTCACGTGCAGGTAAAATGTAATAATTTGTGAGCACGGGGAATTGCACTAAATGAATTCAAGTGCAGTTGTACAGAGACAACAATTGAATGATTGATAAGCAATCGAGTCTCGGTAGAGCTGCATAAAAGCAGCATGTTTTAACTCACTCAGGGTTGCGTGTACAGTGAGGAGGTATGGGTGAGGGAGAGTATTATGTTAGAAACTATTGCTAGGTGTGCTGGGAAGACCAGCACGATACTTGTTTGTCTGTGCGTCCCGTTTGTCTTGTTTAGTGTTAGTCTGTTTGTTTGTTTATTTATTTTGGTCTAAGGTGCCGTGTAATGTTATGTTTCCTATTCAATCCCTTTATTTCTGTTTAAATAAGTGCACAGCAGTGCATTCATCATATCATTTCATCAGTCGTCTCTGTATTACTTCCTTGTTCTGACGTCACCACTCTACTGTCTTTGTGACATGCATCCAGTCTTGTTTTTCATAATTGCCTTAGTTGAGATGAAGACATTACTAAATCTGCTCTGAAGGAAATGGAGTTATCTAACCTAAATAAATCTTACCTAAGTCATTAGGTCTATAACTGATTACCTGCACGGTGAGGCACCAATGAAGGGAAATCAGATTACACTAACTCGTTCAAAAGCATATTTAGCATGGGCCAAATAGCATAGATTGCTAGAACCATATGATAACAAAGCTAAAAATACCATGACAGTTTAAACCTTCTGAATGTAGCCAAAACTGTAAGTGGAAAAAATAGTACCCAAAACACAAGCTGTCTTATCACAAGAGGGATACATGCAAAATAATTACTTTATATGACTATATGAATATGACTTTTTAAATAGAAGCCTCTTGCTTAGAAGACATCAGAAAGTAAGTAAAGTATCAGATTCAGGCTAATCCTCTTGCTTGAAATGCACATTACAGATACACCTACACAAAATTGAAAAAGGAAGAAAGAAAATCCTCAGGTGAGCCACCAGCTAAAGGATTCCACTCTAAGGCAGGACAAAACTGCAGCCGTTATTAGATGAGATTCTGATGTCTTTTAGATACAATATTTGTATGTGGCACAGTCAATCAAGATTTCAATGGGAATGGAAGATGAAAGTAGTCAAGCATCAAGAGCAAGTATTATAATGTGGGACAAGATAATGGAAAATAGCCTGGCTTTTTGTATAATTATGTATCAACTCCTGACTACCAGCGTACACGAAACGGTTAACAGAATAGTTGTGTCCCTATAAAAGTATTTCAGTATTTTGAGCGATAAACTATGTTTGTGCATTTGTCACATGGGAACATACTTTATGTCCTGATTTAGTTCCTGTCTCAGAATTAAGTAATTGAAAAGGACACTGTTTTTACAGTCTTGATTTCACCTATTGATGGCAGTTTAAAGAGCAACTTGGTGTGGGCCTGATGTTTTCTTGTTGTTGTTTTAGTCATTACATCCTTGTGACATTTTGCCACTTACAAGTTTTAAAGCACCCTGTGCCCTTGCATAACTGCTCCCAGTTGATATAAGAAATGCCACCTTTGCTCTGTCTTTTTTTTTTCTACTGACACATTTCTTACGCCGTCCAGTCGTGATGACAGAAGAAACAATAAGAAGAATACGTTTCATGGCTACATTTCATGCCCATACCTGCGTGACTTAATTTACTTTTACTTTACTTTATATTTAATACATGCGTTTGGTATGTTCAGAATGGTATTTAATTATTTTGTTGGCCATTTATTAAGATGAACAAATTAAGTTGATAGGGTGTGCTTGATTTTTGTCTGCCTTTCTCCTGCTTTAACAACTTTGTTGAGAAAATATCTTATGACAAGTATGTTAAAGTGATGTGGTCTTGAAATCTAAATGCTATATTATGTTGTATAATATACTTTTCATAAAATATTTTCTCAACAAACATTAATTTTAATTATAATTAAAAACATGTATTGAAAACTAAATAAATGAAACTACTGTATTTGTATTCACTAGAACTGCGTCCTTGGTTACAACCCATGCCTCTTTCCTTTCACTCTCGTCAGTGTTAGCATTTGAGGTCATCAATGTGGAATGGCACACATCCAGTGATTGGCTCAAACAGGCAATAGGGGATGGGAAGCATGCAGCCTTTTGCCATTATTTTAGACGGCTACTCCCGTATTCCATTCTGGCCATCTGAAGAAATGGAAAAATATGATTGGCTAATAGACACGCTAACATAACTATAGAGAAGGCAAGCACCCGTCTGCCTGTGTCTGCCTCCTCCAAATGTACAGGGGTGACTGAGTGGAGAATTTTGATCGGGCGGCTGCCTCCACCTAAAATTAAATAAGTTGCATATTACATATAAATAAGCGCTTACTTATTTTAAAATTATCGAGTAGGCAGTGCCTCCTCTGATGAGCCGCCACTTTTGGTTTGAACAATTTGGTATATAATTTTTTAAACAGAGTTATATTTGCCGTGGTAGTCAAGGTAATAGTGATAACAGGTTTGAAGATTGTATTTTGTCTATTAGATTAGCAAATAATCTATGATAAAATCGGAATTAAAAAAAAAGTTACAAATCATACATTTTAAAATGCATCGTAGAGTTGTTCATTAAGTTTTTGCAAGATATGCCCATTTGCTAATAAAAAAAAAGTAAACAAATGGTTTGGCTAATGCCTCGAAAAGTGGGTTCTCTTGAGCGCATTCTCAACATCTCCGTCAACCAATAGTGCTTTTCAGGCCAATTTAATTCAGGTGGATGTCAACATCTATTTTACTTGAGGTCAAAGATAAAAGTTTCCCACAATCCTTATATGTCACTTAGTTTATCTGTGTGACAGTGATTTCATTTACTTAGTTTGTGTGATTTGTAGTGTGAAGGATGGCCTGTCAGACAGCTAGCATGTTTCAGTAGACTGCACCTTACTTTGCCTTGCTGTGGATAATTATTAGAATAGACACCCCCACTACCGGGTGGACTTTAAATATATGGATCAAAATTACTGCAAATAAACAGCCGATAGTAAGCAGATTATTCTAATTTCAATCAGCTTTAACCACAATTAAAATAAAAGCTTACTAAATCTCATCTCATATTTATGTACTATTTGACCTAAAGTGATTTTTACAGTTTGACTTTGTGATTATCAAATTTCATTGAAAGGGTCATACCAAGACCAAGGATGTTTCCTACTGAATGTGTACGATTCCATGCTGGGAATGTTATTCTCTGATGTTGGCTGGTGGATAAACTTTTTTAAAATAACTCTGTTCATCTGCCCCCTCCTTCTGTAGTCACTTCCAGAATATAATGTAATCATCCATCGACTACAAAGTGAGCATAGGCTCTGCCCCAAAAATCAATTGGAAAAAAATCCAGTATAAAAACACATAGACAACAAATTCAGATAGTCTTAGGGTGCCAGGAGGGTGGGTAGGATACAACATGGTATCTTACACATTTAGTAGGAAACATCCTTATTCACAGTAAGACCCTTTCTTTACCTGAATGATCGATTCCATGCTGGGTAAATACCAGAGCACAGTGAAAATGTTTTAAAATGGTTAAATACTGCTAGATACGTAGCAGGTAGAAAATGCCACAGACAGTACGGGCCAGGCCAAAGGTCACTTATCCAGACATAACATCCATATTATAATGTCTGGTAAAAAATTGAGAGGATGCCTAAGTGGCTGCTCTATAAATGTCTTGCAGGGGCACATATTCCAGATCTGGCCATGTTTTTGCTGCCCCTCTGATATTGCCCTCCTGACATCCAGAGTATGAAATAACTTCTTCCGTATTCTTGTGAGGATGAGGGTAAAAATGTAGGAAGAGAAATGACCTGAGATAAATAAAACACTTGCTCCAAGACAATTTTAGGGAGAAACTTTGTGAGGGGTCTGTCTGTATGTCTATTTAGTATTTTGTTTGTTGTTTTATTATTAAAAGGGTGCATTAGTGCTGAAACTTCCAGCTTCTGTGTCTGAGTCTCACTTCCTAGTAGTAAAACCCTTGCATGTGACTGTTTTCGCCACACCCTGTTAAATGATTTAAACCCAAAGACAGATCAGAAGCCAGCGTCCACTGTTTAATATGATGCTATGACAAAGAGTGAATGAATCCTAATCAACAATCTCCCTTCCTACCTATGAGGACACTGTATAGCCAGAGCAGAACAGCCTGGAATGGGTGGTTGGGCAGTTGATTCTAGGGTCAGTCGGAAGCCGATCATCCAGGAAGGGGGCGGAGCCACAATACCAGAAGTCAGAGCCTGAATGCAGTAGATGATGTGTCAGTCACAGATTGGATGAGACGTGATTGGCTACACTACCGAAAGAGGGCGTGGTGGAGGGTATTAACGGGAAGTGGCCCCAGTGATCTGTTTCTTCACTATGGTTACGGAAAGGACTCTGTTGAGGTAACGGAAGTAATTAATAAGGAGAGTGAGTGTTAAGTGTTTTGTTTGTTTTGCTAAGTGTCTGTGTTTGTCTTTGTAGACAGCTAAATATCCAGGAGCTGTCGATATTCAGCCAGCATCAAACCCAGACTGAACTGCACTTTTACTCACTGTTCACTGTTCAAAACACCACTTGCGCCAGGAGCACTCGCTGTTGGACTGGTGATCGTGCAGATGTTTTAAAGTGTATGTTATTGTATTATTTGTTCAGGACTGAACCCCGTGGTTTTGACTGGCTGTACACATAGTTGTGTATAGTCAGTTGTAGTATTTAAAAGCAACAATAAAGCTTCGTTTTGACCACTGAACTGTTGTTGAACTGTTGTTTATAATCACTGCCTCACCTCTACACCTGTGCACTACCAACCACACGTTGACAGATGCTTAAGGTGATTTATTCCCTTCATGAATTATTGAACCAAGGTGTGTACCTGAACCAGGTAAAATGTTAGCTACTAATTGTTCCATCCATTCCAAAGTCCAGGAGATCCTTTAGATAATCCAAAAACTGAAGGTGTTTCTCCAACATGTGTGAAATTCTTCCACTTTTTGTTGTAGGGTAAAACAGTGGAGTCCTTTCTGTCTGATAAAAAGACATTAATTACTCCCTCAAGAATACCATTGTGCTTTAGCCTGTGCCTTTCAAAGTCAGGCAGTTATATGGCAAGCCAAATTGGATTTTAGGATATTTTTAAATATTCAGCTCCACTACAGCAAGTATGTCTCTCTCCACTGGGGGCTTCATCACAGTAGGTACATCGGCCTTACAGCAATTGGTCCCATGTTGTTCTGCCCCTCATTGCTTTCATCTCTTCTTCATTTCTTTTGCTCCCTGTTCTTTTGTGGGTTGTTTTAAAACTGGCAGTCTGTATCCTTTAGCTCGGTATCTAGCTTTGAGCGTTTTCATTGTTTGGTGCACATTGATTCTTCGCATTCCACTTAGTGCTTTTTCACCATCATCGAAAACTGGCAGCAATGGAGCACACTGAGAAAACATGCGCAGTTTCATCACACACATACAGTTTACTCCATTTTTACAATCTCTTGACAAGTGATCAGTTTCTCAGCATTTTCCACACTTCAGTTGTGACAGTCATACTGTTTAGGCTGACCAGGGTAAAAACAGTGAACATGGCCTGATCCAATTATGAAGGTGTTTGGAATGGTATCCCGTCAATTTGTAATGCTCTTTTCACCACCAACAATTCATCTCCAGCGATAATTCATCACAAACTTCTCATCACAAACTTTTCATCACCAACAATTAATCACCAGCGACAATTCATTACGGACAATAACTCACAATATATCATAACAGCTGTGCTAAAAACAAATAGAGCTATAATAAATCATAAATAACAGATACAGTACGTATACACAACTTAAATAAAACCCATAATTTACTAACTTTTACTAGTTTGTGACCACCCAACTAACAAACAGACAAGCAAAAAAACAAAACAAAACAAAAACAACAATTTTGTTTTTCAAACCTTTATTTTAACACTAGAAGCGTCAAAATTTCAAACTATCTACAAGCGGCGCACCGGTCATTTTCACCTGTAGCATTTTAAACAGCTGTGATATGATAATGTACCCTCTGTGATGTCACTGGTGATGAATTGTTCCTTGTGATGAACTGCTGGTGATGAATTGTTGGTGATAAATTGTTCTTGATGAATTGTTAGTGATAGATTGTCATAGACCCATTTGGAATTTGATGGAACCCAGGTTCTTCATCATCTTAATCAACTTCCAGCATGTAGTCTGGAATCTTTCTGTTTTAATTACTGGGGGTGGTTGATTTGAAACCTCAGAGTGTCTGTTCAACCAGAAAACAATGTCATTACATCAACACTTTCATTCCTGAAAAAAAAGAAATTCTGACATCAGACTGGGAAACTGGGACTCTGAAGTTCGCCCAAAGTTGCGTTTTCTTCATCTCCTGGTACTTTATCCAGAATTTGTCCATGTGGCAAAGTGCCCGCCCCTGTGTATATTTTATGTTATGCATTGTGTTTTAATGTTGGTGTATAGTCATTGGTACACGGGATATAAACAGTATTTAGGCATGAGGATTGCACTGCACTTCACGTGCAGGTAAAATGTAATATGTGAGAATGGGGAATTGCACTTCATTAATTCATGTGCAGTTGTACCATGACTCCAATTGAATGACTGATTAGCAGTCGAGTCTCCATACAGCTGCATAAAAGCGACATGTTTTCACATACTCGGGGTTGTGTGTTCGTTGAGTGGAGAACGGGATAGGAGACGGAGGTAATACTGGTAATAAGAATAATAGTAATCGTTAAAAATAGAAGCTCATCGTGTGCTGTCTGTAATCCATTTTGTTTGTCTTTGTTTTGGCTACCAGTGCCGTGTCCTGTGTTTTTGTTTGTTACAACCATTTATTTTATGTCTGTCTGTGCACTATTAAATGCTGAGCAAGACCATTCACTCAGCTCCACCAAACTCCACCTCTCTCTGTCGTTTATTTCCTGGCTCTGGTCAGACACCACCCACTCTGGCCGTCTTTGTGACAGTCCAGCATTAATCCATTTAACGGCAGGTACTTTTGAAGGTAATAAATAAATCACACACAGAGAAGTCCAGGTGTGTCATGTTAAGAATGAATGGCTGGACAGCATTTGATATTAGTTGTCCCTTATCTGCACAGAATTACAATTTCAATTTTCCTAATACAGAAGTTAATCATTTTTATTTACTAAAATATGCATGAATCAGCTTTATATTAATGTACATCCCTGTAATGTTTGAAATGAAATCTAGCCAAACAATGCATTACATTCATTATCTTGAAACACTAGCATTATTATAAATTACAAAACAAAGTTTTTACTACAAGGCATTTCACATGTTTTTTTTTGTTGTTTTGTTTTTCAAAACAGCGCCTATGCTCTTTGTTCTCTCATCAAATAAGACTTCAATTGTATGATCACTGTCCATCCTAACAAACCACACTGTCCTGAACATGGCATTACAGGGATCAGCAAGCAGGCACATCCAATACAGGTCTTGTCCTGGGGTCAGTGAAGTTATGACTATACATTTTCAGCACTTAAAGGACATGATAAACGGGTTACAACAGGTTTTCTGTTGGACACCTCTGAGTCATCCCCATTTATAAACTGAATCAGATTTGTCATTAATATAAACTGGTTTCTTTATGTCTGACAGACAGAAGGTTATATACAATAAGAGAAGACTTAGCCTTTCATAACTATGGAAGGACCTCATCAGTTAGACAGCACTCATAGCAATTCACTATGAACACACATTTAAATCTGTTCCAATTAAAATTTAATCAACAAATGACAGGTATTGATTTAACTTGCTTTCATAAGAAACTACTTTGAAATGCTTTCAACCCTTTTTTTTTTTTTTTTTTTTTTATCTTTCACAGACCTTAAACCGTTACATGAATTTATTTAAGATCCAGAGATTGAAGATTCAGTTTAAATCAAGTTGTAATTCATAGCTATTTCTCTCATTGGCATTCATTAACTTTCTAGATGTTAGTCACTTGTGAGATGAATTACTTCTTCTATATCACTCATTCCCTACTGAAAAAAACACACAATTTGCCTTGCTTTGGATGTTTAGTGTTAAAGAGCTCACCATACAGCTAGATAGGTTTAAGCTTAAAATCTCAGAAATTCTTGTATGACCATCAACTGGGTAAAATGTCAGCCGGGTAGCGTAAAGTAACAGTAAAGTAACATGCTTTCTGCTAAACTGAAATAATACATTTAGTTCCCTTTCAAGTGGAATGACAACCATTACCGAATGGGAAGAGCGTCTGACTCAATCACTGAGCATATATAAAAAAGCTGCCCTATCAGGGCCCTGCTTTGAAGAAGAAGTCCCTCCCACCTCCTGCTGAAGTGGGACGTCCATACAGTAGCATATCGCCATTTGTTCTCTCGCCTCACTGAGACAACACACGGATTGCCTTGTGCTTTTCTTTGTGCTGGAAATTGGTTCATTTGTACAGTTTCGACCTACAAATTCGATTCATAATCGTAAGCTTCATAACTACGAGTGTTTTTGAGATTGCTAGTTGCCTTAGTCTCACTTCGGTAGATTCTACTGATTAGAGTTGGTTTCGACCCCTCTGTAGAGACTGGCGCCAGGCTTTTATTCTAGATTATTACCTTGTGTAGTTAAAAAACTGTTTGCCAAGTCATGTGAGCTATTGTGGTGCTGTAGGGTGACCCCGTGGGCTCACGGCACCATCCGCTACGCCGATTTACTCGGCTGCAGCTACCATCCAGCTCAGGCTGTCCTAGCGCTACCGCGCTCCTCCTCGACGATGCTGCCAATTGACTCGACTACAACAGCCTGGCACCGACTACGCTCGTTCTCAGCGCCGACCCTGACACTGACTGAACTCGGCACCAGCTCGAACAACTCAGCACCGACAGCGCTCTTCTTCGGCACCGACCCCGGCGTCGATGGACTCGCCCCCGACTGCTCGGCACAGAGTGTGCTCTCCCCCGGCGCCAACTGCAACAGCCCAGCACCATCCGTGCTCATTTCTGCACCAACACCGATGCTGATTGGTTCTGATTGGACTACGCTGACAACGGTCACCGACGCAGACAGCTCAGCACCGACGCCCCCGCACCATGTCAGTGCGCTTTGCAGGGTCCTCCGCTGGGTTCCACCAGTGCAACCAGTGTGCAGCCAAGCTCCCCAAACAGGATAGGCACACTTCTTGTGCATGGTGCCTAGGGCCAGACCACGCGGCCAGGGTGCTGGCGGGTGATTTGGACTGCTCTCCCTGCCAGAGGGTCTCAAAAAAAACAAAGCGCAGGAGGGTAGCCCTCTCCCCAGCGGATTCTCACTCATAAAGGGCCTCTGGAACCCCGCCTGCCTCTGTGACCAGGGAGCTCCCTCATACCCCTGGGTCACCCTCCCCTTCCCCACCACTGATGCAGAGATGTAGGCACCCCTCAATAGAATCCAGGCGGACAACGCTGAGGCGGCACCACTCAAGAGGGAGTTCACCGGGAGGCAGGCGATCGTCGCGGAGGTATCGCTCTCCTTCCCCTTGTAAGCGCAGGCGCTCCACCTATAAGTCACCAGAGAGATGCCAAAGCTCGGCTGAGCATCACTTTGAGAAGCTCTATTAAAATCTAGGTGATAGAAAGTAGCCCTTTGAACTACTATACACATTCCATGCGCACCCACGTATATATGCTACAAGCAAAGTTTAAACTTAGCCAATCCTCCTTAAAATCCTCTACTGCTTCCCAGGAGACCATTCCAGATAAGATGCTGCATGTCAAATTGATACACGGCTGCTACACTTCCAGTAAAAAGGCTTCGTCTGGGCTTTGTCTGTAACATATCTTAACAACCAGTGTTTACCAATGGCTTCAAATTCAGGAAGATGATCGTAAAGTTCTAGCCTTCATATTTTAAGCTAATCAGCGGCCAAAAATTCAACAGAAAAGCAGGTCATACAAATGACCCAGATTCTTACATACTTAAGAAAATGTACAGTACTATAATGTTTACAGTTAGTGCAGCAACTATTCCCAGGGATACAAGCAATCAATTCTGCCACAGCAAAACAGATGAGCATTCTACCCCCTCACAGGCACTTCTGTTCTGTATATATATATATATATATATATATATATATATATATATATATATATATATATATATATATTATTAGTATTACATTTTCTCTTAAAAATTATTAAGTTCCGTCGAGACAGGTCCTCACCACCCAACACCATGCTGTTCTCACTACAGTTGTCAAGACCACCCTACAATTAGCACTAATAAGACAGTTCTGGCCTAATTAGCACAGCAAGAAATCAAGAAGAAATCAAGCAGAAATGCACAAGACGAGAGCTTTTAAAAGAGGTCTGACGACTTATGCATCTACTAAGTGCCAATTACTTCTTTCCTCTACTGTTCACATACAACATATAATAGTAACAAAACTTTCGTCTGCATGTAAATTCAGTTTTGAATTTGAAGTCGACAGTAGTAACATAGGAACAGAGGATATCAGTAGTTGTCAAGATAGGACCATTTTCAAATCATTGCACCCCTCCTAATAGAAATAGTTTCTGTTTTTTAATTAAACAAACACAAACAAATACCATGATTTTAAATGTAATTTGCGGTCTTAAAAGTATAGTTTCATATTTTAAATAATGTTATACTGTGTGCTCAGAACCCCTTTATTACCAATCTTGTTACAGCCTGTCACTCTCTTTTTCTTTTCTACCGTATTTCAAAGGGGTTGATTTGATCAACCTACACTATTCCAGGATGCGCCACAGCTAATCTTTATATGTACAAATATATCTGTACAAATGAGTTCCCAGCTTCCAAGAGATTAAACACTTCAACTGGCCAATTAATAAAAAAAAAATGTATTGAACAGCATTTAGCAAAAGAACAAAACCTAACATATTCATTCACAAATGTGATTTTCTCTTCACTTTGAAGTTTTTTTTCCTCCTAATCCTTATTCATTATCTAAAAAGCCACTAGCAAATACCCCCTCTATGTCATAAACTTACTGACTTGCATTTCTATAACCAAAGGTTTAATGTCGCCAATAGGCAACACTTGATTCTAACTTACTTTGACCTGTGATATTAACACAATGTGACTAATCTGAAAGGAAAGCACTGTCAATTTACCCAGACACAGATAAGCTTCTATAATGAATTCTGCGATGTAAAATGTCTATGCATTTCCCCCAAAAGCCTATCCCACTGATTTGTTATATATATAGCACAGTACATACACATGATATTCTGTACCAACAGAATAAAACGCAAATTCCCTTCTGACATAGAACTCTTTACAATCTGCAAACCATGAGTGACCTCTAGTGGTAATAAGCTGTTATAATAAAATAATCAAATCATAATAAAAAAAAGTATTGCAGGTCCTAAGCAATGGAGTATGTGTTTTAGTACTTTGCAACTTAGCAATCGAATTAACAATGTTGAGTCTCCTTTCAAATAAAACCGCAGCTGATTTGGTGCGCATTTCCTTTCTGTTGGGCGACGATAACTCTATAAACACCCAGCCGGCTGCTGACAGTGAGTGAACTTTGAGCACACACATGGCTATTTTACATATAGTAGAGGGGAGTGGAGTGCCCACTGACTACAATGGGGAAAACAGAAGGGCAGTCAATACCTCCAAATCCCAGACAGGAATCCTAAAATCCTGAATACACTTTCTTTAAAATAAACTAGTACACAAAATAAAAGTAGAATGACATGGAATGACGGCTGCTTTCTATGGAATGACAGGCCTGGAACACCAAATTATTTTTGTGTTAAAGAATGTTAAAGAATAGGTTAATTTCATCTAAAATTATCCAAAAATGTTTCAGATTTCCTAGCATTTAAAAGCACTGAGGGTGTTTTTCACTTAATCAGCTGAACAACAAAGGGCTGGTAACCTCTAGGTGTAAACAGTTATATCTCAGAGTTGAATGCTCATATTTCAATTTTCCATAAAATCACTTTTACTAAGTTTGTGTCGATTTTCACAAAACAGAAATATTTTGAATTTACAAGCAAGTCTCACAAATGAAATACTTTGGAAGTTTTATGGTATTTGTTGAAAGGCAGGCTCCATGATACCACTTCCTGCATTGACAACAAAGAACCATGCAGTTGTCAGTTGAAAAGTTGCTGGAACACGAGCTATCTGCACAGGTAGACCATCTGCTGTTGTCATAGTTAGTAAGTGTAGTTAAGTAGTGCATTAGTGGTTTTTCTGTTAGAGGCATGCATATATCTTAGATGTGTTAAGATGTGTGGGAGGTTTTGGTAACCTTGATGAATGGAATCCACAATTCCTCTTTCTCTGTCACTAACAAGGAATGGCATGTATTTTGTCACCATTTAGCAGGTTCAAAATACACCTCAGAAAGCTCTGATGATAGATTTTGATCCTTCTTTCATGTAACAGGAAGGCAACTGGAAACACTGGATCCCCAATCAAATATACATTGCGAATTACAAAGGGTGATATGTAGAAATCACCAAGATTAAATGTTGTATCATATGACAACTGAGGAAGAGCAAGATCATTGCTGCAGATGTCAATGAGGACCTGAGCATCGTTTATGAGAATAGGGTGCCCAAATGAAACCAAAAGATCTGGATAGACTGTTATGTTCCACACGTAATCTTTCAGGTGCACTGCAAGTTCAAACAAGCTGAATATTTCGTCATTGGAAATTCACTGTTTTTTTTTTTTTATTTCTTGGTAAATAACATTTTTCACTTGCTTCAAGTTACGTGGGCGATCCACAGCTATGTGCTTGTCAAAGCCTGTGTTGGACTGTGTACTGAGAACATTTTGATATTTTAAGAGGCTCCCCCTGTGATGTTGCTGCCTCCTTAATCTGCTTCATGGTAGGGATGAATGGTTTTTCAGAATGTTTTTGTAAACCGTGTGGTGATGGTTTGTATAAAGCCTTATTTCCCAAGTAATGTATGACATACATTTGTCTGTTTTGTGACACTCGTAAACAGTAAATATGACAGCGAAGACCAACAATTAAATCTTTTCCTTTTCCTTTGCTGTCGTTTAAATAATAGTACCGTTTCAACACAGCTGGAGGATTCCGTCGTCTAGGATGATAGTATGATCCTTTGGATACCCATCTATACTGGTCAAAACGGACATCAAATGCATTCTCAGTAGAAGAGGATACTGAACAATACACGTACACTTCTCCTCCCTTTGGTTGCACGGGAGGCAGATTTATGATTCTAGCATCTTTAAAATCTGTTGTTGTAAGAATGCCATACACCTGTTCCATAGACAGATCTCTGTCTTGGTTGAACATATATGAAGTATTAAAATATGTAATTTTGTATATTTTTCTCCAGTGCTTCAATCTTTACACCGTACACATGTACCAATAAAATACCACTAAGTAGAGCAGGTTAACTGAAATGTGTTTGTTTTCTTTTATCTTTGAAAACTAATCTTTGAATATTTTCCATACAGTATAATGCGGAGAAAAGTACAATGCAAAATGTAAATAATTCTGTCAAGGGATTATTTTTTAATATGATGTAAAACTTTTGTATTATTTTGTGGTGGTGGTGGTGGTGGTGGGGGTTTCTACTAAAATTTTAAACCAGTAATTCTTAGGCTTTAAACTTAATAAAACAAAAACATATTCACTTATTTTTCTATTAAATAACTAATCCAAATTAATCGGGACTCTGTAATAGTTCTTAAAGACAGCTACTACTTGCTTTGCTGAATACAATATAAAGAATGTTCCGAAGAAATAGCTTGAACCAAAAACAGCTCAAACAGCTAAATGTTAGCAGAAAACAAACTAGATGAGAATAAAACAAATCCTTGCATTTAAACTATTTCCCCCAAAACAAGCCTTTTTTAAATGTAGCTAAGACCGCATAATGCACAATAACCTTTAAAATTTGATAAATTTGATATAGACCGTCAATCCTATTTGTGCTATGTTTTCAGTGTGTTTTCGGTATTCCAGGCCTGTCATTCCATAGAAAGCAGCCATCATTCCACCTTTATTTTGTGTATTAGTTTATTTTGAAGAAAGTGCATTCAGAATTTTAGGATTCCTGTCTGGGATTTGGAGATATAGACCATCCTTCTGTTTTCCCCATTGTAGTCAATGGGCACTCCACTCCCCATTGTAGTCAATGGACATTCTACTCCCCTGTAGTCAATGGGCATTCCGTTTTGTCATTCGCTTTAGTCTGTCCTGTGTTTTTCATTATTAATTAATTTAGTTGCAGAATTCCTTTGTCGTGTGAGTGCATAACATTTTTAGTTGGTGCCTTTGCACCGTCGTTTTATTTTATTTTGTTTGTTTTTAACAGCAGTTTTCCATTTACAATACTTGGCTAAACGCTAGCCCCTCCTCCTTCCCTGTGTGCAGAAAATCAATACTTTTGTTTTTGTTTGTTTGTTTTAATGGCCTACTTAAAGCTTTTTGTAACTTGAAGTCCTATTGGTTAACTTTTAAATACAAAATGACATAACCCCTGTGTATGGCTGCATTGTTTAGTAATCAGGGCTTTTACTGAAATCTGCCCTGCAACACATGACAAATTATTAATTTTGTTTTCTAATCTTCTCACCAATGCTGTTTGGCTGACGAGTGAATCAGATAATAATAATAATAATAATAATAATAATAATAATAATAATAATAATAATAATAATAATAATCTTTCTTATTACCAACAAAACAGCCAGTGGTTGAGTAAGACAATAACAAACACTCAGACAAATTATTATCTACAGATTTGAAAGAGACAGGAAGGCAGGCAGACAAACAGAGATGCAGGTATGCAGATAGCTGGAGAGACTAGCGCTAGTGTAATTGTTCTACAAAAGTGATAAATAAGGATATATTCTGTTTATTAATATGACTACAGAGCACCATCTGCTGGAAGGACTTTAGTAACTAATCATGAACAGTAGAGATACTATACTATAATAAGATCCAAAATGGAAAAGCAGAGATACTATACCTATATGGTAACAGTATCCTGGGAGACAGTCAACATGGTTTTAGGAAAGGGAGATCATGTCCAACTAACCTGCTTGATTTTTTTGAGGATGCAACATCGATAATGGATAATTGCAAAGCATATGACATGGTTTATTTAGATTTCCAGAAAGCTTCTGACAAAGTCCCGCATAAAAGATTAATTCCCAAACTGAATGCAGTAGGGATTCAAGGAAACACACATACATGGATTAGGAGTGGTTAACATGTAGAAAACAGAAAGTAATGATCAGAGGAGAAACCTCAGAATGGAGTGTGGTAACCAGTTCCTAATCTACATTAATGATTTAGATTCTGGTATAGTAAGCAAACTTCTTAAATTCACAGATGACATCACAATGACAGCAAAGGTCATTCAAAATGATCTAGACAAGATTCAGAACTGGGCAGACACATGACAAATGACATTTAATAGAGAAAAGTGTAAGGTACTGCACACAGGAAATAAAAATGTACATTATAAATATCATATGGGAGATACTGAAATTGGAGAAGGAATCTATGAAAAAGACCTAAGATTTTTTTGTTGACTCAGAAATGTCTTCATCTAGACAATGTGGGGAAGCTATAAAAAAGGCCAACAAGATGCTCGGATACATTGTGAAAAGTGTTGAATTTAAATCAAGGGAAGTAATGTTAAAACTGTACAATGCATTAGTAAAACCTCATCTTGAATATTTTGTTCAGTTCTGATCACCTCGCTACAAAAAGGATATTGCTGCTCTAGAAAGAGTGCAAAGAAGAGCGACCAGAATTATTCTGGGTTTAAAGGCATGTCATTTGCAGACAGGCTAAAAGAATTGAATCTATTCAGTCTCGAACAAAGAAGACTATGCGGCGATCTGATTCAAGCATTCAAAATTCTTAAAGGTATTGACAATGTTGAGCCAAGGGGCTTTTTCAACCTGAAAAAAGAAACAAGGACCAGGGGTCACAAATGAAGATTAGACAAAGGGGCATTCAAATAGGAGGCACTTTTTTACACAGAGAATTGTGAGGGTCTGGAATCAACTCCCCAGTAATGTTGTTGAAGCTGACGTCCTGGGATCCTTCAAAAAGCTGCTTGATGAGATTCTGGGATCAATAAGCTACTAACAACCAAATGAGCAAGATGGGCCGAATGGCCTCCTCTTGTTTGTAAACTTTCTTATGAGATGGAAATAAGACTTCTATTGCATAATAGTTTGACCCATTCCTGGTTTAACTATGAGTTTAGTAAGACACACCTGAGCTTGTTACCTATACACTGTGGCTAATCAAGCTCGTAGTAAAACCTGGAACATGCGAAACTGCTATGCAATATGAGTCTTATTTCCATTCCTGATACACCTAGCGTATCACTCACTTCAGAGAACAATTGATCACAATCTTGGATATTGAGTGAACCCACCTCAGCACACACACAGACACACAAAGACACTAATGTTTTCAGTTGTCCAAAAAAAAAAAAAAAAAAAACATGAACTGAAGCAGAACAAACCTACTGCAATTTTTATAAAGACTTATGTTCAACACAAGTCTGCAGACCTGGAAATAACAGGGTTATGAATCAATAATCTATTAATGTATAGAAATATAGTGTGATTCCCTCCATGATCAGTTAAATGTCCTAAGATTGTGCAAGTGTACAGTGGTCAAAGAAATCTAATAAATATCTGATGTGGGTATCGGCCATGCCAGGGAGTACTTATCTGATATTTTTATTTTCTTGTATTTTATATATATATATATATATATATATATATATATATATATATATATATATATATATATATATATATATATATATATATATATACATACACACACAGTGCCTATAGAAAGTCTACACCCCCTTGAACTTTTTTTCACATTTTGTTGTGTCAGTGCCTCAGAGTTTCATGCATTTAAATGAGGATTTTTTTCTACTTCTCTACACACCATACTCCACACTGTTAAGGGGAAAAAAAGTTTTTATTGAGAAATAAATTATATATTGGATAAGTCTCAACCCCCCCTGAGTTAATACTTGGTGGAAGCACCTTTGGCAACAATTACAGCTGTGAGTCTTTTGAGATAGGTCTCTACCAACTTTGCACACCTAGATTTGGTAATACTTGACCATTCTTCTTTACAAAACTGTTCAAGCTCTGTCAAGTTCCTTGGGCAGCACTGATGGACAGCAATCTTCATGTCATGCCACAAATTTTCGATTGGATTTAGGTCGGGGCTCTGACTGTGCCACTCAAGGACATTTACCTTTTTCTTCCTTAGCCACTCCAGTGTAGCTTTGGCTGTGTGCTTTGGGCTGTTGTCATGCTGAAAGGTTGGTTACACCTGAGCCAATTTAGGACTGCTTTTACAAGGGGGGTGGACACTTATCCAACCAAGCTATTTCAGTTTTTTTTTAAATTAATTTTCAACAAATTTCTACAATACTTTTTTCACTTGGAAGTTGCGGGGTAAGATGTGTAGATAAATGAAAAAAACAAAAAACAAAAAAAAAAAAAAAAAAAAAAAAAATTTTAACACATTTTAATTCCAGGCTATGAGGCAAGCAATTCTGAAAGGGCGTGTAGAATTTCTATAGGCACTGTACATCAAAATTGATATATTGTCTGTTTGGCATCCCATAATTTTGTTATACAATTATAGTATCTCTAGGCCATTTTAATAAAACATTAATCATTTTTTTAAACTATAGTACTAGTTCTTAACACAGTAGATCTAGTTGTGACTTTTTATCATCTTTTCCTGTCTGTATGAAACATACATGGTTACTTTTGATGAACAGTTTATACTTCTAAAAAAAGTGACATTGTTGATGACATTGGTATGAACGTTCAGTTAACAACGAATTAGGAAAGCGAGTCAAAGGTTAACTGCATAACTGTTGTTTTAATTGGCCATGTTTATTTCGCTGGCGCTAGCTACAATGAGGGAAAATACAATGCTTATATTTACGTTTGCTTGGCTTTGGCTTTGGAAGTTGGTAGATGGCAGACAGCAGGGTGGCAATACTACAGGTAAAAATAGCACTGTTTTTATATTGGTGACATTTGTTCAGAGAGAATAGCTGGCGGTATGCAAGGGTGGCAGTATAACGCAGGACAACTGTAAATGATAGTGGCTCTGCCTTTATGCCATCAATCCCTGTGAAGGATGACCTCTGCTGCCCTCTAAGGATACAAATCAGCGACTGCAATATTTCTCAACGTACAGAGATCAAAGCAAAACATTAACCTGTCCTCTCTGAGGAACTGTATGGGTAGTAACCTTGTGACATTAGAAAAATAAACACATTGTAATTCATATAGTGATATATGTGTTAAGGTCATCATCAATGAAGCAGTAAGTCTAGAAAGGGAAGATCTATATTATAACCAAGCAGCAGATATCAAATAGTAAGCAATGAATTCAGTCTTTCGTTCACTCCTGAGTACTGGCATTAAATACGATTTAAGCTCACCTAGAATCACATTAATGCATCAACAGCTTAATGCTGCTTTATCTCCCAACAGCTAGGAAACCAGGTAAATGTATTCCTTCTTTACTCTATACTTAATACAGAGGCTTTCCAGAGTAATCCAGTGCTTATCTTTGACAAGGCGTCAGGATCAGACTTTTTCTTTCTAATTCAGGACTTGTTAAAAGCTTTATTGTTAGAGCGAACTTATATAACTTGTTATAGTGAATATTTATGCTTGGTATGTCTCAGGGCCGGCATTAGTGGGGGCACGAGGGATGCGACTGCACCTGGGCCCAGCCTCTACTGGGGCCGACACCAAAGATCTGTGGGCCCCAGTAGAGGTATCTATAATATCTTTGCCCATACCAATTTTTTTTTTTTTTTTCCCCAAAGTCCATTATCGAAAAACACAAAACTGTTCTCCCGGTGATTCAAAAATAAACCATGGCAAAGTTGTACTGTCAGTCAAAACACACATGATCAAATCAGAGCTACGTAGGCGGGATTCAGCGTGAAACTTTATAATAGGTCTGTGTCGATTAAAAATCAACAGAATGTTCCATTTACGGGGTGGGGGGTTGCATTTCTTTCACAAGGTATATAATCACAAATACTTCTGAAAAAAATAAACACATAGGCCTATCAGCCAACTTTTAACTATTCACCCCCTTTGCTATGACACACCTAAATAAGCTCTGGTGCAAGCAATTGTCTTTAGAAGTCACATAATTAGTTGAATGGAGACCACCTGTGTGCAATTAAGGTGTTTCACATGATTTCAGGTTAAATACACCTGTCTCTGGGAGGTCCCACAGTTGGTTAGTACATTTCCTAACAAAAACTACATCATGAAGACGAAGGAACATTCAAAGCAAATCCAGAATAAGGTTCTTCAAAAGCACCAATCAGGGGTAGGATATAAGAACATTTCCAAGGCATTGAATATCCCCCGGAGCACAGTAAAGTCCATTATTAAGAAATGGAGAGAATATGGCACAACTGTGAATCTGTCTAGAACAGGCCGTCCTCAAAAACTGAGTATCCGGGCGAGAAGGGCACTAGTCAGGGAGGCCACCAAGAGGCCTATGGCAACTCTAAAGGAGTTACAGTCTTCCATGGCTGAGCTGGGAGACACTGTGCATACGGCAACAATAGCCTGGGTACTTCACAAAACTGGCCTTTATGGGAGAGTGGCAAAAAGATAGCCATTGTTGAAAAAAACTCACATCAAATCTTGGCTAGAGTTTGCCAGAGGCATGTGGGAGACTCTAAGACCAAGTGGAAGAAGATTCTATGGTCTGATGAGACCAAAATAGAGCTTTTTGGCATCAACGCTAAGCGATATGTTTGGGGCAAGCCTAACACCGCACATCATCCTGAGAACACCATCCCTACTGTGAAGCACGGAGGTGGCAGCATCATGCTATGGGGATGCTTCTCTGCGTCAGGGCCTGGAAAACTTGTGAAGATAGAGGGCAACATGGATGCAGCAAAGTACAGAGAAATCTTGGAGGAAAACCTGCTGAAGTCTGCAAGAGACCTGGGACTTGGGAGAAGATTAATCTTCCAGCAAGACAATGACCCCAAACATACAGCCAAAGCCACACTGTGGTGGCTTAAAAACAAAAAGTTAAATGTCCTGTAGTGGCCCAGACAAAGTCCAGACCTCAATCCAATTGAGAATATGTGGAAAGAGATGAAAATTGCTGTTCACCAAAAGGTCCCCATCGAACTTGTTGGAGCATGAGCAATTTTGCAAAGAATAATGGGCAAAAATTGCAGTGTCCAGATGTGCAAAGCTGGTAGAGACTTATCCAACTAGATAAGGCCAAAGGTGCCTCTACCAAATATTGACTCAAGGGGGTGAATACTTATGCAATCAATTATTTTCTGTTTTGTATTTGTAATTAATTTAAAACAATCTGTAGATTTTATTTTTCACTTTGACATTATGGACTTTTGTTTGCGTTGATCAGTGGCAAAAACTCCTAATTAAATCAATTTTAATTCCATGTTGTAACACAATAAAATGTGGAAAAGTCCAAGGGGGGTGAATACTTTTGAGAGCCACTGTACATAACGTATGGTATATCGAATATGCTATCAAAACACATTGGAGCAGAAAAAACATTTCCCAAAAAGAAGCAGAAAATGCTAAAAAAGAAAGTGTACAGTAAATGGTTTGAAAGTGAGACGACAACAGCAGATGGAATTATAGAGTAGCAGCGGAACTGCCAACCTCCTTGCACGAAAAAATAAACAGTTGAGCCAGAGGAAACACCTGAATCAGAGACATCGGATTGGAAATGTACAACAACAGCAAATACAAGGTACTGAATCATGTATTGTAAACCCAATACCCAGTCAGGCACCTTTATGTGATTTTTATGATCCAGCTACTTGGCCTGACTTTTGTACCAAAGAGCTAAGAGTTTAAATCATGTAACATCAACCTGTGCAGCTAAATAAACTGATGTTGAATTCCCCGAAAGTTAGACATGATTTGTACTCATTTTTGGAAGAAAACTTCAATTAAATTTATTTTAGTTTCAGTTGTTTTTTGGGTTTTTTTTTTGGGGGGGGGGGGGGGGGGTCTACTTCACACTCTTGCACCAGGGCCCAGTGAATCCTAGCACTGGCCCTGTTATATGTTAATGTAAATCCACCCCCAAGAAGGGAGTCAGCAAGATGATCATTTTAAGAGCCCCTAAACTGATCATATATATATATATATATATATATATATATATATATATATATATATATATATATATATATATATATATAGACACACACACACATTACACTTCTTGGCCACTTTATTAGGACCTGATCACGTGGTGTAACATGTGATCCCTGCAGCACTACAGGGCTGCGGGAGCAGGACATTTGGAAGAAATCAGGAAAGGCAAGAAAGCAGCGATGGGCAGAGGGGAAAAGATGGTAGAGTGGCTCACCTGAAATATTAATGACTGTATAGGCCACCCACCCATTTTTGTGTGTGCATACCAGCACCTTTTTCAAACCACTAACACTGCAGAACACTCACACACTCAAACAAAACACGCAGTTCTGTGGCCACGTCCCCTGCTCTGAGGATGGACACAGCTTTTGCTCAGACATAACTAGGAGAAATTTCACTGGAGTATAGTTATACACATTTAAACATAATACTTAGTAGTACTTTACAATAAAGACTTTTTGACAGTTGTTTGGAAAGCTATGTGCAAATGTACTCTGAAGTACTGTACAGTAGCTGTAACCACCGGAATTCATAAGCCCACGATGTAGTTTATCAAACATTTTTAGTAATAGTTTGAAACAGAAACTTGGTAAATACAATCTGTACAATACTTTACAAACACATTTAGATCCATGTATAATTAGTATTATGCAAAGTTCTAGGAAAGACGGAGAAAAAAATGGGGTTACCTGCAACATCAATCGGATAATGGAAATAGTGCAAACAAAACACATTTCTGCTGCCATTTTTGGATGTGGAGGAGGCAGAGATGATTATCAAGAAAAAAAATCATAACTTGGGAAAAGTTATTTCATAGAAAAATATTTTTTAACTCAATGCATTTCATAAGATTTATGATGCTTTATAATGAATATCATATTAAGGCACCCCTGTACATGAATATAAAGAATGCCAGATATAATAGTATAAATTAACAGACAATTGAGTCATGTTCTGATATGCACAATAGGCTCCAAAACTAGAGGGCAGGAGTGAAAGTATCCTACCTTAGCCAGTCCTGCTCTGTGAGAACCTTGAGACTCCATGTACACCAGGTACATTTGAATTCCTCCATGGTAGGTCTGAAGGTCTTTATTTAACATGCCAGGTTTGCAGGGGAAGCCATCTTGGGGCAGGGAATGCAATTTAAAAGTTTAAAAAAGTGGTCAAAATGTTAAAAAAAAATTGATTAATTAAACTACACACACCTTACGTAAACAGTTGTAGCAACACATGGGAACATGTAATACAATAAAATAAAAAGGTCCTTATGTACCATTTAAATGCCTTTCTGAAAAAAAAAAGTACTATTTGACTTTAAAATTAATTACTTGAAATTAATAATCCTAACAAAGCACATTAAACTCTTGTGCTGTTTGGTATATGCTAGAGCCAATGGGGGTGAATTACCTAGCAACAATGTTACGTAGAATATGCATGAAGGTAGCACCTGACAGATATACAACTAAGCAAGGTTTTTTTTTTATTATTATTTAAAGCCAGAAAAATGAACAAATACATCTAAGCTATAGTTATTTAAACTCTTTATTTAAAAAAAATGCATTTACTGAAACAAAAAAAAACTCAAAATGTTTTACCTGAATATTATTTTTAGTTCATAGGAACTTTATAAAACCAATAAGGCATTGGGTATGGGTTGTGCTGGATATTGTCACTTCTTGGTTGGTTGTGGGCACTCGGCTGCAATTCGTGTACAACAAAGCACCAAGAAGTGACAATATCCAACACAGCCTATGCCCTCTTATTGCTTAAATATTTTGCAGCATTCATTGATGCCAATGTCTGAGGAAGAAAAACAAGCCCATACCATCTCACAACCTCCACCATGTTTAACACTGGACGTGATGAACTTTTCTTTAAATTCTTCTCCTCTCTTCCTTCAAACATATTGTTGCTTTCTTGGTGAAAAAAAGTTGTATTTTGGATTCGTCTCACCATAACATTTGGTTGAAGAAATCATCAGGCTTCTTCAAGTATTTAATGGAAAACAATCGCTTTCTTTCGTGTATTGTTTAACAAAGGTTTGCAATTTGGTTTTCACCCATGGACATTCATCTTGTTAAGCTATCGAAGAATTGTTTGCTCATGAATTTCTTGACCATCTTCTCTCAATTCTTGTGTCAAATCTTTTGTAGTAATCCAAGAATTTTGCCAGGGTGTTCAAATGATTACACTGTGTAACAAAATTATTATTTTTTTTGTTCCTAGGTAGTAACTGTTATTTCAAAATATCACTATTTCCAATGGGCAAATGTGTGTCTTTTCGTATAAATACATGTTAATTTGGATTCATATGTTGTTTTTTCTGACTTTATGTGAACGAAAAGACATACATTTGCCCATTTGCCCATTGGAAATAGTGATATTTTGAAATTTCACTGTCCTGGTCACAAAAGCAAAAGAACAAAAATTGTGTTACATATTGTTATTCTTCAAGATTTGGCAAAAATATTTTTTAGTCTTCCACACCTGGAGCTAGTTGCAGTAGTTCCTGTTCTCCTGTGTTTGTCAAGAACAGCCACACAGTGCTTTTCAGTAAACCAAGTCTTTCTGCGATTTCTGGTAGTTTCTCTTTTTTCGTACAGTAATCACTGACATTTTAATATAGTTGCTGAACTCTTTAGTTGTGTTGCTTTTTTTGAATCACAAATTTCCAGTTTATTTTTCAGCACTTTATTTATTTGTTCTATAATTATCAGGTGTTGGCTTTCAATCATGATAATTGTCAATATTTAGCAACAAATGGGTTTCATACAAAATATGTTGATTTCCCAGATACTTTTGTCAAAATATGACATTAGTTTTAGCATGCTATTTTTCATTGTATGTATATTATTTAATAATTTGCTGTTTTATTATAAAGCTGAATCTCTACTTTAATTTATATCTTTCAATAGAACAATCAGAAATTATAGAAATCACTTTCTTTCTGTTTTTTCTTTTTTTTTAACCTCCCAAATACTTGTGTCTATGACTGATTATATGTTGTGGAATTTGTAAAGTTAAACAACACACATTTGATTACCCCTTAATGATTCCAAACTGTGTAGTGTTTATTGGTTTGTAAACAAGTTTTATAACAAATTTATACATGAAAATTGACAACATCATTGACATGTTGGTACTCTAGTTTCAAAAGATAAAGAGCCCATTAGTTATTTTAGAGCCCCCATACAAAGTAAGAATTATGGATTAGTAACTGCAAAAGTATGTGTTAACAAATTGTCTACAATGTTTATATTTCTATTTACTACTGTTTTTTTCTTGCAATTTTACATTAAAGTCTGATCATAACACAATCATTTTTGTTCATGTTAAAGAAGTATGGAAAATGTGGGCTAGTCAATCACATGATAGAGAACTTCAAGTAAACACTATCACAGGTAATAAAGGTGTACACTTTTTACACTGCTAAGCAAAGTACAATGTAAAAACTTACTTGTCCCATGTCCCCATTGTAAACAAACAAACAAACAGACCAGTACTAAATGAACTACCCCGCTCTAAGAAATGGAGACTAGAGAGGTAGGGGTAACATTACAACAGCTGCACGTATGGACTTTGAGCAGAGCAGTACACTGGTTTACAGGCACAACCATGAACACTACAGAGACAGGCTAGTGTGTTTTGGACTCCCACTTTTTGTTTACTTATTGTTTTTCCCCCAGTCATACCTTCATTCCAACTCTAAGTGGTGCTGTTGCGTTACAGTCTGGAATTGTTTTTGTAGTCTCAGCTATTTCTAAATATACAAAAAAAAAAAAAAAAGTTAAAGGCCGATACAGTTGTGTGTTAGAGCTCTGGCAGCAGGATTGCTCTCGATTAACTGTGTGAGGAACTGACCCGCTGCAAAAATGGCTGCTCAGGATGAGCTGAGTAAGTTATGTGTGAAACGGAGATACGACAGTCAGTCGTTTATGTAAAAAAATTACCGTTTGTCATATTTAATGTTAAAGAAATAAATGTGTGTGTGTGTGTTTTTTTTTAAACTGTGGTTTTGTTAACGCCCGGAGCCTTTTAATGTGCAGTCTGAAAAAAGACTAGGCCTAGTGCACAGTCATGATGTGAAAACAAAACTACTTTGTGTACATTGAAAATAATGAATACGTTGTATCCGTATTAATTGGGTAGATCAACACGCATTTAGTAATTTCAGCGCATTATTGGCTATCAATATCAGACTTTTTAAAGCTCGTTTTTAGCTGGTAGACGTTGACGCTGCATGTTGAGAAATGTAAGAATACAAACTACACATAGAACAATACGCTTGCTTATTCACACGGCATAAAAACGGGCAATGCTTCAAATATCACAGTGCTTTTTATTTACTTTTTTTTTTTTTAAATACTTGATACTGTCAAATGGCCTTTTCCAAAAGTTAGACCAGATTTGAAATGTTATTGATACTGGGAATACATTTAATAAATATCTCACAATCGCCACAATATCTGATGTTAAATAATAAACTAGATACAATACAATAACAACAACAACAAAAACATATCCTATTAATTGCACAATCATTTGGGCTATTTTGTATTGAGAATATTGGTAGTTGGTGTGTTTGAACTTGTGGACGGTAGATTTGCTGCAGCCCATCCTTAATTTAGATGAACTGAGAGTGGCATTATAAAGAAAAAAAAAAGAAAAACTTGCTTTACAAAACAGAGAATAGGCAGGGTAAAGATAATAAAAATGTAGGAAACAGTTGTCGTATTTGGAATAGACACAACATAAAAATGAACAAATTAAACATAAGATTTCTTAAATTCAATTTCCTGTGTTATTTTATTTTAGTTGTGTTTTCCATTGGAGTGTAATTTATAAGAAGACTGCTAGTTGTGCATTTTCTGTGCCTTGTATGCTTATGTACAGAGAATGTTGTTAATTTAACGTGTTTGGTATGGTATTTTTTTTTTAACATGTCCCTATTTCAGTGGTTTAGTGAATACAGTATTTTTATTTTATACTGTTCTGCTCCCGCATATTGAGTGATGGGATTCTGATGTCACTCCCTTCTCTGCCTCTATTTCTGCAATGTGGCTGGCTTTCAACAGAATACTTGTTGAGACAGCTTAGCTTAAAAAAAGCAATGATAGTTTTATTTCCTTAATTGATATAAAATAATTCCTGGTGCTTTTAAATATACATGAGATGTGATGGTAATTTCATATACAAGCATTTTTAAGAACAAATTAAGATGGTGTTAGCACCTTGGTTTATCGTGATCACTATTATTTCTAGGCTCTTGAAAATCCAAAACATCACACAAACCTTTCTTTTCATGTGGAACCCTTATTCCACTGTGGGGTGTGCAAGACAAAGTTTTGGCATGCTAGGGATACAATGAGGGGGAGTTCATGTTGATTTAATTAATATTATGTCCTTGCAGTATTTAGAGATCTCCAGTCTTCAGTAGAGAGCGTTACATGCATCGGATGTAAAACCTACTATTGTATATTATAACTTAATTATTAATCTGTCTTATCAGACCAGCTGGAGCGCGTCTTTCTGCGCCTTGGCCATGCAGAAACAGATGAACAGTTGCAGCACATCATATCCAAGTTCCTCCCTCCAGTTTTGCTCAAGTTGTCCAGCATTCAGGAAGGTGTGAGAAAAAAGGTACATATTTTTTTTTTGCATTTTAAGAAGTGCAGTGTCAGTATGTAGTCTTGTTTGGTGATTAAAACTTCTTGTATAATAATTTTGCATCTACAGGATTTTTATTGTATTTTCTACACACTCAGGTCATGGAGCTGCTGGTGCACCTGAACAAACGTATAAAGAGCCGGCCTAAGATCCAGCTGCCTGTTGAGACATTACTGGTCCAATACCAGGATCCTGCTGCTGCCTCTTTTGTCACTGTAAGTAAACAGTAACATTGAAACTCTGATATACCAGATCTGTTCACATTGACATCTGAATCATAAGTTCTCTGTAGTGTTAAATAGTGTACAATAAAGTTTCTCTGTCTGACTTCCTCGCACTTCTTGTTAAATACAGTACTTGGTGGTGTTCACTACTTTTTATTGTAGATGAGATGTTGGAATTAGGGATAGGCAACACGTGGCACTGCTCATGATTTTCACATACTATAGAATTTGTATTGATGTAAAAAAATAAATAAATAAATAATGAAGCTTAATATAATCCACCAGTACTATGCAAAAAAAAAAAAAATGTGTCACTAAAATGGTCCATAGCCCGGCTTATCTTTAGTTCTCAAATCTATTGGAACATTACTGGGTCAAAGTAAAGAGGCTGGGTAAAAGACTACTTTCATATGCCTTATTAGTTCCATGTTTTGTTCCAACAGAATTTCACTATAATTTACATCAAGATGGGTTATCCTCGTTTAGATGTGGAAGAACAGTGTGAATTGGCTCCTACTCTACTAACGGCAATGGAAGGAAAACCACAGCCACAGCAGGATAGGTAATTATTACCATTTTTTAAAACTCAACATGTGTTACATCTCCGACAGTCTAAAGGATTTAAACAAATATTTTCATGTATATATTTGTCGTGGTGCACAGAACAGACCAGTGAATGAAAGGTTCTTTAGGGAATCAGTAGGTCCCATCATTGACATCATCATCCTATAACCTCTGACCACAGATTCCACTAGTCCAGGAAATTGAGATACTGGGCTACATTATGGAATAGTTTTGCATTGAATGTCTTTTAACTGCCATGATTTGCAAGCTTTCAACATGTGTCCTTTCATCAGGGAAAGTGGATGATAATACATCTGATGAATAACTCTTGCACAGCTGTATCTAGGTGTGGCAAAGTGGGGTTTGTTTGGCAACGTTCGGGACCCTGTATGCTCTCTTCTAGTTTAAGGAAATATTACACGCAGAATGTACGGTTCACAACAGGGCAATACCTGTGTGCTTGTTTATTTTCTCTACCAGCGTCCTTACGTAGAAGGCCTTTGGTATGGCCTTTGGTTGTAATACAAAACAAACCAAAATAATTAAAAACAAAGTCTAGCTCGGTCAGCTACTTTTGTTTTAGTTCTGTCTTTCGAATCGGATGACTAAACCATTTCCCGGTTTTTAAACAAACAATTATTTATAGTACCAGTAACAATGCTGTTCTTTAGGCACTCCACTGAGGTTTATTTATTTTATTTAGTTACATTTTTATAGCACCTTTAGCCAAGGCACTTCACAAGTTTAAAAAAAATGGTACAATCAAGGAAAATGGATGAAAAAGAATGTAAGTTTATTGGGCTAGGGTGGGGTGACAGATTAGTTGCTTAAATGAAAGAAGAGGGCCAGAGGCTAGGAAAGGGTCAGGAAAAGAGGGGCATAACAGGAGGTCAGGGGCCAGAAGTAGCAGTAGAATGGGCTAGGGAGAAGAGATGCGTTTTGAGGGAGGAACGGAAACTATGCAGTGTGGGTAACTGTTTTATGATAAGTGTGAGTCTATTCCATTGAACGGGATCAAGACCGGAAAAGGAACGGAAACGGGATTGGGCACAGGGCGACAGAGAAGAACAATAGTGATTGGGAGCGTAAGGGACGTGAGGGAATATAGTAAGGTAATCAATGCAGCAAGATAAGGGGCAAGATCATGGAGAGATTTATACACAAGGGTAAGGAATTTGAATAGGCAGCAATAATAGACAGGGAGCCAGTGAAGCTGGAGGAGGAGAGGGGAAGTATAAAAGGAGTGGGGGAGGTTAAATGTGATACGGGCAGAGGCGTTTTGAATTTGTTGTAATGGTGTAAAAGCGTAAGATGGAAGGCCAAGGAGGAGGGAGTTGCGTGTATGGCAGAGATATGATCAGAAAGGGAGAGGGTAGAGTCGAAGATGACGCAGAAGTTACGAGCAGAGGGGGATGGAATGAGGGACAAGGGAGGGAATGAGATGCTGGGACAGGGTGGGGGTGAGTAGCGGGAATGGAAGAATAGGATTTCAGTTTTTAATGGATTGATGAGGAGGTATCGGCGCGCCATCCAAAATTGGATAGCAACCAAGCAAGCTGATATATGGGCGGCAAGGTCAGGGGTAAAGGAGGGGAATGAAAGTAAAATCTGTGTGTAATCAGCAAAGAAATGATGGGGGAAGTTAAATGAGGAAATAAGAGCTTCAAGTGGTGAGGTGTACAGGGGGGAAATGAGGCTGTTGCAAGCAACAGCAGAGGTGCGTGTAGATAGGTACACACACCACAATCAAGGGGTGTGGCAGAGATGCCGAGGTTAGAAAGAGTGGAGAGATAGATGGGGTGATCGACTGTGTCAAAGGCAGAGGAAAGGTCAAGGAGAAAGAGAATTGAGGAGTTGGCCATATGATTTTGGACAGCGAGAAGGGCGGTCTCAGTGGAATGGGTGGGACGGAAACCAGATTGAAATGGGGAGTAAAGTGAATTAGCGGATATGTTGTGTGATAGGCATGAGTGGACTAAACGCTCAAGGAGCTTAGAGAAATATGGGAGGAGAGAGATTGGGCGGTAATTAGCAGGGCAGTCAGGGTCGAGAGAGGGTTTTTTTAACAGAGGGATGATGGTAGCTGATTTGAAGATGGCAGGAAAGATACCAGTGCAGAGAGAGGGGTTAAAGAGGGAGACTAGGTAAGGGAGGGTAAGATTGATGAGTGGAGGTATGAGGGAGGCAGGGACAGGGTCCAGGTGGGAAGAGGTAGGGTGAGCTTTGTCAATAATGGAGGAGAGTTCAGATAATGATGTGGGGGGAAAGTAGTAAAGAGGATATTAGGAGCGGGAGGAGGTGGGATGGGAAGCTGGGGTTGGGGGCTAGTCTGGGGGAGTGTCAGGTGGTGTAGGTGAATAGTACTAATTTTGGTGGTGAAATAATCAGAGAGATCAGTAGCAGTGAGGGTTGGGAGGGATGGAGATTGAGATGAAGAAGGGGGACGGAGTAACTTATTAAGGGTTGAGAAGAGCAGACAGGGATG
Organism: Polyodon spathula; assembly: GCF_017654505.1. NCBI lineage: Eukaryota > Metazoa > Chordata > Actinopteri > Acipenseriformes > Polyodontidae > Polyodon > Polyodon spathula. The sequence continues at coordinate 37,333,118 of NC_054535.1, forward strand.
GGGGGGACAGAGCAGTGATGAGGGTTAGGAAGTATTCATGTTTGGCTAGTTCCAGAGCAGAGTGAAAATTGCAGAGGAGGGAGCGGTAAGCTTTGAGGTTCAAAGGTGAGGGGGAGGACTTCCAGAGTCGCTGGGAACGTCGGTCATTTTTAAGGGAAGTGGTCAGGTCTATCCACAGGTTTTTAACTTCACACAAACAACCAGAATAAACTATTACACAACTGAAATACTTATGCTTAATTGCATTTAGGTGATGTTCATTACTGTCTTAATCTACAATTAACTAAATGCACCTTGGAAAATGTGGTCCCGATGTCCCCCGTCTAATTTGAGACTACATCTTGCATTCACGAGACCCATAGGTATGGCCCTGTGAAGATCACGGAAATTCTTTAAAATTCATGGCAGTGTCACGGGTAAAGTATCGTATTTCGAGGAATGTGCACAGAACTATTTTATAAATTGTATACCAATTAAATTATTATTTTTTTTTTTTTTTAAAACATCAAATGTACAGGTTAATACACTGACATAATCAAAGTTATTCAAGCACTTTACAATAGCTTATGAAATGTTTTTGTAATTAACAGCCTGTAGGTTAAGTGTATCTACAAGGACAACATTCAGTTCTACTAGTACGTCAGGTGCATGTTCACCATTAGGTCTTGCAAAACAAATACAATCAGTAACCCGTGCCTTGGGCATCAGTCGACTCGTCAGTGATCACTGACAAGCAAGCAGACTGTTTAACCAATTCCATAATCTCCTGCTTGTTATACTCGGCAACTTTAGGTAAGTATTTACATCTCAGCTGGGCTGATGAAGGAATCACTTCACTGTTTGCTACACTCAGTTTGAAGAATTTACGTAACCTTTTTGGTTGTCCAATTTTGGTTGCCCGGTCAAAATGTAATGTGTTTCGTGCTTCACGGTTTTCAGTGGACTTTTGGAACATGGAAGTCACTTTTTTTTTGTTTTTTCTTTGCAAGTAAAGCAGTCGCAGTACTGCTGTGGATTTCCGCCTTTCTCTTTCAGTGAATACTTGAATCTAAATGTGTCAACAGCCAATTCTCGGTATTGATATGTTGCAGGGCATACAGAAGAGGTTACCTCCATCGCTGTGCAAAACTTCTGCTGGACACCGCCTTGCATGATCTGCTGCAGACACATTTTTAGCCTTTTTAGAGACATCAGTTTTCTTGTTTTCAGTGTATAGTATTTTAATTTCCCGCCTAGATGGCATATAGTCTCGTGACATAATCACTGCACAGCACTATGTGCATGACGAATAGTACACATGGGCACACAGCAGAGCTGTACAGTTTCGTTAATGTGATTTTTTTTTTTTTTTTTTTTTTTTTTTTAGTGTGAAATACAAATAATTATGAAATTATTTTTATTTCTTAAGACTATTGTAAAAATATATTATTGGGCTAATTTCACGATTTCAGCTCAGGCCATGAAATCATGATTTACACAGGGCCTTGCCCATAAGGGATACAAACTACTTGTTATCCTCGGCCTTATGTATCTTCACTCTACAACCTTTCCCCACACTTTACTACGCTAGGGTACACTAATGTTTTCTTATCATGCTTATTTTCTTTTTTTGTTTGTTTATAATGTTCACACAATTTACAAACGTTAAATTTGTTGTGGTCTTTAATATATATATATGTGTGTGTGTGTGTGTGTGTGTGTATATATATATATATATATATATATATATATATATATATATATATATAATGTATATACAGGAATGTGGGGATTAACACAACTAAACTTTTTCTTTTTTTTTTTTTCAGCTTGATGCATCTTCTAATACCAACACTCTTTAGTATGAAGTACCCTTCAGAGCCATCAAAAGTTGCTTCTCCCTTTATCCTTGTTGAGAAACCAAAGACTGTGCATTTGCTTCTAGATTTCATGTTAGATGTTCTTCTGATGCCTTATGGGTATGTCCACATTTTTTGTCATATTTGGCCCATTAATACCGTTATTGTTTCTGTAGTTGGTTGAACAATATGTTAGTGAAATATAACACACTAGCTGAAAAGAAGTAAATAAAGCAAGCTAAGCTGTAAACGCAGTTAAGTCAGGTAGCAGCTTTTCTAACAGGTACTGCATGTGAACTTGAAAGTACATACCTGTATCCTTGGATTTGAACTACATAAAGCAGTTGGACAGTAGTAATGTATTTGATTTGAATCTTTTCTTCAATGCTGCAGGTTTGTTTTGAATGAACCCCAGTGTCGTCCTAACCCTGCCTCCCCTCAGAGCTCTGCGGGCAATGGTAGTGCCGGCGGTGTTGGAATTCCTCAGCCACCACCTGGCATGAGTTTTTATGCTGCTAAACGCATCATTGGAGAAACACCATGGACTCCAGAGCAACTTGAACAGGTACTAAAATCTGTGTGTACCATGTGAATTAGTGGTTCTCAACCCTGGTCGCGAGGACCCACTGTGTCTGCTAGTTTTCATTCCAGCTGAGCTCTCAGTTACAACTAGACCCTTGATTGAACTGATAATTTGCTTATTTAGACCTTTTTGAATTGTTTTCAGCTCTTAAACAGTTGCAGAGTTCAATTGACTTATAACAGCTAACTTGAAATATACAACTGTTAAGAGCTGAAAACAATTAAAATGGTCTAATTATTAATTAATAAGGAAATTATCAATTCAATTAAGAGTCTAGTTGTAATTGAAAGCTTAGTTGGAATGAAAACCAGTAGATACAGTTGGTCCTTGGGACCGGTTTGGGAACCACCGATTTAAATTATATATGTATTGTAGTTATATTAAAAAATGTAAGAATATGTACAGTGGTGCCCATAAGCATTGACCCCTCAATGAAATCTGCCAGTAGCATGAAATAAATGTTGATTTAAATTGTTTTAACACTGGGGTGAAAACTTCGAAGGTTTTGGTTCATAGCGCATATTATCTTCAGTTCTCAAATCCAATGGAACATTACTGGATTGAGTTAGAGATTAGGTAAAAGTCTTTAAGAATTAAGCAATTGGCTCTTGTTTTTATGAAAAACTGGCAAAAGGTATTCTTCAGACTTTTGCAAAAAGCTTGTGCATGCCATGCTGTGATAACTCTTAAGGAATTTAAAACCAAGTTGCTGTAAAGCCACACTGGATCAGATTGTGGGTGTCAGTAAAGCCCGCCTCAAGCCATCCGACTCATCTCAACTGGCCGTACAGAATCTGGGTGAATCGTAGCAGTGTGCGTGCCCTTAAAATGAAGATTATGCAGATTTCAGTCGGGATGTCTTCAGATTTGAAGATTGAACATGTTGAATCTTTTTCAGACACAGTTTCGTTCAGATGTGATCAGTCTGTCTGTGTGCGGCGGTTGCCGGCCAAGACTGACTGAGACCAATTAGCCATAAGGGTGTCAACCAATATTAAAGCAGGTTTGAGTGACACAGCTTGTCATGTACTCGTCATACAAGATTGCGGAATATTAACAGCTTTATTTCCACAGGTAAAAATACATTAGTCCTGAATAAAAAAAATACCAGATACAGTGTCTCTCAGAAGTATTCACCTGCCTTGGACTTTTCCACATTTTATTGTGTTACAACATGGAATGGAATCAAAATAGATTTAATTAGAAGTTTTTGTCACTGATCAACACAAAAAAGTCCATAATAAGTCTATTTGGATAAGTCTCTACCAGCTTTGCACATCTGGACACTGCAATTTTTGCCCATTCTTCTTTGCAAAATTGCCCAAGCTCAAGTTGGTTGGGGACCTTTGGTGAACAGCAATTTTTAACTTTTTCCACATATTCTCAATTGGGTTGAGGTCCGGGCTTTGACTGGGCCACTCCAGGACATTGATCTTTTTGTTTTTAAGCCACTCCAGTGTTGCTTTGGCTCTGTTTGTAGTCATTGTCCTGCTGGAAGATGAATCTTCTCCCAAGTCCCAGGTTTCTTGCAGACTTCAGCAGGTTTTCCTCCAGGATTTCTCTGTACTTTACTGCATCCATTTTGCCCTCTTTCTTCATGAGCTTTCAAGGCCCTGACACAGAGAAGCATCCCCATAGCATGATGCTGCCACCACCGTGCTTCACAGTAGGGATGGTGTGCTCAGGATGATGTGCAGTGTTAGGCTTGCACCAAATGTAGTTCTTAGCTTTGAGACCAAAAAGCTCTATTTTGGTCTCATCAGACCATAGAATCTTCTTCTACTTGGTCTCAGAGTCTCCCACATGCCTTCTGGCAAACTCTAACCAAGATTTGATGTGAGTTTATTTCAACAATGGCTTTCTTTTTGCCACTCTCCCATAAAGGCCAGTTTTGTGAAGCACCCAGGCTATTGTTGCTGTATGCACAGTGCCTTCCAGCTCAGCCATGGAAGACTGTAACTTCTTTAGAGTTGCCACAGGCCTCTTGGTGGCCTCCCTGACTAGTGCCCTTCTTGCCTGGATACTCAGTTTTTGAGGATGGCCTGTTCTAGACAGAGTCACAGTTGTGCCATATTCTCTCTGTTTCTTAATAATGGACTTTACTGTGCTCCGGGGGATATTCAATGCCTTGGAAATGTTCATATATCCTACCCCTGATTGGTGCTTTTGAAAAGCCTTATTCCAGACTTGCAGTGAATGTTCCTTTGTCTTTATGATGTAGTTTTTGTAAGGAAATGTACTAACCAACTGTGGGACCTCCCAGAGCCAGGTGTATTTAACCTGAAATCATGTGAAACACCTTAATTGCACACAGGTGGACTCCATTCAACTAATTATGTGACTTCTAAAGACAACTGGTTGCACCAGAGCTTATTTAGGTGTGTCATAGCAAAGGGGGTGAATACTTATGCAATCAGTTATTTTCTGTTTTATATTTGTAATTAATTTAGAACAATTTGTAGATTTTATTTTTCACTTTGACAATTATTTTTTGTGTTGCTCAGTGGTAATTAAATCCATTTTGATTCCATGTTGTAACACAATAAAATGTGGAAAAGTCCAAGGGGGTATGAATACTTTTGAGAGCCACTGTATGTGCGCATTTGAATAGTTTTTTTTAGGTGTTTACTAATCAAAGGTAAATTATTAATTTACCTTTTTACTATCAATCTACTGGCAGCCTATATTTTAAGACTGTGCTAAAACAGAAGTAACCAGTGTGCCGATCTCCAATAAGTCACAAATCACAAGCCCCTAGATCCACACGCTGAGAAAAAACCGCCAAAGTCAAATAAAAATCAACAGGTTGTATTTTATTTACCATAGGCTAAAGTGTAGTAGACAAACTATACAAAAAGTCAAACACTGCCTGAAACGTTTGCACTGTGTAAATGGTCAGTAACTAAATTAATAGGCTAAGCGTTTCTTTTTGGTTGCCTTGTGGCGCTGTCTCCGCTTTCTAATCAGCATATGATCCCATGCATAATATGAAGGTTGCTATGTTGGGCTAAGTTAATACAGAAATGTGTACAGGGCAGTATTAATTAAATTTGCATACATAGTAATCACCAGGATTTAGTTGTGGTCGGTAATTCAGTCTTAGCAGTGTGCAACACCCAGCCAGGGAAAAACTCAGTTGTGACATCAAACCAAAACTGAGCACAACTGATTGCAGAATCTGTTAATACCGAGTCTGGTCGGCTGGAGTCGGGCTGTGTGTGGTGGACTTAAGACTTTTATTAGGTACATAATTCATTTTTATTTTGGACTAATTGTAAAAAAAAAAAAGAAATGGGTTACCAAAGTATTTAATTAACCAGGAACAGTGCATTTAGACTGCTAAGTCCGCAGCAGTTGTATTGATTTTATATGTAATTTTTTTATTTGTATTTTTTTTTTATTTAACAGTGTAAACTTGGGATTGTAAAGTTCATTAAAGCAGAACAGGTGCCTGAAGTTGAAGCAGTTGTGCACTTGGTGATTGCTTCCAGTGATTCTCGTCACAGTGTGGCAACTGCTGCAGATCTGGAGCTAAAGAGCAAACAGAGGTAAGGAAAGTAATGTAGTATGCTGGGAGAGAGCAGCTGAATATACCTTTACCTTATAGTTTCACTTATTTGCAGCATTTTGTACTGTACTCCAGAAAGCTCCCCTCAGCCCCATCGTTCAGTCATTGTGCATGCTTTTGCAGTGCAGCAAATCAATTTATATGCAGTGGGATATACATTACTCATGACAGAATGTAGAGTGATTTTGCAGAATTATGCAACTCGTAGTAAACATTTGTTATCTCACCTGAAATGATGGCATTGTGTGGATGAGAGGTAAGCGATAATTGAAAATGTTAGCTAGAAACTAGATTGGCTTGTTGAGTACAAATTCTAGGTTGCTAAATTGTCTGTTGATTGTTCATTGCATAACTCAGTGTACTCTTTTGCAGCATAATTGACTGGAACAATCCGTCAATTATTAACAAGATTTATAAAGTGTACCTTGGGGATATTCCGCTTAAAACAAAAGAGGTAAGATGATGTAATACAAAAATGACTGCTTCTTCTGTTAAACTTTTTGAACAGTAAATATCAACATTTTTGAGAGGCAAGATGTGTTGCTTCATAATTGAAAAGTGCAGTCACTGTTTAGATTAGTAATCAGTAATATACAAAAGATATCAGCGTCTGATGTTTGTCTTTATGTTTTTATGGTTATATCATATTGTATCAAACTAATTAAAGTAAACCATATAGCATGAGGGCTCAAACTTTCGACAGTTTAGACTTTAGGCAGTTCAGACTACCAGGGTTTGGATTAGAAACTTTTCAGTATGCAAGTTCTTAACAGAGTAGTGTATGTTTATAGGAGACTGTGTGGTCCAGTGGTTAAAGAAAGAGGCTTGTAACCAGGAGGCCCCCGGTTGAAATCCCAGCACAGCCACTGTCTCATTGTGTGACCCTAAGCAAGTCACTTAACCTCCTTGTGCTCCGTCTTTCGGGTGAGACGTTGTTGTAAGTGACTCTGCAGCAGATGCATAGTTCACACACCCTAGTCACGTATCTTTTAAAGTGCTTTGTGATGGTGGTCCACTGTGAAAGATGCTGTATAAAAATAAAGAATATTATTATATAAGTAGGCATAATATATTCAGGCATAAGTCTATTAATGTCATAAAATGCTCTAGTATTTTTATATAATAGTAATAATTTACATTGAAAATTCTTATTATAGATGTGTTTGCTTAATGCATGTGTCAGTGAAAAAATACAAGCAGGTGAATGTTTCAAAATGTTCCATTATCTGTACAAGGACATTTTAAGTTAAAGTATTCTTGTATTCCAGAAGGATCACGCATCTGTTTATTTTTTCTATTTATTTTTTTTTTATTTTTTTTTTTTATTAATTTGTATTCTAGTTTATGATGTAAGTTAAGCAGACCTGTGGTCAGTTATAATTAGAATTACAATTAGAATTACAGCAGTATTACTTGTACAAATACAATTATATTTTGTTCAATTGCAGGTGCAATTATGCCTCTGTAATTGCATTTAAAAAATTAAGTGACAGGTGTGTAATTGAACTGTAATTGATTAATTAATTGGTCACAATTATGCCAGTGTGCCAAGGTTCAACTATGAATTACAAATTACAATTGTAACTGACCGCAGGTCTTAATTAAGGACTATTTTCTGTTTTATTTATTTATCGATGTATTTATTCCAGGGAGCAGCACTGAAACCAGAACTAAAGCGAGAGCCAGTCAGTACACGTGTTAAACTGAAGATCCTCCCTCATCTCCTGCGATCCAGGCTAGCAGCTGACACATTTCCAGCTAATATTCAGGTTGGCTTTTATTCCCCAGCAGAGTTTATCTAGCACTACAAAGTTATTGTTGTGGTGCCTTAGCTTGTATTTAAGCATTCCTGTGAAGGGAGCTTATGTATTTTTGTGAAGCAATGATTGAAGCTCTACTGAATATAAAGTAATTTAGTTTAATCTAGTGTGAACTGATTACTGTATTCAGATAATGGTTTTGGAGGAAAGGTTTTGTTTATTGTTTTTGTATGTGTAAGTATGATGGGGGTAGCCATGCATTTTGTTTTGTTATTGTTTTGAAGATTTATCTATTTATATATGATGGCAGAGGGACGCGTTTTGTTGTTTGTTTGAGTGTGTTCTGCCAGAGGCAAGGTAGCAGCTTGTCCTCTGTCAGGAATAATTAATAAAAAAAAATCTTGTGCAGAAGGTGGCCATCTCCCGAGTTGAGTTAATCACTTAATTAATGTGTTGCTAATCGGAAGATGGTCACTTGTATAAAAACCTGTGTTCAGAGGCGGAATGAGAGCAAGAGAGAGAGAGAGAGGAGAGAGAAATGTAAAATATAAAATAATACAGGATCAGTGTCAGCAGTCAGCCCAGCCTGACCTGTGTGTGTATGTTTGTGTTCGAGACTTTGTTTTTGTTTGACCTTTTATTTGTGCTCTGTGAGTGTTTATTTTTGTTCAGATATTTTATTTATTTTTTTGTCCTTAATAAAAACGGCGCACGCTGCATCTTTTTGCAACTGCAGTACCTGTTTGTTGTTTTTCCGGCATCTGGCCTGACGTCACAGCTCGGCCATTTCCTGTCACAGTACCTCTTAGTGTTAAATCCTTTTTTGAACAGATTTGCTAAACGGATTTGGGCCCTGTGCCAGGCATAAATAATACAATATTTAATGACAGATTAGCACAGGGTACAGGTTGATATTTTTTATAGGTGCCACTGTAGGGTAATAAAAGGCAATGTAAAGCACAGGCAATACTGGAATAAAGGATCATCCAATTTACTGTTTGCGTTTGTCAAAAATGGTCAACTGAGCAAATTCTATAATTTGTTCAAACATGTAATTCTGTTTCAGCATGCCAAATCCGTTACTTTAACAGAAATTCCATTGACAGGAAAATCATTGACCCTACCCTTGCATTATACCCCCTGACAGTGCTTTGTTTTTAGTCACAAAAACGGCCATTTTAATTCATTTTTTTTAAATATATTTTCATATATTGAAAAAATGTATATTTAAATAAGGATAAATTTCCCTATTGGGACAACATGTCCTTTAATATATATATATATATATATATATATATATATATATATATATATATATATATATATATATATATATATATATCGGCTGTTCCGGTATGTCCTGTATATTAATAGCCAACAAGATGCTCGGATACATTGTGAAAAATGTCGAATTTAAATCAAGGGAAGTAATGTTAAAACTGTACAATGCATTAGTAAGACCTCATCTTGAATATTGTGTACAGTTCTGGTGGTCACCTCGCTATAAAAAAGATATTGCTGCTCTAGAAAGAGTGCAAAGAAGAGCGACCAGAATTATTCCGGGTTTAAAAGGCATGTCATACACAGACAGGCTAAAAGAATTGAATCTGTTCAGTCTTGAACAAAGAAGACTACGCGGCGACCTAATTCAAGCATTCAAAATTATAAAAGGTATTGACAATGTTGACCCAAGGGACTTTTTCGACCTGAAAAAAGAAACAAGGACCAGGGGTCACAAATGGAGATTAGACAAGGGGGCATTCAGAACGGAAAATAGGAGGCACTTTTTTTACATAGAGAATCGTGAGGGTCTGGAATCAACTCCCCAGTAATGTTGTTGAAGCTGACACCCTGGGATCCTTCAAGAAGCTGCTTGATGAGATTCTGGGATCAATAAGCTACTAACAAACAAATGAGCAAGACAGGCCGAATGGCCTCCTCTCGTTTATAAACTTTCTTATGTTCTAATACTTAAAAACTCAATACTAGAATGTAAAAATAAAAAGCGCAATGGGAATTTGGTCTTTTTTTAAAAGCTTTTTTATTATTATTTTTGTTTTAATAAATGTAACAACTTTTCACAGAAAACACAAGACAGGTGTTTCAACTAGCGTTGCAGGTATATACTTGGCTTCCTAGTTGCTTTTATTGCCTATAGCAGAACCTGAGAGACCAAAGAGATTAAGTCGTTCTGAATCTTGTTAGTGGTACCCAAGAATGCTGTGGCTATTGACAAGTGATTACTTAACATGCTGATTTATATATCAATCAAAAAGTGTTTGCAATTGTACTTTCAATGTTCCATCTAATTTGAGCTTATTGTTTTTTTTTTTTTTTTTTTTTTTTTTTTTTTAACGTGATAACTCTAACTTGAAGATGGCTGGGGATGTATGTCACTAACATACTTGTTCTTTTTTGCAGGTGGTGTATGATGGATTGTTTGGTGCAAATACTAATAACAAATTGAGATCCCTGTCCTTGCAGTTTGTTCATCATATTTGTTTGGTGTAAGTGCTGATTAATGATATTAACGACCTTAACAAATACCTTGGTTTCATGTTCTTTTGTGCAACGATTTACAATGAGGGAGATATATACAGGAGTTTGTAGAGATCTGCAGTTTTTAGTTGAATAAAAATTAATAGAAATGTGTTTTTCTTTTTAACACAGTGGGGACATGAAAGATACCCAAGTGTACTGAGACTCAACAGGGCAAAAGACTCATGTAGTTTTAATCATCATTTCTCACCAGTGATCCTAAAGGAGGAGTTGCCCTGCCTCTTTAACTTTGTTTGCTTGCTTGGGTGGGTGGGTGGCTGTGTATCTCATAACCATTTTCATTTTTTTATTATAACTTAAATGCGTATATTCAGTTGATTTACAGTGACATATCGAAATATTAAAATCTCCCATTTTACTGAAGATTAAAATACACTGAGGAGACACTATTAGAGATGTTTGTTTTCACACAGTCACCTTCTTTTTACAATTTAAAATAACAGCAGTGTTTAGCTCCCTCACCTTTTTAAGATCATTCCAACTCCTGTACTGATGCTTTTTCAATGTTTCTTCTTTGAAATATTTTACTAATTTCAGCTGTGAAATAATAAATGAAACACTCGTTTGAATTTGTTTTCCCTTTTGATAGTTGCCCTGACAATAATAAGCCTCTGGGTCTCATGCTATTGAACGGACTGACAAAGCTTATTAATGAATATAAAGAGGTAAGAAAAGTGTTTACAATTGGAATTGTATATTGAAGATTAAATAATATTTGATGATGATCATTTTGTGTTGATGTGTAGATGATAAATGCAACACTATTGGTTCTTCTCCTAGGATCCTAAATTGCTGTGTGTAGCCTACTCTGCAGTGGGAAAGCTATCAAGGTAACATTCATATAAAATAGACTTCATATTTAATATGTTTATTTTTAATAAGTAATAAGTCAGTTATAATTCATAAGTCTTAAGTTGAGACTTGCAGTTCAGAGAGGCAGGCTACTGAGAGACATGTCACAAACAAAACGATGGATTTTCATAATGTTACACATTCCAGAATACAATTTATTTATTTTATCATGTATGTTTTGTAATGTTAGCAAATTATTTGAAATACTAAAAGTACTCATTTTGCTGGTGTTTAATTCTTTCCTTTTTTTTGTCGGAGTTTGACAAATTCTTTTTTTCTTTCATTAGTCGGATGCCTGAGCTCTTTTCAAAGGATATAGCACTAGTTCAACAGTTTTTTGAAGCTATGTGCAAGGTAGGTTTAATCAGTTGAATATTGGAAGTAGAGCACCTATTGACTTGATATTGAAATGTGAGTGTTTTTAATATCTTGAAATCATCACGTTTCAGGATGATCCTGAGGTCAGACTCTCCATTCAGGAAGCTCTTTCCATGATGGTGGGAGCATATACCTCTTTACAGGGGGCACTGTTGAATCTTATGGAAGCTCTTGTTGCTGCATATATGGAAAAGGTAATAAAGATGAATTGTGTGAGTTCTAGATATTTGCTGGCGTTATGTACTGAACTACATGCCATAACATGCAACGCATCCCTGACATTTGAAATGGCCATAACAACAAAATGACAGTATTTGTTGTAGAACTTAATACTGCTAGACTTAAGTTCTGGGATTACGGATTGACCCCTTGATTTTTCACATGAACACTTGGTACATCCATTTTAATACCTTGACTGCCACCACTAAAGTTTTAAATCAAAGCTTATGCAGAGCATACAAACTGCAGTGGACAGGCAAACAGAAGCCTGAAAACTGAAATGATTTGATAGCTGCAGAAGAAACTTCAATCCTCTTTCCAGCCGCATTATAACTAGGGCTTCTGAGTTTTGGTGTTTTCCACTGACTTTTCTACTCTCCTTTTTAAAAGCTCATTTGATACCTGTTAAGACTTTTGTATATCTCAGTCACAACTAAGAAACATGTTGATAGTAAAATATATTTAATTTACAAGGTTTTTCTATGAAACAGCTTAATGAGCTTTTGGGTCTTGCTTCTGCTTTGAAATGAAAAAGTGACTCCTTTTTATTAATGTAAATACAGTCACGCAGAACAATTGTAATAAAGTCTGTCCAGCGTAAAATACATAGTTGTTTCACAGAAAAAAAACCTGTAAATTAAATCAATTTTACTATTAACACGCTTCTGAGTTGTGATTTAAATACACAAATGGCTTGATGGGTAGCAATTGAATTCTTAAAGGAGAGTAGAAAAGTCAGGGTAAAGTACCAAAAATCAGAAGCCCTATCCTAACTTTGGAGGGCACGTCGTCATAGAAAATAATATAAATTACCACTAGTGCCTTTTCCATTGTGCTGAATAGTTTTCTGATGTGAAACTATTTAATCTCTGTATTCAGGAATTCAAATATTTTTTTTCTAAACAGCTTACTAAAAACAGGTATGAGCCTTTTTTTTTTTTTTTTTCCACAGGCAGAAGTGCATGTTCGTCAAGTAGCTATGAAATTTGCTAGCACAGTGTTTGCATCTGACCACATACCTTCCAGATACCTCCTCCTCCTGGCTGCTGGAGATCTGTAAGTATTTTATTGTGGGTTGGTAGTCAAACAAATATTAAGTTAAACCTGATTACACAAAAAAATAGCAGTAATTTTATCTATTTATTTATTTATTTATTTATTTTGCAAAGCCTCCATCTTTTGAGTTTCATTGGAGTGTAAATACCACATCGCGGTTGCGTTATGGCAGATAACTTTGTTGTGAAAACGAGATAAAATAATTTACAATGTGATATCAGAAATGGGTCAGCTGGTTGTGGAGTTGATAATGTTACACCACCAATGTCCGTTTGATAAAGTAAGAGGCTGAACATTTTGATAATTATTTTGTTTCCACAGTCGTGAAGAAGTTCATGGTGAAGCTCAGCGTGTACTGAGAGCGCTTCCAGTCAAGACTACTGAAAAGGAAGGTTCCAAAGCGATGCCTTCCTTCCCTGAAATGGTCAGCTACATTCAGGAAAAGGTACTTACTCAATTTCTACTCATTATTCAGTGGTCCAGCATCCTGATCGTTTGTGGAAATGGGAGTTAATTTTGTTGAATGTAATTAAGGTTAAGTCAGCATACAAAAAACTACTTATCCCCTGCCAGGTGCACATGATTCTTTAAGTATTTGAACATGGTACGGAACTGAGAGGACTTACATAATGTGTTATTTTATCCCTGGCAGGGGGATTTTGTATGTTCCTTTCCTGCATTTGTACTAAATGCTGCTTTCTTTCATCAGTTGCACTACTTAAATTGAATTCAAGCTGGATTTAAACTCGAGGAATCTTATCCATAGATGTTATTATCTGACATGTTCCATTGACTGTCAGTTTAAACAGCTTTAAAGAAAAAAAAGATCTCGCCGCTGTTTGCAGAACCTAAACATTCTAGTGATGATGTGTGTCATTGCTTTTTGATTGTGCAAATGTTTGTTTAATAATAAATTAATATTTATTTATTTTAGGCATCACAGAGAATGGAAACACCAGCAAAGTACATTGTTGGAACTTGTACCCTTCCTTTTAATCCTTCTGCGTTTGGAGAGGTAATTAATATTATTGAGGAATCTGTTTCGTATTAGTTAAATAGAAGAAAATATATAGAGTATCCTAGAACATAAAATATGTTGATGCTTTTAATTCAGTTTTTTTCATCTGCTGTGTGAATATTTAGAAATACAAAACTGGAATCCCCTGAGGTTATTGAACATGCCCAATGAAGGGCTGAATAAGGGAGGTCTTTTAAAGGGAGGTCTAATCATTTAGTTAAGTCATATCTTGTTAATCCTAGGTTATAACAAACCAAACCTCCAGTACGGTTCAATTATATTGATTGCCTGTTTCAGATTATCTTGTACCTACGAATGTGCCTTGCTCACAGTGCAGGGGCTATGCCCACCTCCCAGAGTCTGGCTGACATGCAGGATAACTCTCCAGCTATTGCGAGTTATGTCCGAAACCTACTGTGTGGAAACCACAATTCGTTACTGGTGCACAAGGGAGGGGATGCAAACCCTGTGCAGCTTTATATCGAGCTGCTTCAGCAGTTGCTGTCAGCAATCGGAGGTTAGTAAGCCGTTCATGAAAATCAAAATTTGAGTTGTTCCAAAAAGAAATACAAAACTAATAAGAACCTTATTTTTAGTGTGTTTTCAAAACAGAATTTGGGAGGGCAGCTTTCAGTGTTCCTGTGCCATGCAATTTTTTATAAACCGTAAAATAAATAAATATAGAATAGTAATATTAATTCCATAACATACATTGACATAGAAGTAACTTTAATTAATCTTTTAATTTTAAAAGCAATTGGCTTAAATTCTAAAGCCCATTAGTTATGTTTATTTATCTCAATTGTTTATGTTTAGTAAAATCTGCTTTAAGGACAGCTTTATCAGGTTCAGCCAATCAGAACTACACTGTGAAAGGGGGGTTGTGGGTATCCACTAACTGATGGGGCGAGACACGGAGGTGATGTTGAAATGCCACTCAGGCACGCAGGATTTATTTACAAAACAAACAATTGTGTGTGAAAATGAAATAAAGGAAAGGGAAAGCAACATGTGTCAGTCCAGTTCAAATATATTAGAAACTGAAATTAAGAATGAACAAGGCAGGCCAGACAAGCATCACTGACACCTTATTTTGTATTTCTTAAATGTAGTATACAGTGATCCCACAACGCTACTTTAATTGTGGTGCTTGTGTAAATCTAAATTTGCAGTAGGAACTGTCCACAACATAAAATCTGTTCATACTGTAGGTTATAATTGTATGTAGGTTATAATTGTATGTTTTACACTTCAGCTATTACCCAAAATCAAATACTAAAGTTTCAAAGATAACATTTATTTTATATCCTGTTTTTTATTTATTTATTTTTTGTGTAGGTGTTCCTGTTATGTACTGCCTGTTGGAAGTGGTGTCTGTTTATCCACAAAAACTTGCAGCTAAATTCACTGACAAGATTGACTGGATTAAGGTAATGAGGGTTTAAAATTGTGTGCCCTGCGATGGAATGGCGTACCATCCAGGGTGTAGTCCTGCCTTGCGCCCTGTGTCTGTCGGGTTAGGCTCCGGGCTCACCGCGACCCTGTAAAGGATTAAGTGGTTAATGATAATGGATGGATGGATTGGTTTATAATTGTGATGTGTATACCCGCACACAGTTCTGGTGAACACCTTTTTCAGCACTTAGGATAGACTGCTGGTTACTGAAACTGAAGATTATTCTTTTTAAAACACATACAGTATAAGTTGTATAACATCTAATGGTACTTGGGTTTCACAGGGTTTAATGAACACCAATAAAGAAGATATGCGGGAACTAGCTGCTCAGCTGTATGCAGTGGTGGTATCGACCATGTCTGGGAGTGATTTGAAGACTGCTGTGCAGAACCTTGTTAAGATCACAAAAGATAACCATGTAAGTAGACTCAACTATTAGCTGTGACTTGGTTCTTTAAATGCTGAACATGTTTTATTTATGCTCTATTTTGTGGTGACTAGTCTTTTTTCCACTGAGCTTTCAAAAAGAGTACTTCTAATTGTTCTATCAAACAAAATTCTCTCCTGTGAATTCCGCGGACTGAGGAAATGGAAAGAACAAACAAGACTGATTCAGTGATCTTTTGCCATGCAAGCCAGTGCCACTGAGCACATCCCCAAGAGATGGTTTACAATTGTGATTCTGTATATATATCATAGATAGGTTTGCTGAACGTTGTAGACAGTTAGTCTGGATTTTTACTGTCTGGATAAAATAAGATAAATAACAAACCAAAACATAATTGATAATTTATTAATGTACCAGATTAACTGTATTTTATTGGAGTAAATCTTGTTGTAGCTGAAGTAGATAAGAGAAAGAGGCAGAATGGGTGAAAAGAAACAACATGCTTTGTGTATCATTTAGTTATGGGGGTTGGGGGGGTGCATTAAATGGCAGGTTGCCTTTCATGGGCATTTAAGAGAGGGATAGAAAACAATATTAAGCTAGCATCTGTGTTTTTTTCTTCCTGTTGGCAGCTGTCAAGCACTGAAGTATTTTGGTAGAATGTCAGTGTAAATTGTGTAGGGAAGAATTTTATATATGTGTGCCTTCATAAAGTTCATACAGAGATGGATTTTTAATATGTGTTATATAGAGAATAAGTGATGACCTGCAGTAAATTACAGTGAGAATATTTCATCAGGGGGGTAAGAACACAGCCTGTAATATTATTATTGTTATTTGTATTCTCTAGAGTCCAGAAACACAGCATGGAGCAATTTTGGCTTTAGGTTACATGGTAGGGCGATACTTGGCCAAAAAGAAAGTTTCAGCTGCTATCCAAAACCAAGAACTGCCAATGATCACCAGAAGTCTACCTGAAGATGAAGAACTGATCCGGTCTGCCACAAATACTATTGGTAATTTATTTGAGCCCTCAGTCTATTCCGGACATGTTTTTTGTTGAACAGTTTCTGAAAAAAAAAAATCAAGACTAACAATGTTTTTTGTTTAATTTCCTTCATTTTTAGGTTCCTTTTTAGACAGTCCCTCTCCTCTTTTGACTGTTGCGGCATGCACAGCGCTGGGAGAGATCAGCAGGAATGGAGCACTGCTGATACCCAATGAAGGCACAGGGTTCACAAAGCTACATCTGGTGGAAAGCTTGCTGGCCAGAATACCATCTGGCAAGGAGAGCAATAAGGTGAGTTTACAGCAATCTTGAGGTCTTGGCTTTGTGTACTGTATTCCTTAACCTATTTTTGTTTTTGTTTAAGTCCAGTTTAGACAAAAGACAAATTGAACCCACTTTAGTATGTGTCCAGTAGGTGGAATATAGTGCTTGCCAAATATTAAAGCTAAAACAGATTTTGATCATATTTCCAGACATAAATTTGAAAAAAAAAAATTTCCATTCTTGCTTGCCAAAAAGCTCCAAAACCCTAGTAGAGCCCTCAAAACTTTGTTATTGTTAAAGTAGCAACAACTATAAATATATACGTATACACGTTTAATGTTTGTGTTATTTGCTAGCTTTGTATGATGTAGATGTGTGGTTGTTTAATCATGGAAACAAATACATTTTGCTTATGACATTTGAACAAAGGCTAATAGTTTGTCTTTGTTTCAGATGAAGGAGCGAGCTATACAGACATTGGGGTTCTTTCCAGTGGGAGACGGAGAATTTCCTCATCAAAAGAAGTTGTTGCAAGGACTTATGGACTCTGTGGAAGTATGGAAATTTGACTATAATTGAAAGTACTAGATATGCCTGAAATTTAGTACAGTATGGGTGCCTTGTAGGTTATTAATGTGTCATCACTGGAATTTGGAATGGCAAAGAGTGTACTTTTAAAAGTACAAAAATGTAATTTAACTTTAGTTAAGAATATTGTTAAAGCTGTCAACTCTGTGAAATACTTGATATTTTGGACATGAGAAATCTCCTAAAGGAGTACACTAGGGGCTATAGCCCATCATGAATGCCTTGTTTTGAAATTGCCTTGACCTACGGTAACCACTTTTTTCTTTTTGCTTCAGGCTAAGCAGCTAGAGCTTCAGTTCACAGTGGGAGAAGCAATCACCAGTGCTGCCATAGGGACTAGCTCTGTAGCTGCACGAGATGTATGGACCTGTACTGAGGAAGAATACATTCCGCCTGCAGGTACGTTTATGTATAAAAAACGATAAAACACCCCTAATACAAAAAAAATAAGTCGTTGTATAGCCAATAAACACAGGAAAAACAGTGGAAAGGGTTAATCAATTCACTTTAACCACCCCTTTCCCATTAAAAAATAAAACTTACTACAAAAAAAGTTTCCAGTTCAGCTGGGCAACGTCCCTCTTTCCTGACTTGGTATCCACCATTGATTTGTTCTGAATACTTTAAACCCACCCCACCTTCTTAATAACAGCACATTGCTACATTTCTATTGGATACTACACAAGATTACAATTAGCCCCTGATGATTTGCGATCTTTTTTGTGTTTCTGGCAGAGCTTTGCACATCATACCACCCAAATCCTTGCTGTAAAAAAAAAACAATTTCCATATCTCTCTCCCACCCACCCCACTGTCACAATTTTTCTTTTTTTTTACGCACTGGCTCCTCTTGCGGTTCTTCCAATTCGCTTTCTACAAGTTGCTCTTCATTGACTATAATGAGGCTGCTCTTTTCCATTTTCTGCATTTTCTTTCTTTTTCATCATCGATTTTGGTTTGGTAATTTCCACATTCATTGTCACTTTTTTGCTTAGAAAATAATCAATTATTTTTTTAGCAATCATTTTAACATTTCAGCCTCTAGAAGTGCTTAAAATGGAAAAGCCACCCCTTCAACTTTCTGATTGGTTAAATGTAGTATCATGATGTAACATAGCATACAGCTGTCATCTAGTTCCAAGTTTTTATTTTTTCAACCAGCGCTTGCAAGTGATCAAGTCTGTTGGCAGTGCAATCAATCCTTATCGCTAAAGGCACAGTAGAATCTGCAAGACAGGCGGATCAGGGTTGTTCAGCTGGGCGGCGACAGTCACCTAGTCCAGCTGAAACGGTGTGTGGAGAACTCTGAGATTCATAACTTTATTTTCCCCTTGTATTTTATTACGTAACCTAAAATACTGAACACGTTCAGAAAAATAAAATAATTTGAAATACATTATACACTCAATACGAACAGCACTATTCTCTGGCAACGCACAATATGACAAGTAAAACAATGTAAAATAATGTACAGTATATAACAGCCCGCAAAAACTGAGTTATAGTAATGCAGTACAGTAAAACATAAAAGTTAAACAGGTGTGTACAGTACCTTACCTTAGATCTTGTGACTACAACGTAGCAAAACAATGTTAATGGAAGTATACACAGTATTCGGCTGATTTGCTGATAAATAGACTGACAACCATTTGCCTCCATAAAGGCTCATAGTGTTCTGAGGCTCGAGTTTCACAGATTCGCTTTGCCATTTTCTGTATCTTTCTTGCCGGCTTTTCCCACTGTCATGCTGGTTGTTATGTGCTCTACGTCACTGCTATTGCTGAAACACTCAAAGGTTTTTTTTTTTTTTGTACAATGGACTCGTGGACCACGCAGCTTCATGCAATTAAGCGAATGATGCATTTAACTGTATGCATTTAACAATCGCATAAAATGATGCACTAAAAAAACTGTACCAGGTGCTTGCTATGCAATTAAGCAGTTTATGCAATTATCCAGTGTGCAAATAAGCGGTGTGGACTGTATATAAAAAGTGAAAGCCCCCGGAAAAAAAAAAAAAGTATATAAAACTCGAAAATAGCAAAAAATAAGCACCGAAAAATAAAATTGAAAATATATATATATATATATATATATATATATATATATATATATATATATATATATATATATATATATACAGCTCTGGAAAAAATTAAGAGACCACTGCAAAATTATCAGTTTCTCTGGTTTTACTATTTATAGGTATGTGTTTGGGTAAAATGAACATTTTTGTTTTATTCTGTAAACTACTGACAACATTTCTCCCAAATTCCAAATAAAAATATTGTCATTTAGAGCATTTATTTGCAGAAAATGACAACTGGTCAAAATAACAAAAAAGATGCAGTGTTGTCAGACCTCGAATAATGCAAAGAAAATAAGTTCATATTCATTTTTAAACAACACAATACTAATGTTTTAACTTAGGAAGAGTTCAGAAATCAATATTTGGTGGAATAACCCTGATTTTCAAGCACAGCTTTCATGCGTCTTGGCATGCTCTCCACCAGTCTTTCACATTGATGTTGGGTGACTTTATGCCACTCCTGGCGCAAAAATTCAAGCAGCTCGGCTTTGTTTGATGGCTTGTGACCATCCATCTTCCTCTTGATCACATTCCAGAGGTTTTCAATGGGGTTCAGGTCTGGAGATTGGGCTGGCCATGACAGGGTCTTGATCTGGTGGTCCTCCATCCACACCTTGATTGACCTGGCTGTGTGGCATGGAGCATTGTCCTGCTGGAAAAACCAATCCTCAGAGTTGGGGAACATTGTCAGAGCAGAAGGAAGCAAGTTTTCTTCCAGGACAACCTTGTACTTGGCTTGATTCATGCATCCTTCACAAAGACAAATCTGCCCGATTCCAACCTTGCTGAAGCACCCCCAGATGAGTCCAATTTTCAGCTTTGCCCAACATCTTGTCGTCTAATGGTTAGACGGAGACCTGGAGAGGCCTACAAGCCACAGTGTCTCGCACCCACTGTGAAATGTGGTGGAGGATCGGTGATGATCTGGGGGTGCTTCAGCAAGGCTGGAATCGGGCAGCTTTGGCATGAATCAAGCCAAGTACAAGGTTGTCCTGGAAGAAAACTTGCTTCCTTCTGCTCTGACAATGTTCCCCAACTCTGAGGATTGGTTTTTCCAACAGGACAATGCTCCATGCCACACAGCCAGGTCAATCAAGGTGTGGATGGAGGACCACCAGATCAAGACCCTGTCATGGCCAGCCCAATCTCCAGACCTGAACCCCATTGAAAACCTCTGGAATGTGATCAAGAGGAAGATGGATGGTCACAAGCCATCAAACAAAGCTGAGCTGCTTGAATTTTTGCGCCAGGAGTGGCATAAAGTCACCCAACATCAATGTGAAAGACTGGTGGAGAGCATGCCAAGACGCATGAAAGCTGTGATTGAAAATCAGGGTTATTCCACCAAATATTGATTTCTGAACTCTTCCTAAGTTAAAAGATTAGTATTATGTTGTTTAAAAATGAATATGAACTTATTTTCTTTGCATTATTCGAGGTCTGACAATGCCGCATCTTTTTTGTTATTTTGACCAGTTGTCATTTTCTGCAAATAAATGCTCTAAATGACAATATTTTTTATATATATATATATATATATATATATATATATATATATATATATATATATATATATATATTGTCAGCCAGTCTCTCAGTTTTAGTATATTTATTGTAGAGGAAAATCCTTTTACTTAAGTGAAGGTGAATGATGTTGTAACATGGGTTCTCAACATGATCCTCAACAAATACATTATCAGTCAAAATCCTCATGTCCGCCAAGCTTCCTGCATTTGGCTGCTGTCCTTGGTTAAGAAACTCAGCCAGCACAAGGAGATCAAGGTAAAACAGTTTGGTACAGTAGTAAATGGTTAACCTCACAAAGGTTCTATGGGTGCTTTTCATTTTTGTATGCATTGTAACACCTCTGCTCTAGTAGTTCCTAGTTTAAGTTTGTCTGCCTGGTTACAAAGTGCTTATGGTTAGCTAACCAGTAGTTGTTGGAGATAAAATATAGCCTATTTTGTGTTTGCTCCATAATTTGCAAATTGTAACTTTTTTTATTTTTTCTGGTTTTTTTTTTGTTGTTTTTTCTTTTCGGTCAGTCTCATCTGAAAGAAATTCAGACTGCATTCATTTCCATCCTGTCTGATCCTGATGGTAAGTAATTGTAGCCTAACGTTTCTGTTAAAAACTAATTAAGTGACTTTTAGAATAAAGAGTCATCACCCATGAGTGAGTACAGCTACCCCCCCTACATCTTCCAAATGTTTCTTTTTGTGCTATTGTTCATACTTGTTTAGGTGCAGTCTAACATTTGGACACACAACTAAATAGTTGCTGTTGTTCTGCCTTCCATCTATTTTTTATGGTTGAATAATATTTTTTTCAAATATTTTTACAAGCAACATAATAGCAATTTGAGTTCTGGGAAAGTTTTAAAGTGGAATCTTTTGTCTTCTCAGACGAGCAACAAAAATATATGTATATATTCCAATTGCATTAAACCTGTTGTAAAGCAGAATACAGTGCTGTTATAGTATAGTAGGGCAGCTATGACATGCTAAGTGGACAACACTACATCAATGTACTTTATTGTAATGCTTTCAGAGTTGAGCCAAGATGTTGCTTCAAAGGGTCTTGGCATGGTGTATGAGCTGGGCAATGAACAGGATCAGCAAGAGCTAGTTTCCACATTAGTAGAGACCCTGATGACTGGAAAGAGGTAATGTGTGCTTCTCATTATACTAGCATTGATTCAAAAATTGTAAGATAAAAAGATTTTTAAGACTATTTTCAGATGTACCATGAAAAGCATTCTAAGTAAATTTCCGAGTCTGCATTTATGGACCCTGTTCAG
This sequence comes from Polyodon spathula, assembly GCF_017654505.1. Lineage (NCBI taxonomy): Eukaryota > Metazoa > Chordata > Actinopteri > Acipenseriformes > Polyodontidae > Polyodon > Polyodon spathula. Next base: position 37,355,543 of record NC_054535.1, read on the forward strand.
AAAGCTTTAGCTAAAATGTTACCCCTATAATCTTCGCACAGCTGCTGTATTGCAGAATCAACCTGTAATTCTTCTACCACTGCCATGCTCATCTCATTTGCACCCCCTGTTATGACATCTGCAGAACATCCTTAATAGTCATGTTGCTTAAATTGGCAATGTGTTTTTTGATTATGATGCATAGTTGTTTATAATTTTAAAAAAATCGGGACATTGTCTGTTTATTCCCTCTCAGGGCCAAGCACGGAGTATCAGAGGACACTGAGGTGTTTCAGGGTGGTTCACTGGGAAAAACCCCAGATGGGTAAGTGTACAAAAAATAATAATAATACAGGTACAGGAATGTCTCAGATCCTGCTCTGAAAAGAGTACCCTCAAGACAGTTGGTGAGAACCATTTGTATTAAAAAAAATGCAGTCTGATTCCAACAAACAGTTACCCGATTATACCAATGTGCAATTTCTAAGACTAAACATCTTAGAAATATGGTTTGGATGTAATAACCTCATTATTGCATTGAGAAGTGTTGGATTATCATAGAATGAAGTGCTCTAAATCCGTCCTGTTTTATATTACATTGTTTTATTTTATTTATTTATTTTATTCCCAGTCAAAGCTTGTCAACCTACAAAGAGCTCTGTGCACTGGCCAGTGACCTTAATCAACCAGACCTAGTCTACAAATTTATGAACCTGGCCAATCATCATGCCATGTGGAATTCTCGAAAGGTAATGTAATACATGGTGAACAATAATAAATGGTGGTGGTGGTTGTGCAAGGCCTGTGTATCGCCAGTTAATGAACACAAAAAACACTGTAAATGTCAACACAAATGACAATGTCTTCATATTTAAAGTTGTATCCATAGAAGACAGGGAAAAATAAGTGGAAGAGCAGAATAACGCATGGTATGTTAGACAGAGGGTCTTGAGTGACAAGGAAAACTTCAATCAAGTTTTCTCAGATTTCTTAGTTTTCTTACTGGTGACAGTGATAAATTGCTTGAGCTAGCACTCTCATGGTGTATGTCACCAGAAACCTTTGGTAGAATTATAGCCTTATTCTGCATAGTTTTATGTTCAATATACGGTATATTACAATCATTTATAGATAAAACAAATTGATACCATTTAAGACATTTCTAAATCAGAGGTTACATTTTTTTTTAAACTTAATTGTTAATGGGATTGCGGCAATGGCTTAATCTCTGTCTCTTGTTTCTGGTACTAGGGAGCTGCCTTTGGTTTTAACATGATAGCAGCAAAGGCTGGAGAGCAGCTGACTCCGTATTTGTCCCAGTTGGTGCCACGTCTCTACCGTTATCAGTTTGATCCCAATTTGGGAATCCGACAGGCAATGACCAGCATATGGGATGCTCTTGTTACTGACAAAAAATCTGTATGTCTCCTTTTTTATCATTTATTGTTTCAGTGTATGTTTGTAATGTAGTTGTATACATAGTTGCTGTACTTCAGCCATTTTTTTACTAATTGGAAAGGACTGCTAACATGATGAGTGGAAAAACTAGCACATTTTATATATTTTAGGCTACCTGTAAAAAAAGTCAGAAACATTTTCCATCTGTGTATATTTAGTTAGTTGTATTTTAAAACAATGCAGCAAAATCCATTTTCATAATGGGTCTTCTAGGTGAGGAGTGGATGTAGTGTACTGAAGCTAAAGTCTTGCAACCTCTTCTCTACACAGGTTGATCGATACTTGAAAGAGATTCTTCAAGATATAATATCCAACCTAACCAATAATATGTGGAGAGTTCGAGAATCTAGGTATATAAGTGTTATAAGTTGTTGCTTTCTTAATAATATACACTTCCTTTACATTCTATATACAGTACATGGCTTTTGATATTGGCTCTGTTACATATACAGTACCATGAAAAGTATTTGTCCCCTCTGATTTTCTGCATTTTTGCATATTTTGCACACTGAATGTTACCAGATCTTCAACCAAAATCTAATATTAGATACAAGGGACCCTGAGTGAACAAATAACACAAAGTTTTGATATTTATTTTTTAAAAAACCCAATGCCCCCATGTGAAAAACTAATCGCCCCCTTTGACTCAATAACTGGTTACGCCACCTTTAGCAGCAATAACTGCAACCAAACACTTCCTATAGTTATTGATCAGTCTCTCACAGCGCCGTTGAGGAATTTTGGCCCTCTCCTTCATGCAGAACTGCATCAGCTCAGTGACATTTATGGGTTTTTGAGCATAAATTGCTCGTTTGAGGTCCTGCCACAACATCTCAATGGGGTTTAGGTCTGGACTTCGACTAGGCCATTCCAAAACTTAAAATTTCTTGTTCTTCAACCATTCTGATGTAGACTTGCTTGTGTGTTTTTGATCATTGTCTTGCTGCATGACCCAGCTGCACTTCAGCTTCAGCTCACGGATGGATGGCCTGACATTATCCTGTAGAATTCTCTGATACAGAGCAGAATTCATGGTTCCTTCAATGATGGCAAGTCATCCAGGTCCTGATGCAGCAAAGCATCCCCAAATCATGACACTACCACAACTATGCTTGACCGTTGAAACGGGGTTCTTACTGTGGAATGCAGTATTTGGTTATCGTAACACAGAACAGGGCCAATTTTGGCCAAAAAGTTCCACTTTTGATTCATATGTCCATAGAACATTGTTCCAGAACTCTTGAAGATCTGAACATCAGTGTGAAAGATCTGAAAAAGATAAATGTGAAAAATGTGCAAAAATGCAGAAAATCAGACGGGGCAAATACTTTTTTACTGCACTGTACATGGACCAATATTTTCAAGAAAGGTATCCCCTGGATATGATTGTAAGTAATAGGGAGAAGGTACGTTATGTCCTGGAATAAAACTAGTAACAATTTATTAGAGGCTTTCCAAAAAGCTCTGTTTTTATATATTTTATTATATTGATGTCTGCTCAGTATTAGCATATGTTCAATAATACATTTTTTTTTTTTTTTTTTTTTTCAATATGTTGTCCCTGGATGTAGTTGCTTGGCACTGAATGATTTAATACGAGGAAGGCAACTTGATGACATCATTGACCAACTTCCAGAGATCTGGGAAACTTTGTTCAGAGTGAGGGATGATATCAAGGTAATTTTATCTACTCCTGTCTGTTTGCAAGTACAGCTTTTGTGTGTTTCAGAAAATATTTAAGGCATACTGATAATACACTACAGATATACAGGTTTTTTTTTTTGATTTCTCAATAAGCAGTGCCACTGAGATGAGTGTATAATAAACTTCTGGAACATATGGAAACCTATAGATTAAAACACATACTTATCATAATTTTAAAATAATTTTTTCTCGATTTCAATATGCTGAGGTATTCTCTTCATATTTGGTCTCTTGAAGACAATTTGAAAGGCTTCATGTGATGGACAGTTCAATTTGTAGTGTGTGTGTGATATTATAGATGGTACAATAAGTGTTTCTCCTCTTTTTTTTTTTTGTCCCACCACTGTACATGCCCACTGGGTATTTTCAATTTATGTTTCCACAGGAATCTGTCCGGAAGGCTGCTGATCTAACACTTAAGTCTTTGAGTAAAGTAAGTCTGCTTTTAAATGTGATGGTTCCAAAAGGAATTTAGTTTCAGAAGGAGTTCCATCAAGGTCACTTTTAAAAAATGATTTTACTGACCTCCTGTAATTGAATCAGAATGTTATTATTTTTATGTGATGTTAAAAGTCACTGATCTATCCTCCTGAATTCAACACATAACACCAGTAAATGAGTTAAAGTACATCCTGATTTGTTTATCAGGCTGTGTTTTAAATCTTTGTAATCAGTCACTGTTTTGTTTTTTTCCCTTGTAGGTTTGTGTGCGAATGTGCGAGCCCTCAAGTGCAGCAGCACAGCGTACTGTTGCAGTCCTTCTGCCCTGCCTCTTAGAAAAGGGCATCATGAGTAACGTGTCTGAGGTCCGGGCGCTCAGGTATACCTCCAGCAGTTACATGTTTAACATAGAAATATCTACTGTAGACTGCGTCTGCTGAAATCAAGAGAACCATTGATACTAAAAAGCGAATTACTGTTAAAATCACTGTATTCCGTTACAGTCAAATTTAGTATTATTTTGTGTTTCTACATACATTCATACGTATATACGTACATAGATAGATGGATAGAGGTGTTTTTGCAGAAGTATTCACCCCCTACCAATAAGTATTTGTAATACAACCATTTTGTTGAATTACAAATAATGCATGAACAGTTTTTCAAACAAACTTTTTTTTTATTCAAAGCTGTAGTGGTTAAACTGAACACTTTTATATGAGGAGGAGGTTAAATGTCAGCAAAACTTGCAAAGAAAATGTACAACATGAAATGTATTGTTTGCGTAAGTATTCAGCCCCTTAAGTCAGTACTTGGTAGAAGCTCCTTTTGCAGCAATTACTGCTATGAGTCTTTTTGGATAGGTCTGTACTAGCAGTGGGATGGTGACATTTTTGCCCATTCTTCACAGGAAATTGCTACAGTTCTGATACAGTTTGTTGGGGGTCGTCGATGGACTACAATCTTCAAGTCTCACCATAAATTTTCAATTGTAGTCAAGTCATTAATTCTCTTGTACAACCACTCCAGTGTGGCTTTGGCTTTGTGCTTTGGGTCATTGTTCTGCTGAAGTGTGAATTTCCTCCCCAGTTTCAGAGTCTTGGCTGACTCAAACAGGTTTTCCTCAAGGATTTGCCTGTACTTTGCACCATCCATTCTCCCCTCTATCCTGACAAGCTTCCCAGTCCCTGCTGAAGAGAAGCATCCCCATAACATGATGCCCGCACCACCATGCTTGACAGTTTGGGTGGTGTTGACTGGGTGATGTGCAGTGTTGGGCTTGCGCCAGATGTAACACTTGGAATTTAGACCGAAAAGTTCAATTTTTGTCTCATCTGACCACAAAACCATGTCTGCAGTATCATCTACATGCTTTTTCGCAAATTCCATACTTGCTTTAAGATGAGGCTTTTTGAGTAATGGCTTCTTTCTTGAAGTTTGGGAGGGCGACCTGATCTAGGTAGTGTCTGGGTGGTATGATACATCTTCCACTCATTAATGATGGATTTCACTGTGCTGAGAGGGATAATCAGCACTTTTGAAATTGCCTTGACACTTCTCCTGCTCTGTGCCTCTCTACCACTTTATCCATGACTTGTTTTGAAAGTTCCT